>NC_041387.1:401658176-401721033 GCF_002162155.2 Triticum dicoccoides
TGCGGCGGCGGGCGGCTTGCGGCGGCGGGCGGCGCAGACAGTGGTGGTGGTGGTGCGGGACGAGGAGGAGAGGGCGGCGGGGCGGGGCTATTTAAGGGGAGGGGAGAGGGGGCGGCGGCTCCGACTTGGGGAGGGGGTCAGGCGGCACGGCGGGGCGAGCTCGGACTCCTTCGGGAGTCCGGCGATGGCACGACATCGCACGGCGGGAAGGCGGCGGTGGCTGGGCTTTGGTCCGGCTCGGCTCGGGCCGTCCCAAAACTTTAAAAAAAAAATTCCACTGAAAGAAAAATCTTAAAAAAATATTAAAAAATCTAAAAATGCCAAAAAAATTCATTGTCTAAATAAAATATTTAGAACAAAGTGAACATTTTTCTTGCCTAAAAATGCAATTTTGAAAAATGCATATTTTTTCTAATTCAAATAAAATAGCAATAAAAATCTAAATAAAATGCTTATTTGATTTTAACATTTTTCCCTCCAATATTTCTTTTATTTTGGAGAAGTCATTTTATCTCTGCTCTTTTATTTGTATAATGGAAATATTTTAGAGAGAAAAATTATTAAAACCAAAATGATCCTCTTTTCAAATTTGAGAAAATTCAAATATGAAAAAGAATGAAATCCCCAACTCTCTCCGTGGGTCCTTGAGTTGCTTAGAATTTCTAGGATCATCACCGAAATGCAAATTAAAATATGATATGCATATGATGACCTATGTATAACATCCAAATTGAAAATTGGGATGTTACAAACCTACCCCCCTAAGATGAATCTCGCCCTCGAGATTCGGATTTGCTAGAAAATAGGTGTGGGTGGTCTTTCCATAGGTCTTCCTCTCGTTCCCCGGTGGATTCATCCTCGGTATGGTGGCTCCACTGAACTTTGCAAAACCTGATAACCTTGCTGCATGTGACTCGGCTGGCAAGCTCGAGAATCTTGACTGGTTTCTCCTCATAAGTAAAATCACTATCCAACTGAATTGCTTCCAGGGGCACTGTATTTCTGAAAGGAATATCGGCCATCTCAGCATGGCACTTCTTTAACTAAGAAAAGTGAAACACATCATGAACTCCTGACAGTCCTTCTGGTAACTCCAACTTGTAGGCTACCTCTCTCATACGCTCCAAAACTCGGTATGGTCCTACAAATCTCGGGGCTAACTTTCCTTTAACTCCAAATCGTTACACTCCCCGCAGAGGTGACACACGAATATATGCTCTATCTCTGATTTCATAGACTACCTCCTTGCGTTTTGAGTCTGCCTAACTCTTTGTCTGGACTGAGCTACCTTCAGTCTATCGCGAATCAACTTGACCTTCTCTTCTGACTCTTTGATCAAATCTGGTCCAATCAACTGACGGTCTCTAACTTCATCCCACATCAATGGTGTCCTGCACCTCCTTCCATACAAAGCTTCGAAAGGTGCCATCTTCAAACTAGCCTGGTAGTTGTTGTTGTATGAGAACTCCGCGTAAGGCAAATTATCATCCCAACTAGATCCATAATCTAGCGCACAAGCTCTTAGCATGTCCTCCAGAATCTGATTGACTCTCTCGGTCTGTCCATTTGTCTACGGATGAAAGGTTGTACTGAACTCTAGCCTGGTACCCAAAGTTTGGTGCAGCTGTTGCCAAAACTTTGAAGTAAACTGTGTCCCTCTATCTAATACGATGGTCCTTGGAACTCCATGCAGATATACGATCCTAGTCATATATATCTTGGCCAACTTTGCACTTGTATAGGTGGTTTTCACTGGGATAAAGTGAGCCACTTTGGTCAAGCGATCAACTACTACCCAGATAGAATCATATCCCGTTCAGATCCTAGGTAATCTGGTGATGAAATCCATGCCAAGCTTGTCCCACTTCCATTCGGGTGTCGGCATAGGTTGCAGTAATCCTGCTGGCTTCTGATGTTCTGCCTTCACTCTTTGACATACATCACATACGTCTACATACTCGGCAATATCCTTCTTCATACCTGTCGACCAGAAATGCTCCTTCAAATCCAAATACATCTTGGTGTTTCCGGGGTGTATTGAGTATGGCGAGTCATGAGCTTCCTGGATTATTAACTTCCTGATCTCTGCATTATTGGGCACATAAACACGATCCTCACGAAAACCTTTGGCTTGTCCTTTGCTCATTTTCTCCTTTATCTCAGCAATTTCCTTATCAGCCTTCTGAGCTTCTCGAATCTTTCCCAATAATGTTGATTGAACTTCCATTGCTGCAACGAAACCTCTAGGGACTATCTCCAAACGAAGCTCCCTGAGATCTTCGGCTAGCACCTTTGGTAATCCTCTGCTTACGAGGGTATTAGCATAACTCTTCTGGCTTAAAGCGTTTGTTACGACATTAGCCTTTCCTGGGTGATAACGCAACTTCATGTCATAATCCTTTATAAGCTCCAACCATCTCCTTTGCCTGAGATTCAGCTCCTTCTGAGTGAAAATGCACTTCAAACTCTTGTGATCCATGTACACATCACAACAATTTCCAATAAGAAAAATGTCTCCAGGTCTTGAGTGCATGAACTACAGCTCTTAACTCCAAATCATGCGTGGCATAATTCAACTCATGCGGTCAAAGTTGTCGTGAGGCATATGAAACAACTCTTCCGTCTTGCATAAGTACACCTCCAAGTCCTAAGCGAGAAGCATCACAATACACTTGGAAATCCTTACGTATATCCGACAGAATCAACACTGGGGCTGTAACCAAACATTTCTTCAGCTCCTGAAAACTTGCCTCACATTTATCTGTCCATTTGAACTTAGTGTCTTTCTTCAACAACTCCATCATAGGCTTCGCAATCTTAGAAAAAATTTCAATGAATCTCCGATAATATCACGCGAGTCCAAGAAAACTGTGGATCTCTCCTACTGAGGCGGGTGCCAACCACTCAGTGACAGACTGAACCTTGGTAGGATCCACTGCTATACCTTCTCCTGATATAACATGTCCAAGGAATCCAACTTCCTTCAACCAAAACTCACATTTGCTGAACTTGGCATACAACTGATGTTCCCTGAGCTTCTCGAGAACTAGACGCAAATGCTCCTTGTGTTCCTCTTCGTTCTTCGAGTATACCAAAATATCATCAATAAACACCACAACAAACTTATCCAAGAACTCCATTAACACCTTATTCATCATACTCATGAAATAGGTTGGGGCGTTAGTCAACCCAAATGACATAACCGTATACTCATATAGCCCGTACCTTGTGGTGAAGGATGTCTTAGGTATATCTTGTTATCATATCTTCAACTGGTGGTATCCTGATCGCAAATCAATCTTGGAAAATACTTTGGACCCTTGCAGCTGGTCAAACAAATCGTTGATCATCGGTAGCAGGTACTTGTTCTTGATCGTCACTTCATTTAATGCACGATAATCAACAACCATTCTCAAAGATCCATCCTTCTTCTCAACTAAGAGCACTGGGCTCCCCATGGTGACGAACTTCGTCGAATGTAACCCTTCTCCAATAACTCCTTAATCTGCTTCTTAATCTCCTCCAGATCATTTGCTGGCATCCAGTATGGTCTCTTTGATATCGGTCTGGTGCCTGGAAACAGCTCTATCAAAAACTCAATGTCTCGATCTGGCGGCATGCCTGGTAGTTCCTGTGGAAATACATCCGGGTAATCCTTCACTACAGGCACTTCCTCCTGAACAACTCCTAAGAGGGAATTTACTTGGGTCCTCCTAGGCGCATGCCTAGATACATACTTAATCATTTTTCCCTCCGAGGTGGTGAGCAGAATTGTCTTACTGGCACAATCGATGTTTCCTCCATACATCGATAGCCAATGCATTCCTAGTATCACATACAATCCTTGCGACTCCAGAATTATTAAGTTTGAGGGGAAAACATGCCTACCTATGGTCAATGGCATCTGAAAACATCCTTGGCTTACCATATACTCCGCTCCTGGCGAGCTTACTAACATAGGTGTCATAAGAACTTTGGTGGGCAACTTATACTTATCCACAAATCCCCTTGATATGTATGAATGCGATGCACCAGTATCAAAAAGAATGATTGCAGTAAATGACTTAACCAAAAACTTACCTATAACTGCATCTGGCTGCTCTTCAACCTCCTCCACGTTCATGTGGTTCACTTGTCCCCTATTCAAAGGGTTGGGCTTCTTCCTGGAGCTTCCATTGT
The DNA here is from genome assembly GCF_002162155.2 of Triticum dicoccoides. Lineage (NCBI taxonomy): Eukaryota > Viridiplantae > Streptophyta > Magnoliopsida > Poales > Poaceae > Triticum > Triticum dicoccoides. The sequence continues at coordinate 401,662,356 of NC_041387.1, forward strand.
CATTCCCATTCTTTGCTTCAGAACACTCATTGGCATAGCGTCCAGTCTTCCCGCACTTGAAACAAGTAATGTGACTTTGGTCCTTCTTGGTGCGTGTGGCTGGGTTAGAGCGATTCTCGTTGCTGCTTGCTCCATTCCCATTTCCATTCTTGGGTCCACTGTGGTTATGCGAACTTCCTCCATTGTGCGTGTGGCCTCCATGGTTATGGGTATATCCTCCCGAGTTCGGGGTAAAACGAGGCTTCTGCTGAGCTCTTGAATTGTACTTCCCTTGTCCATACTTCCTTTTGCGGCTCTCTATCTGCTGGTGCTTCCCTTCTATCATAAGAGCCTTGTCTACCAACTCCTGGTAGTTGTTAAATGTTGCCACCATTAACTGCATACTCATCTCATCATTCAACCCTTCCATAAACTTCTCCTGCTTTGCGGCATCTGTGGCCACATCATTTGGGGCGTAGCCAGCTAACTTACTGAACTCATCTACGTACTGCCCCACAGTAGATTTCCCTGGCATAAGTTGCAAAACTCACGCTTCTTCATGCTCATAACTCCAGTTGAGACATATGCAGTGCGGAATGCTTGCTGAAACTGCTCCCAAGTGACATTGGCTATGGGGAAAGTGGTTGTATAATTCTCCCACCATGAGGCTGCGGGTCCATCCAATTGGTGTGCGGCAAAATGCACCTTCTCAGCATCTGTGCAACCTACATTGGTCAACTCCCTTCCAATCCTGTGTAGCCAGTCATCACCAACTATCGGCTCGGTGCTACTGGAAAACACCAGCGGTTGCAACCTTAGAAAACGGGCTAAGTTGTCAACTGGAGGTGGTGGCGGTGGGTTGTTGTTGTTTCCTTGGTTCTAGACTAGCAACTGCATCAAGGCATTCTGCTGTTTCATCAACTGAGTGAGCTCCGGGGGGAAGACAAATCCGGGGTCACGTCTCGGAGGCATCTGATGGGTTTAGAGGGAAGAGATTAGAATAGAGTGAGGTCTAGTGAGAAAGCACTACCCATATGCACATGAGACAAACACATTCATAACACACCACTCAATTCAAACAAGGGCATACAAACAATCTAACTATCATTACAAAAGTGCTCGGACTACTACTATATACATGGGGGAAATACTACTGATACTATGGTGGTCATCTAAAAATTTTGATTGGTGGAAGATCCCATGATATCCGCTCTAGCTTCGTCTTTGTAATCATCATCACTATTGTCGGGGTTGGAGTCGGTGTCGTCGATGATGATGTAGTCTTCAGAACGGATGTCCTCAGGATGGTCGTCATCTCCTCCTAGCGCGGGGTCTCCCATGAATACTCCTAGCTTCCTTGTCAGGTCATCATTCTTCTCCACTAGTATTGTGATTTCCTCCTCATAGTCGTCGCGTGTAGACTTGAGTTCCTCTTCTAGATCCATGTTCTTGGTCATCACCTTCTTCAGGTCTATCATGCTTGGGCACATTTGGTTCTCTTGGCGACGAATGTGCTGGTTTAACTCCTGGATGAAGGCTGCAATGGACATGTCCCTCCTGGTACTGATCATCTCCCATTTCTCATCTCGGCGCCCACATATCTGGTAGATAGTGTCCTTAAGATCCTTGTGATAAACTTCGCCGATGCGTACCATGGCGATGTGGGCTGCCATGCTCTTTCCTAGATTCCAGGTTGGTGCATCAAAGGAAAATTCTATGGGCTCAGTAACTGGCGTGAATGTCCTTCCTGGAACTTGAACTCGAATCATCCAACGTTCCTCTTCTGGTAAAATGCCGGTGTAGGTCCCGGTGAAGCTTGGTATTCTGATGTTCAGGTACCTAGTGACTTCCTTCAAGTGTCGTCCAAAAGGTGTGTCTTCATCCGGTTGTGCAAACTTGTTCCTTGAGTCTGCCATCCTATAGAGTGGAAAAAGGAGAAGAGTCAGAAATGGCTAGAGGAGAGTGACCTATGGTTTAACTTAGTGGTCGTGTCCTACAATCAGCATGTGCTCTGATACCATCTTGTAGCGATCCGACCTCAGACGGTCAAATCTCTGTGCATAAGTGTCATCCCTGGATCGGTAATGCTGACACACACAGTACTTGAATGATTTATGACAGAGTGCAATCACACATTTATTACATCAAATGTCTCAAAAGAGAACTTATTACAATAATATGGCTTAAGGCCATCTAAATAAGATAACTGTGGAAGCATCAAAGGTAAATGAGTCCATCAACTCCAACGGCATAGCTGAGTGCACGACAACGACCTAGCACACCTTACTCTTCGACTGAAAAGTCTGCAACATGATATGTTGCAGCCTGAAATGGGTCAGCACATGGAATATGCTGGCAAATAACACAGTAGAGCAATGAATAGGTAAATGCTATCACTACATGCATATATGGCTGGTGGAGGCTCTATGGTTACAATGTTTTTGCGAAAAGCCAATTTTTTCTACAACAAAGGAATATTTTTTTTGTTTAACTTTCATGGTAGTTGATAAACATTGAGAATGGTAACCCCATCTCAATCCCAATTAAACAGTAATTAACAACCCAACAAATTAATTTAGAGTGATGAGATCAACATGATAATCCAAGAACCAGATACTCAAGATGTCCATAACCGGGGACACGGATAACCATGATTAGTTTGTACACTCTGCAGAGGTTTGCGCACTTTTCCCCACAAGACTCGATCTCCTGCGTTGGATCTCTCGCACTACATGGTGTTTGAGAAATGGATGACCGAGACACGGTCTTTCAAAAAAATTAACTCTTTACTCTGTGTAGACAGTTACACCTACTTTCCCCTACATCTGCTAGCCTACCACTAAAATAGGTCATGCAACATACTCAACTATGCTAGAGCCCATAATAGCTTGTGGCTGCACATGGAAGTTTCTAGCATGAACAATCTTATGATCCCTTTGAGCCTGGGTGGCGAACCATAGGATGATCACACGGTAACCCCGAGATCTCCTAGGACAACACTGGTATAACCCCAGGTGCTCGCAACCAATCCACCCAGATGTGTATTTAAGTAGCCACCTTAAATTAACCATTAATTAACAATCTCACATCTGTCATGGATCACTCCGACCAAACCACGTCTACAAGCATAGCATAGCAATGTAGGCATAATTTAGAAGTAACTCCCAAGGTTTGATATTGAAAAGGCAATAGGTTCTACCTCATCATCTACTTCCCAATACCCACAAGTTAATCACATTCTAATCATCCAATGTTTGAGGGTTGTAACTAATGCATAAAAACTGGGTAATAAAGGGATATGATCAATGTGTTACTTGCCTTGCTGACGATCCGCAAACCCTAGAGACTCGTAGCAGCACGCTTCGCACTCTGAGAATTCTATTGCAAACAAACAATAGCATACATAAGCACTCGAGAATAGATGCACGGGTAAAACTCATATGAGAAAGTACAAATCTGAAAACTCAACTGAAGAGTTTCGATTTGCAAAAAGAATCAATCGAAACGAAGCTACGGAACTGAAACTACAGTCAAAAGAAATTCGAATTCAAATCTGCTTGAAACCAAATATTAAATTGTCAAAACCATGTTCAAGTTGTTTAACCGGAAAGAGGGGCTCGAGGCGAAGATTTTGGCGTTCGTTTCACTGGATTTGGACGAACGGTTAAAAAGTTGCGATGGTATGAAGGTCAGGGGCTAATCTGTGATAAAAATAATCATGGATAGGTCCCTGGCTGAAAATAAAAGAAAAAATCTATCGGTCGAACGCCCGCTAACAGAGACTAGTGAACGAATTTGTTCGTTACAGAAACTAAACGAACGAACATTCGCAGATTAGATCTAAACCGAGAAAAACCGACAAAACCTATCGGTTAAAAAACCGGAGTAGATCTAGGGTTTTGAAAAAACCGAACAGACCGGAACAAAAACCGGCGGCAGCGATGGGTCAACGGAGATGGCGGGCGGCAGCTCCGGCGCGCGGGTGGCTGGGCAAGGCGGCGGCGGCGGCACGGGGCGACGGGCAGCAGCGGCGCTTGGGGCGACGGGGCTACGGCAGCGGGTGGCTTGCGATGGCGGTGGTGGTGCGGGAAGAGGAGGAAAGGGCGGCGGGCGGGGCTATTTAAGGGAAGGGGAGAGGGGGCGGCGGCTCCGATTTGGGGAGGGGGTCGGGCGGCGCGGCGGGGCGAGCTCGGACTCCTTCGGGAGTCCGACGACGGCACGGCGTCGCGTGGCGGGAAGGCGGCGGCGGCTGGGCTTCGGCCCGGCTTGGCTCGGGCCGGCCCAAAACTTTTTAAAAAAAATTCCACCATAAGAAAAATCCTAAAAAATATAAAAATTCCAAAAATGCCAAAAACAATTTTCACCGTCTAAATAAAATATTTAGAACAAAGTGAACATTTTTCTGGCCTAAAAATGCAATTTTGATAAATGCATATTTTTTCTAATTCAAATAAAATAGCAATAAAAATCCAAACAAAATACTTATTTTATTATAACATTTTTCCTCCAATATTTCTTTTATTTTGGAGAAATTATTTTATCTCGCTCTTTTATTTGTATAATGGAAATATTTCAGAGAGAAAAAATATTAAAACCAAAATGATCCTCTTTTCAAATTTGAGAAAATTCAAATATGAAAAAGAATGAAATCCCTAACTCTCTCTGTGGGTCCTTGAGTTGCTTAGAATTTCTAGGATCACCACCGAAATGCAAATAAAAATATGATATGCATATGATGACCTATATATAACATCCAAATTGAAAGTTGGGATGTTACACGACCTCATTTTGCCGAGCGTGTGTGCCAGGAGGGCATATCCCCGATGGTTTCTGGGCCGTGTGGGAAGGACCCCCCTATCACCCACATTCACTAGGCGACGGTTCCAATTATCGTTGCGGAAAGGGGTTAAAAACCGTTTGTATAGGACCGACATGTACCAGTGGCAGTTGATTACCGCATTTCCCCTACACGAGCATCGCAAGTGCTTGCTCTAACTTGGCAACGTGATATGTGGTTGCATGTTGCATACGGTGTCTAGATTGTAATTCTTCCAATCTGGTTAAATTGCATGTGCTATTCTGCTTAGTTTATACATTATACCTGTTAATATGACATGCCTTCCTGTTTTTAGTACATAGTACATCTATCTATTAGGCATGTCCTTACATAAAACTATTTCTTTTTGTATCCCGCGTCAATCAATATGACAAGATCCTTTAGTATATGCAGTGGTGATATTAGTTGCATCTTCCATATGATTTATAGCATGCGCTGCTTCTAATTTGTTGAAATGTCATTTATGATGGGATGCTTTTGACATGGCAGAGTCATATTGGTTGCATCTTTCATGTGGTGTCTAGCTTGCATTGCTTCTTATTTGTTGAAATGGCTTCTGCTTAGTTTACACAAACAGTTGTGAATATGTCATGCCATCCTGTTTTTCGTACATATTCCATCCTGGTATCATGTGTTTGCCTTACATTAAAGTAGTGATTGTCACTATCATGCACGAATGAGTTCTGAAGAGTGAATTTTATTACTTTTTCTTGTCGGTTTTACTTGACAATTCAAAATCAATAAAGCGGAAGGAAGTTAGCAAGACAGCGGATAAAGGTGCTCCTTCCAAACGGAAGGCCTCTAAAGATTCTACTACTCCAACCCCCTAAGATGATTTAAAAGACAACACATGCATAAACACTCAACATAGTTGTTTTGATGATGAACACGTCTCCCCTAGTGCACCATCACGGGTGCTCCCTCTAACTTGGCATTGTTATATGTGTTTGCATGTTATGTATGGTGTCTAGCTTGTATTGCTTTTAATTTTGTTGAATTCCATCTGCTTACTTTACACATTATACTTGTGAATAAGACACGTGTTCATGTTTCTAGAACATACAATACATGTCTATCACACCATGTTCTTACATCAAAGTACTACTGTTGTGTAACCTGCAACAATCACTTATCATAAGACACATTTGACTTGGGAGTATGATATTGGTTACATCTCACATTCTTTTCTAGCTTGTAGTACTTCTAATTTGTTGAAATGGCACTTATGACGAGACGGTTTTAACTTGGTAGAGTGATATTCGTTGCATCTTTCATATGTGTCTAGCTTTCATTGCTTCTAATTTGTTGAAATGCCTTCTCCTTAGTTTACACATCATAGCTCTGAATATGCAATGTTGTCCTTTTTGGTTACACATTCAATCGTCCTATCATGCGGTCGTCTTACATTAAAGTAGTGCTTGTCAGCATCCTGCATCAATGAGTTCTGAAAAGTGAATTTTTATTCATTTTTCTTGTGGGTTTGAACTGACAAGGCAATAAACTAAGAAGCAGGAAGGAAAAAAATAAGGCAGGGACTGGTGGTGGTCTTCCGGCGAAACCGGCATCCCAGGTGCTTTCTCTAGCTTGGTGGTGTGATATTGTCTTGCATGTTGCATACGGTGTCTAGCTTGCATTGCTTCTTATTTGTTGAAATGGCTTCTGCTTAGTTTACACAAATAGTTGTGAATATGCCATGCCGTCTTGTTTTTCATACATATTCCATCCTGGTATCATGTGCTTGCCTTACATCAAAGTAGTGATTGTCAGTATCATGCACGAATGAGTTCTGAAGAGTGAATTTTATTGCTTTTTCTTGTCGGTTTTACGTGACAATTCAAAATCAATAAAGCAGAAGGAAGTTAATTAGCAAGCCAGCGGATAAAGGTGCTCCTTCCAAACGGAGTGCCTCTACAGATTCTACTCCTCCAACCCCCCAAGATGATTTGCAAGACAACACATGCATAGACACTCAACGTAGTTGTGTTGATGATGAGCACGTCTCCCCTAGTGCACCATCATAGGTGTTCCCTCTAACTTGGCACTGTTATATGTGGTTGCATGTTATGTATGATGTATAGCTTGTATTGCTTTCAATTTTGTTGAATTCCAACTGCTTACTTTACACATTATACTTGTGAATAAGACATGTGTTCCTGTTTCTAGAACATACAATATCTGTCTATCACACCATGTTCTTACATCAAAGTACTACTGTTGTGTAACCTACAACAATCACTTATCATAAGACATGTTTGACTTGTGAGTATGATATTGGTTACATCTCGCATTCTTTTCTAGCTTGTACTACTTCTAATTTGTTGAAATGGCACTTATGACGAGACAGTTTTAACTTGGTAGAGTGATATTCGTTGCATCTTTCATATGGTGTCTAGCTTTCATTGCTTCTAATTTGTTGAAATGCGTTCTCCTTAGTTTACACATCATAGCTGGGAATATGCAATGTTGTCCTTTTTTGTTACACATTCAATCATCCTATCATGCGGTTGCCTTACATTAAAGTAGTGCTCGTCAGCATCCTGCATCAATGAGTTCTGAAAAGCGATTTTTTATTCCTTTTTCTTGTGGGTTTGAACTGACAAGGCAATAATACTAAGAAGCAGGAAGGAAAAAATAAGGCAGATTGATGGCCCTCTTTCGGCGAAACCGGCATCCCAGGTGCTTTCTCTAGCTTGGCAGTGTGATATTGTCTTGCATGTTGCATACTGTGTTGAGCTTGCATTGCTTCTTATCTTTTGAAATGGCTTCTGCTTAGTTTACACAAACAGTTGTGAATATGTCATGTTGTCCTATTTTTCGTACATATTCCATCCTGGTATCATTTATTTGCCTTACATCAAAGTAGTGATTGTCAGTATCATGCACGAATGAGTTCTAAAGAGTGAATTTTATTGCTTTTTCTTGTCGGTTTTACTTGACAATTCAAAATCAATAAAGCGGAAGGAAGTTAGCAAGGCAGCGGATAAAGGTGCTCCTTCCAAATGGAGGGCCTCTATAGATTCTACTCCTCCAACCCCCCAAGATGATTTGCAAGACAACACACGCATAGACACTCGACGTAGCTGTGTTGATGATGAGCACGTCTCCCCTAGTGCACCATCACATGTGCTCCCTCTATCTTGGCACTGTTACATGTGGTTGCATGTTATGTATGATGTCTAGCTTGTATTGCTTCTAATTTTTTTGAATTCCATCTGCTTACTTTACACATTATACTTGTGAATAAGACATGTGTTCCTGTTTCTAGAACATACAATATCTGTCTATCACACCATATTCTTACATCAAAGTACTACTGTTGTGTAACCTGCAACTATCACTTATCATAAGACATGTTTGACTTGGGAGTATGATATTGGTTATATTTCACATTCTTTTCTAGCTTGTACTACTTCTAATTTGTTGAAATGGCACTTATGACGAGACGGTTTTAACTTGGTAGAGTGATATTCGTTGCATCTTTAATATGGTGTCTAGCTTTCATTGCTTCTAATTTGTTGAAATGCCTTCTCCTTAGTTTACACATCATAGCTGTGAATATGCAATGTTGTCCTTTTTTGTTACACATTCAATCGTCCTATCATGCGGTCGCATTACATTAAAGTAGTGCTTGTCCGCATCCTGCATCAATGAGTTCTAAAAAGTGATTTTTTTATTCATTTTTCTTGTGGGTTTGAACTGACAAGGCAATAAAACTAAGAAACGGGAAAGAAAAAAATGAGGCAAGGACTGATGGCGGTCTTCCGGCGAAACCGACATCCCAGGTGCTTTCTCTAGCTTGGTTGTGTGATATTGTCTTGCATGTTGCATACGGTGCCTCGCTTGCATTGCTTCTTATTTGTAGAAATGGCTTCTGCTTAGCTTACACAAACAGTTGTGAATATGCCATGTCATCCCGTTTTTCATACATATTCCTTCCTGGTATCATGTGTTTTGCCTTACATCAAAGAAGTGATTGTCAGTATCATGCACGAATGAGTTCTGAAGAGTTAATTTTATTGCTTTTTCTTGTCGGTTTTACTTGTCAATTCAAAATCAATAAAGCGGAAGGAAGTTAATTAGCAAGGCAGTGGATAAAGGTGCTCCTTCCAACGGAGGGCCTCTATAGATTCTACTCCTCCAACCCCCCAAGATGATTTGCAAGACAACACATGCATAGACACTCAACATAGCTGTGTTGATGATGAGCACGTATCGCCTTGTGCACCATCATAGGTGCTCCCTCTAACTTGGCACTGTTATATGTGGTTGCATGTTATGTATGATGTCTAGATTGTATTGCTTCCAATGAATTCCATCTGCTTACTTTACAGATCTTACATTCTTAAGAAGTTGGTCCCCACTACTAAGAGTTCTCTCAACATGCATACACTCCACCTCAGCATGCATACCACATCAGATTTTAGTTCCCACTACCACTAATTCCCTCACCATGTGGCATTCCAAGTCACCGGATATGCCATGTCAGCAAGGAAATCAATTTCCACTACTATACTATATCTTGTACGAGAAACTCCTATACCTCTTTATTATGCGCAACAACTAATCCATTTCCTTCTTGCTCTTCATCTTCTCCTAATCAACGACGCCGACTCCTCTTCAGTTCCTCTCAGTTACCTCCACTTTAATTTGTTGTAAATCCCCCCTCCCAGCCCCTCTCCTCCCGTACTCCCAATTAAGGATGACACATCCCTGTTCCTCTCAGTTACCTTACCTTTAATCTGTTATTAATCTCCCCCTTCCTGCATCGCCTTCCTCCCGTCATACAAATTGAGGTTGACGCTCCATGGTCGTCTTCTTGATCTGCAGTTGTTGTTGCAAGGATAGATAACCATGAACTCTTAAGGACAATCTCCTGTCCTACCGAGCAAGCTGCTGCTGAACACCAACTGCGACCTCAAGATCTGCCACTTCGGTCTGGTGCGTCCATTGTCGGAGAGTGACATGACAGAGTACATGATCACCCGGTGGTACCTGCCCCGGAGCTACTCCATCGACTACTCTGCGTCCGCTACCATTGGCGTCTAATCCGCTGGTTGCATCTTCAGGGAGCTCATCAACCACGCCTGCTCTTCCCCCTGAGAAACCACAACGATCTGCTTTATCTGGAGTTCCGGACGCGCGACGATACATGAGGCACCTGCCGTAGTTCCCCCTCCTGCCCTTCTCAAGACAGTTTCTGAAGGTGCAACCCGCCGCGCTGGACCTCATCGAGAGGATGCTCACCTTCAACCCGCTGCAATGGATCGCAGGTGAGTAATATGTTGGTGTCAATCAGCTTTAGTCTAATTTAGTCTTGACGTGTAAATTTTGTAGTACCACATGCATGCAATTTTGCTGCCGTACGGGTGTCGTGCTTTGCATGACCAGTGTTGGGGTTAGTCTGTCGGTGTGTTGCTTATATAGATGCAATTAGCTGCCAGTTCAACCCCTATTTTTAAGATTATTACATGTGCACATGTGCTTCCTTTTTAGACAAAAATCAGGTGTTCTGCCTACTATATTAAAAAAATCTTTGAGTATTTTTGGAGCTATCTTCTGTTTACTAAAGGACTATGTATGTAATGCAGAGTCACGGTTTTTTAGAAGAGCAAATATCTATTTGGCAACAAATAGAAATTGAACATAGGCTACTCCTGAAGCATTGGTTCGGACGTCAAGGAGGAATTATTTTTGGAGGGACAGACGTGATGCCATGGAATGAGACCCGGTCCTTAGGCCAATTCCCACATTGTCCATTTAATTCTTTTTTTGTGTGTACAGGGAGTGTCCATTTAACTCGGTATGAGTAGCGGTAGGATTTCTCTAGGGGCACTTCCTTTTGGGTTGATGGGTTTTCTGCATGGATTTAATGCCATGCCTTTGATCAATTGGGTTCATCGATTCCCACTATTCATATAAATGCTGGTAATTTTCCATGATGCCAAGACAATTTATTTACTTGCACTCTTCTCCTGGTTTGGTTGCTATGTATGTATGTTTTTACATGTTGTTTTTCAGTTCCTCAACATCCTTGCTTTGCTCATGAAGGTCGTTATAGTGAAGCATACCTTGACCATTTTGTTCACAATATACTTTTCATATGTGGCTTTGGCTAGAATTTTACAAGCTAAATTGTTAGTGAACTTCATGCCAAGTTGTGGAGATTGAAAGGCTATTGTTACATCTATGGTTTAGTAACATTAATTTTTATTGAAGAAAAGGCGGATGATCACTTCGCTTATAGAGATCTTCACAGTTGTTTTTGCACTAACATTAGTTTATAAATTGTCCTGTTCATCTTAATGGCTATATTGAATTTAGGTTTACAATATGTTGCAAGCAATTAAATCCTTAATCTTGGATCATGCACTACATCAATGATTTTGTCTCATCTCTAAGACGGGCTCTAAAAATAAATCAAGTTCAAGAGAAAATATTTCCTCACATGCATTCCTTCCCTAACCCCACACACAAGCTGGTGGAGGACACACGTTCAAAAACTTCCTGCTAACATGTTACTACAATAATTTGAGGAACACTTAGAAGCCCATCTATATTGTCTCAAAAACATATATAGATTGTTAATGTGCATAGTGTAATGCATTGTAACAATCCAATAAATGATAACACCCAAACATTCAGCCTATGTTGGTACGTCATTTTCCAAATAATACTCTTTTTTCATTTTCTATCTAATGTTGACTAAATGTACCGCAGCAACGCGCGGGGAATTATCAAGTTATACTTGTGAATAAGACACGTGTTCCTGTTTCTAGAACATACAATATTTGTCTATCACACCATGTTCTTACATCAAAGTACTACTGTTGTGTAACCTGCAACAATCACTTACCATAAGACACGTTTGACTTGGGAGTATGATATTGGTTACATCTTGCATTCTTTTCTAGCTTGAACTACTTCTAATTTGTTGAAATGGCACTTATGACGAGACGGTTTTAACTTGGTAGAGTGATATTCGTTGCATCTTTCATATGGTGTCTAGCTTTCGTTGCTTCTAGTTTGTTGAAATGCCTTCACCTTAGTTTAACATCATAGCTGTGAATATGAAATGTTGTCCTTTTTTGTTACACATTCAATCAGCCTATCATGTGGTCGCCTTACATTAAAGTAGTGCTCGTCAGCATCCTGCATCAATGAGTTCTAAAAAGCGAATTTTTATTCATTTTTCTTGTGGGTTTGAACTGACAAGGCAATAAAACTAAGAAGCAGGAAGGAAAAAATTAAGGCAGGGACTGATGGCGGTCTTTCGGCGAAACCGGCATCCCAGGTGCTTTCTCTAGCTTGGCAGTGTGATATTGTCTTGCATGTTGCATACGGTCTAGCTTGCATTGCTCTTATTTGTTGAAATGGATTCTCCTTAGTTTACACAAACAGCTGTGAATATTCCATGTTGTCCTGTTTTTCGTACATATTCCATCCTAGTATCATGTGTTTGCCTTGCATCAAAGTAGTGATTGTCAGTATCATGCACGAATGAGTTCTGAAGAGTGAATTTTATTGACTTTTCTTGTTGGTTTTACTTGACAATTCAAAATCAATAAAGCGGAAGGAAGTTAGCAAGGTAGTGGATAAAGGCTCTCCTTCCAAACGGAGGGCCTCTACAGATTCTAGTCCACCCCCCCCCCAAGATGATTTGCAAGACAACACATGCATAGACACTCAACGTAGCTATGTTGATGATGAGCACGTCTCCCCTAGTGCACCATCACAAGTGCTCCCTCTAACTTGGCACTGTTATATGTGGTTGCATGTTATGTATGATGTCTAGCTTGTATTGCTTCTAATTTTGTTGAATTACATCTTCTTACTTTACACATTGTACTTGTGAATAAGACACGTGTTCCTGTTTCTAGAACATACAATATCTGTCTATCACACCATGTTCTTACATCAAAGTACTACTGTTGTGTAACCTGCAACAATCAATTATCATAAGACACGCTTGACTTGGGAGTATGATATTGGTTACATCTCACATTATTTTCTAGCTTGTACTACTTCTAATTTGTTGAAATGGCACTTATGACGAGACGATTTTAACTTGGTAGAGTGATATTCGTTGCATCTTTCATATGGTGTCTAGCTTTCATTGCTTCTAATTTGTTGAAATGCATTCTCCTTAGTTTACACATCATAGCTGTGAATATGCAATGTTGTCCTTTTTTGTTACACACTCAATCGTCCTATCATGCGGTCGCCTTACATTAAAGTAGTGCTTGTCAGCATCATGCATCAATGAGTTCTGAAAAGCGAATTTTTATTCATTTTTCTTGTGGGTTTGAACTGACAAGGCAATAAAACTAAGAAGCAAGAAGGAAAAAAAATAAGGCAGGGACTAATGGCGGTCTTCCGACGAAACCAGCATCCCAGGTGCTTTCTCTAGCTTGGCAGTGTGATATTGTCTTGCATGTTGCATACGGTGTCTAGCTTGCATTGCTTCTTATTTTTTGAAATGGCTTCTGCTAGTTTACACAAACAGTTGTGAATATGCCATGTCATCCTGTTTTTCGTACATATTCCATCCTGGTATCATGTGTTTGCCTTACATCTCGCATTCTTTTCTAGCTTGTACTACTTCTAATTTGTTGAAATGGCACTTACGACGAGACAATTTTAACTTGGTAGAGTTATATTCGTTGCATCTTTCATATGGTGTCTAGCTTTCATTGCTTCTAATTTGTTGAAATGCCTTCTGCTTAGTTTACACATCATAAGCTGTGAATATGCAATTGCACTAATGACGAGAGGCCTTTAACTTGGTAGTGTGATGTTGTTTGCATCTTGCATATTATTTATTTCTTGTACTGCTTCAGATTTGTTTAAACGCTAGTTATGACGAGACACTGTTAACTTGGCAGAGCGATATTTGTAGCATCTTTCATATGGTGTCTACCTTCCATTGCATTGCTTCTAATTTGTGAAATGTCTTCTGCTTAGTTTACACATCATAGTTCTGATTATCTCATGCCATCTTGTTTTTCGTACATATTACATCCTCCTATCATGTGGTTGTCTAACATCAAAATTCAGTTCGTCTGTATCATGCCTCAATTTGTTCTGAAGAACTAAATTGTTATTCCTTTTTCTTGTCGGCTTGACTTAACATGGCACTGAGAAAGAGGAAGGAACACAAAATAACAGGGGATGGTGTTAGTACTAAGGACACACGAAAACGGAACCGGAATAATCCTGCGGATTCTGCTGGTACTTATGGTGCAATAGAAGGTCAAAGTCCAGCGGAAAATTGTACAAACGGGGTATCCCGTGCTACACGAGCTGCAGAACAAGCCAAACAGAATCCAATAGCTGCCACCAAACAAGCAGAGACAACCCTAGTTGTTGCAACACCTTCCACAGTACCACCAACTGCACAAGTTACTCATTCGACAACTATGCTAGCAGCACGTTCCCAAGCTCCCTTGCCACCTGACACAACTTCCGAAGCACTCTTGACACAAGACGAGTTGGCAAGATCAGATGAACTTTGTGAGCTTCAATAGCAAGAAGGTAGTTGCTGGAGTCAAGTTACAGTTGCATGCTTCTTTATATGTAGTCTCGCAGTTTAATGTACACTGACACTTCCTATGTTCGTTGTTGGACTAGCACCTAGGCGCAAGAGGAAACAAACATCAGGGATAATGCTCGATAGGTTAACTAAATCTAGAGGAGGAAGAATGGAGATCCGTTTTGAGGCAAGTTTTAAAAGTCCACGTGATGCTACAGAGTCAGCCAAGTTAGTATCAGAGGCAGCGGTTGCCATTAGGTGTCATGTATGTATCCTCCCAACATGGATTCAGTACAGGAATGACAAAGACGAAACCCAGTTCAACACCTACCTCGACCATTTATCTGTAAGTATGGTTATGTATGGAAACTAGTAATATCGTCTTGCTCTGCCCCATACATTCTAGGTTGCTGATATGAGATTCCCATAATTTTCAACAAATGAGGTTCAAGTTGGATAGCCAAGATGATACAACCAGACAAGCTTGCACCCACATTGTCAAGTCTGCTCTGTGATAGTATCGATATAACTTGAGGAAAACTCACTTTGAAGGCAGGGCTAACAGTGAACTTGCCCAAACATCTCTAGTGGAAAATATATCGGATGAAGACTGGAGAGGCCTTGTTAAACACTATCTGATCCAAAGTATCAGGTACATTATATATATGTGATCAGATCACATGTTGAACTCCTTTTTATGCATGTGCCACACAAATCTATCTTCTTGTAGGTGAACTGTTCAAAGAACAAGGCCAACCGTACGAAAGTGAAATTCCAATAGACGACGGGATCTCGTAGCTATATTGCACACTGCGAGGCTCTTGTAATTAGTTGTTGTTTCATTCTTTTCGTTGTACCATATTATCATATCTATATTGACTTGTTCCAAATGCAGAGGAAAGCCCGCAAGGACCAAAAAGTACCTGAACCAAATGTTGTGGAAATCTTCAAGGACTGTCACACCAGCAAGACGAAGGGCATGACTACACCAGTCAAAGCCGCTGTTGTAAGTCCTTAATCCTCATGCCTTTTAACTACTACTTACTCTAACTTGTGCATTGAACTGCATGGTTTGAAGCCAATGTCTATTACTCTTTTCAATTTTATACACAACTATCTTAGCATATCATTGCACCTTACAAGGTTTAAAAGAGAGGAGTGATGTTCCTTTGATCTTGATCAGTAATCTAGTTTCGTGCTGGACTTGCCCACACAATGTAACAATTGCATGTTTGTCTGTTCTCAGTTGTTTTGTGATATGAATGATGTCATACTATGCTTACCGTATTATAAACTTTGTCTCTTTATCCTTAGCTGCCAATACAATGTGAAGAAATAGACAATACATTAGCCATGGTACATGGTCATATGTTTGGAACCTTATGTACTTTGCAGTAAAATACAACTAATATTTTACATGGGTACACCAGAATAAGTTCTGTATGTGGACCCAAGCTATTTTGTTTGGTTTTGATGCCTCCTTAATATCTTCTGTTCTGGTAGTACTAATGTAAAACTCAACTTTTCAGCAAGCTATGAAAAAAAATGGTGGAACCGCCACCTTCTGAAGGTGACGAAGCAACTATAACCGCAATGTCACCTCTTGCTGCAGTGGGTCAGTACATGTCCACTAACAGTGCCAAAAGCACGTTCCTGCGTAATACTGGGTTGGTTGTTAAGGCAACCTCATCCAAACTACATCATGATCAAGATATGCAAGCTCAAAACAATGTTATATCTGCGCTCCAGACACAAGTCCATTCCCTAACAGAGACCCTTTGTGATACAAGGACAGCCATTGTTCGATGTCATCAAGATATGCATGGTTTTGAAACTAGACTATCATACATTTGCTATGTTGTTCAGGAGCCTAGGAGAAATGAAGGCGAAGGTTATGGTGCTCCATCGGACAATACAACATGGAAACATAACAGTCAGGTCAAATGAACTGAGCTTCTGAACTTCTGGTGGTGCATTTATCTGCCAGACTGTTAACTTTTATGCCAACCTTACTTTTGTTTTATGGTTGTAATTTGTTTTGCTGCGATTCAAAATTTGTTCTTAACGTGCAGCCACCGGCTGAAGAAAGCAACAAGCCATTTTTTTATAGTGTAGGGTGTTCCCTATATTTGCACTGGTGGTGAACTTTGATTCCCAGTGGATGTAACCTGTGCAATCGCCTTAATAGCCTAGCATTAGTTTCAGGCTTATTTATTTCCTAGTCTTCTTTTTCCCTGGTTTGCTAGTGGCTGCAACAACCATGGGCCATATACAGACTGTGGTAACCTTGACCCTGCTACAGGTAGTAGGATCCATGGGCCTCCTACGGGCTGTCAGATAAATGGGCCTCCAACGGGCCGTTGAATCTGTGGGCCTCAGGCCGTCGGATAAATGGGTCCACATGGGCCATAAACGGGCGTAATTGGTATCAGGCCAGCAAAGTAACGGGCCGTTAACAGGTCGAAGAACAGCAAAGGCTTAATTCTGTCACAGGCATAATGGGTCATTAATGGGCCAGAATATAGGACGGGCTGGAAACGGTGCAACGGGTTAACAAGCCACAAACGGGTCGATTCTTGCCATGGGCCAAATTTGGCCCATTAAGGGAACAATCCAGTAATGGGCTAGAAGTAATCGAGGGGGCTGGAAAGGAGCCCAAGAACGTATGGGCCGTCGGTAGCCCAAAAGCTAACACGGGCTGGAAACGGCCCATGTGAATCAAGAAATTTACTATTCATTATGGGCTAGAGATCACCGTGGGCCACTAAAGGGCCTAAAGATACGAAAGGCATCATATGGGCCGAAAGACGTCGCGGGCCATACATGTGCCTAAAGTGAAACGGGTTGGTGTTATATTCGACGGCTGTCGGCGTTCTGGGAATGGGGGTCCCCAGACTTGCCTGCCTGCGGCCTGCGGCGTGGCTCAAGTTGTGTCCCAGTGCGGCCCATCTTCATCGACTCAAGCTCAAGACCCTCGCGAGGGGCCAAGCCTCGCGGGGCGGACGACGGGAGGCTTCCTCGGGACCGGCCTCACCAGGCAAAGCTCGCGAGGAGGCAAAGAGATCAAGGCAAGGGTACCTCGCGAGGTGCTCATGACGCAAGCCATAATGATCGAGGCCAGGCAGGCGCCAGGCGGGTGCCGGCCTGTCCAGTGCCCTTGTTTCCTCTTTGGTGCAAAGAAGGCAAGTGCAGGCGCGGGGTATCGAGGCGTCAAGTAAAGGTTGCCATTCCAGTGCAACGAGACCAAGACCAGCAGAGCGGCAGGACGGAGGTCACCGTGGAGCCCAAGACGGCGTCATCGCCAGTGCTTTTGGCAGCCGAAGACCAACTTTAGTCAGGATAACTTGTACTAGATGTTCCCCTTCAACATGGCCGTTGTTGGCGCCCTTCCCGCTCAATATTTGGGAAGAGGACTAGGGCCTCTATATATAGGGCTAGCCACCACAGTGGTAGAGAGAGAGGTTCTCATTAGATTGAGAGGCGATCGAACTCACCCAAGCAGTTCATCGCACCACCTCAAGAACACCTCTCGCGAGGCTGTTCTTCCTTTGTACTGTCCATCATCAGCCCCCGAGGAAATCCACACACCACACACTGGAGTAGGGTATTACACCACAATGGTGGCCTGAACCAATATAAACCCTGTGTCCCATGTGTTGTTCATCGAGTAGTCTAAATTCTCAACGAGGCGTTGGGACATGGGTTGGTAGAGGAAAGATCTTCGCGCGCACCCCAGAGTTCGAACCTTAAGGGTTTCCCGGAACCCTACATCCGACATTTGGCGCGCCAGGTAGGGGTGTGCCGGAATCTTCCTTCCATCGACCTGCGCTCTACCGCTTCGTCATCTTCATCTCCGGCGATCCGACGGCCAACACCGACCGCTGGGCAGTGTGGCCCGCCCACGCCGTGCTGCCTACCCATGGCGACCTCAACCTCGTGCCCCAGGCAGCTCGCGCTCCGCAGAGCACTGCGGGGCGCGGGTGACGCGGCCAGGCGCAGCCTTCCCTCACCCCCTCGGCAGGTACGATCAGCGGCAAGGGCCTCAAACCATGTTGTGGCCGCTATGCAGTACACCCGACGAGAGCAGGCTAACACGAAGGCCGCGCTCACGGTGGCCCGAGAACTGCTGCGGTGCAGGCTGCAGGAAAGTGGCCACGATGTGCTATTGGAGCACGTGGCTGAGATCCTGGACTCCGCCGCCTCAGGAGCACCTCCGTTCTGTGTCCAACTACCACCCCAGGCCCCGGGCGGGTCTTATGGCGGGCCCAGCCATGCCCGCATGACCCCGGGCGCACCTCAAGGACTCATCAACGGCAGCCTGGTCACTAGTGTCGGGCGGCAGGTCACACCAACACCGCTCCTGGTAAGCGAGGGGGGATGCACCATTGCCTACGGCCCGGGTGGACTGTCACACTACCACCCCCAAGACGGCGCTTCGAGCCAGACCACATGGCGCGTGGGGCACTACGACGAGGCCCTTGGGGTGGTGCCCCCGGAGGCCTACGTGCCCCACATGGTGGGTCAAGAGTGCGCACTGGAAGAAGACCATGGCTCCTTCCTCGGGCCGAGCTGGGGGAGGAGATGCCAGAAGCAGAGTCCTTTCAAGAACCGCAAGGGAGCCACGACAACCGCGCCGGTGGCAGCGGCTATCGGGTACCGCTAATTCCTCAGGAGCAAGCTTATGCTAACCATGGGGCGCAGGAGGTATAGGTCGCCGCAGCAGATGGTTGCCCCGACGCTGCAGCCTCCTACCCCTCAGGGGAGGGCACTGGGGGCTGCAGGAGAGGGGCCAGGAGCCGGGTTCGCCCCCGCAGCGCTCAGAGCAAGACGTTCTCAGGAGGTAGGCCCTCTGCCGGGGAGGTGCCCCAGGGCCTTCCCCGGTAGAGGACCCGTGGTCGTCGGGGGAACCGCTGGCGACCGCTCTACCCCATTGGCGTCGTCCTTGGTTTCCGGTCGCCGTCGATGGCGGTAGACTGTGGCGCAAGGCGGGGCCCTCGTCTGGCGATATGAAGCAAGGCCGGTACCTGTGAAGAAGGCCCAGTGTCTGTGAAGCTCGCCGCCCGTGACACTCTCATGTAATAATGAGTTGGGGCTGTACATGCCCCAGAGTCTCCGGAGAGCTGCCCTCAGGCCTTGGGGGCTCCCGCCCACGCCTAGTGGCAGCACTTAGCTCCGCGCTGGTGAGAAGACGTCAAAGACTAGACTAGGTGCCGGACGCGGCCTTTGCCTTTTGCCTTTTCCTCTGTTGTCGACTTTCTCTGCTTCAAATTTAAGTTGAACTTGAGCTTGAGATTTGCGTGTGTTCGGGGAGGGGAGTTTTGTCGCGTTCAAGCAGTTTCTTGTGTTCTGATTTCGGTCCTACGTACCAAGTTAGCGTCAGCTGCCTTCCCCTCGCGAGCCCCTTGTGAGCCGGGCTGGGTTGAGTACGCGAGCACTCCGGACCGTGGCCACCACTCACCCTCAAGAGGCTCTCATCGCGAGACCGATGGGTTCCCCCAGAAGGCACTCAGGACACTGCGGCCCCCGCAGGCTCGCTCGAGGCTAGTCGGGGTCAAAGGTAAATTGGGTCAGCTGACCCATCGCAAGGTTAGTGGTCCAGCATAAGCACACGCATGGTATTACAACTGCAAGCATGCTAGAGACAATCCTTTTACACGAGGGGCTCCCCCTCCCAAAATGCTCTTACGACTTTCAGGATAGCGCCCAAGCTTCTTCTGTGCAGGGTAAACAACAGAGGGGGCACAAGATTAATCGGACATGTCGCTTGCTGCGTCCTCTAGGACACCTCCGGAGGTGTCGCTGGCTTCGTCGTCGCCGTCGCTGCCGTCACCATCACCCTCATCCGCGCCATGCTCGCTGCCATTCACCACGTCGCCCTCATCCGCAGCCACGACCACGCCATCGTCATCAGAAGCAAGGCCCTGACGAGGGCATCCACGTTGTCATCTACCCACTGTGCCAGATTGCCCCGGATGGCTATGGGCACCAACGCGATGGCGGCGTCGAAATCGAAGTGGGGGTCTCTATCCTGAAGATGGCTGAAGACACAGGAGAATGCACGCCCAAGCAGGACTCGGCTCCTCTCCTCAACAAGCCGTCCGGCCCTATCGGATCGATTCTCCAGCTGCGTCACCACATCCGTGAAAAAACGAAGGTTGCCGGCATAGTTGGTCACAAGGGGCTCCTCGGCAGCCGCCTCGCAGATATTGCCCAGGGCTGCGTTGGCCCTTTCCTTGAGTGCTCGGAGCATGGGACCATGCACATGCTCTAGGGTCTATCGCTGGCGGATCTCATCCTCGTTCCGCCACGCGACGGCCTCGGCATCATCGACCCTCTGTTGAAGAAGAAGAAGCTCGGCGCGGAAGGAGGCCAACTGAGCCTGCACCGCACCTAGGGCGGCTGCGGAGGAATCTGCACGCCGTGTCGCTTCAGTCAGCTTGGCCCTGAGAGTGGCAGTCCTGCCCGCAGCTTCGGCCTTGATCAGTTCTAGCCTCTCTTCATACCTGCGCTCGAGACCCAAACGAGCTTCCGCCACGCGGCGGTCGATCTCTCCTAGGACCCGGGCCTCCCGCGCGTCGACATCATCCTCTGCCTGGGTCACCAGGCGCTCCCTCGTCTCCAACCGCTCCAGGTCAAGGTTGCGCTCGGTGGCCTCCAGTGTCAACGCCTCCTCGCGCCTCAGGAGCTCCTCCTCTTCGGCGGGTGCCCCCTTCAATGACACAAGGGCAGCCTGGCGGAGTTCCACTTGCTGCTCCAGAGAGTTGCTCCAGGCTTGGAGCTCCCATGCGCGCTCCTCTGCAACCTCGCGTCGTCGGTCTGCCTCCCGGGCCTCCTCGACGGCCTGGGAGCAGGCCTCCCGCAAGGCCTCCAGCGACGCTTCAGCCTTTGCATTGTCAAGATCACGCTGGTGGCGCGCAAGGTTGATGGCCACCATCAGCTTGCGCCTCTCCTCAGGAAGGCGCAGGCCTTCGGCTTCAAGGCGCGCATCCTCCCCTGCAAGCTCTACGCTGAGCTGGCTCACCACATCTGCCGCCTTCTGAAGAAACTCTCGGCGGAGGGCGCTGCGCTCCCGAGCGCGCATGAGCACGTCGTCTGCATCATCCTCCGCCATCGGCGCAGGCGGAAGGCCCTGAGGCGGCTCACCACCTCTCGGCAGGGGGCTAGGGGCTGGCACCCCAACGATTGCTGGACTGGCCCCGCTGGGGACCCAGCCTGGCGCTGGTCCATCCCCTGAAGTGGGGCCCAAGATCAACCTCAGCCATTCGCCATCCACGATCAAGGGAGGAGCACGGGGGAAGCTGGCTGCGCCCCAGGAAAGTTCACGAAGGAAGGGCAGCAAATGCGCAGGCTCAAGGTACCCCGCGGGACGGCCCGCCTCACCAGCCGGACTCACGTCAGGGGTGGCGCTCGAGCTTGGGGCGCTCAAGGTCAGCGATGGAGACGAAGCCTGAGGGGGTGGCTCCTTAGCAGGCTCTGCAAGCTCGGCAGGAAGGGCCCTGGAGAGCCACAGTCAACGGAAGGAACGGCGGAATAAGGGATCATGAGCAAAGGAGACTTACTCGTCAATGGCGTAGTACTTCCTGCACTTCAACGGGCGGCAAGGACGGTCATTACCACCCTTAGCCTCCTTCCTCTTGTGGAGGGCCTCGAAGTCTATGCGGAACCGGCCTAAGCCCCCAACGTGAGGGTCGGCGCGCAGCGTGGGAGACATCAGGATGACTTGCGCCAAGGGCGCCAGACTGGGAGAGGCGACCGGGTATTTCCTCTTGAAGGCCAGCCGAGGTCTTAGGAGTCCCGGCCTTGGGAGCCGCAGGTCGCGACTCCTCATCAGCCACCACTCCAGGATGAACTTCAGAGGATGACGCCTCGGGAGCCCCGCGCGGCATCAGCGTCTTGACATCAGACCCCTCAGCTCCCGGCAGCTCTCGCCTCCCTGTGCCACCACCTGAGGCAGGACCGGCGTGGGCAACCGGAAGAGCAACCACAGCGACTGGATTCTCACGAGGCCCCACAAGGTCGGACGGGCGCAGCCCCCATTCGTCAAAGCAGGGCATCTACCTCACGAAGTCGGCCCTGCCCGAGCAAAGATACAAGAGGGCGGCCCCATGCCGGATACTGCCTAGAGAAGGGCCACCAATCAAGACCCTCAGCACCGTCCTCAGCGCTTCGGGCGCCAGATCCTCCTCCTGGAGCCTCATGCGGTCTCCGCGCCCCGTGAAGGTCCACATCAGGCGGGAGTGATGCTGGAGAGGAGCAATGCGGCACTGGAGGAACTCCTTCACCACCTGGGGCGCCATCACACTGAGCGTCCTCAAACTCTCGAAGCGGCGCCAGACAAAAGGAAGCCGGGGGCTCGTGAGCTTCACATGATCCCAGCCTGAGTTGGGGATAGCAGGCAATGTTGGGTACGAGAGCAGGGGGTTGGGCACCCCGACATCCACATACAACCATCGCTCTCGGAACCCGCTTGTAGAAGGAGGGAGCTCAAAATCGATCCCCGAGGTGGCCGTCTCCGGCACGACGTGGAAGCTCACGCACCCCTAGCATTGACTTGGGTCACTCAGGCCCAAGGAGAAGAAGTGGCGTAGAAGGGCAACGGAGGGAGGAATGCCCACCATGGCCTCGCAGACAAAGGCGAAGACAGCAAGAAGAGTAATGGACTGAGGACCGAGGTGCATCATATGGATCTGATAATGGGAAAGCACTGCATTGAAGAAAGCAAAGAAGGGGGGAACCAGGCCCGCCCATAGGGCATCGGCAAAGAATCGGACCTCCGTGATGACCCTATCGAAGGAGGCGTGGGACACGGGCTAGACCATCGTCCTCCCGCACTCGTTGAAGATGGAAGCAAGGGTGGAGCGGACCTTATTCAAGGCTTCGGGGTTGAGTATGAGCTACCGGTCGACGGCGGGAGCAGCTGCCGGAGGCGAGCAGGGCGAAGGCATGGGCTTCTTCCCCTTTTCCTTTTTCGTCGGTGCCATGGCGATGGAAAGGGGGGGAACCCGAGATTGGATTAGAGGCGGAGGCTGGAGCTCAAGGGAGAAGGAAGAACAGGGAGCACGCGAACGGCAAGGGGGGAATAGCTATGTACAACCACGAGTCCGCCTAGCCAGGCGCGTAATGAGGAGCGAGGGGAAGCGAAGGCACCCACGTCCAATCAATTGCCACGCGGTGCCCAAGGTCACAGGCTGTGGGGGCCCGCGGCGCTCCGCACTTGCCCCTTCGCTTCTCTGCTAATCCAAGTCCAAGCGCGCCTTGGGCCCGGGGGCTACTGTCGGCGTTCTGGGAACGGGGGTCCCCAGACTTACTTGCCCGCGGCCTGTGGCGTGGCTCAAGTGGTGGCCTAGTGCGGCTCATCTTCATCGACTCAAGCTCAAGACCCTCGTGAGGGGCCAAGCCTCGCGGGGCGGACGACAGGAGGCTTCCTCAGGAGCGGCCTCGCCAGGAAAAGCTCGGGAGGAGGCGGAGAGATCAAGGCAAGGGTACCTCGCGAGGTGCTCATGACACAAGCCATGACGATCGAGGCCAGGCAGGCGCCAGGTGGGCGTCGGCCTGTCCAGTGTCCTTGTTTCCTCTTTGGTGCAAAGGGGGCAAGCGCAGGCGCGGGGTACCGAGGCGTCAAGTAAAGGTTGCCATTCCAGTGCAATGAGACGTAGACCAGCAGAGCGGCAGGACGGAGGTCACCGTGGAGCCCAAGACGGCGTCATCGCCAGTGCTTTTGGCAGCCGAAGACCAACTTTAGTCAGGATAACTTGTACTAGTTGTTCCCCTTCAAAATGGCCGTTGTTGGCGCCCTTCCCGCTCAATATTTGGGAAGAGGACCAGGGCCTCTATATATAGGGCTAGCCACCACAGTGGTAGAGAGAGAGGTTCTCATTAGATTGAGAGGTGATCGAACTCACCCAAGCAGTTCATCGCACCAGCTCAAGAACACCACTCGCGAGGCTGTTCTTCCTTTGTACTATCCAACATCAGCCCCCGAGGCAATCCACACACCACACACTAGAGTAGGGTATTACACCACAATGGTGGCCTGAACCAGTATAAACCCCATGTCCCTTGTGTTGTTCATCGAGTAGTCTAGATTCTCAGCGAGGCGTTGGGGCGTGGGTTGGTAGAGGAAAGATCTTCGCGCGCACCCGAGAGTTCGAACCTTAAGGGTTTGCCGGAACCCTACATCCAACAACGGCCCACATGATGTTATTGGGCTGATTTCGCGAAGACCCTAACGGGTCGTGAGTTACTGGGCCATAAAATGGGCTATTTGCGAAAAGACCGTCGCTGCGTCTTGAGCTTGCGTTGTTTTTCCTTGAAGAGGAAAGGGTGATGCAGCAATAGTAGCGTAAGTATTTCCCTCAGTTTTTGAGAACCAAGGTATCAATCCGGTAGGAGGCTCCTCAAAAGTCCCACGCACCTACACAAACAAACAAGAACTCGCAACCAACGCAATAAAGGGGTTGTCAATCCCTTCAAGGCCACTTGTGAAAGTAAGATCTGATAGAGATAATATGATAAGATGAATATATTTTTGGTATTTTATAATATAGATTGGAAAAGTAAAGATGCAAAACAAAAGTAGATTGAAAGCTTATATGATAAAAGATAGACCCGGGGCCATAGGTTTCACTAGTGGCTTCTCTCAAGATAGCATAAGTATTACGGTGGGTGAACAAACTACTGTCGAGCAATTGATAGAAAAGAGAATAATTATGAGATTATCTAGGCATGATCATGTATAGGCATCACGTTCGTGACAAGTAGACCGACTCCTGCTTGCATCTACTACTATTACTCCACACATCGACCGCTATCCAGCATGCATCTAGAGTATTAAGTTCATAAAGAACGGAGTAACGCATTAAGAAAGATGACATGATGTAGAGGGATAAACTCATGCAATATGATATAAACCCCATCTTTTTATCCTCGATGGCAACAATACAATACGTGCCTTGCTGCCCCTGCTGTCACTGGGAAAGGACACCGCAAGATTGAACCCAAAGCTAAGCACTTCTCCCATTGCAAGAAAGATCAATCTAGTAGGCCAAACCAAACTAATAATTCGAAGAGACTTGCAAAGATAACTTAATCACACATAAAAGAATACAGAGGAGATTCAAATATTTATCATAGATAAACTTGATCATAAACCCACAATTCATCAGATCTCGACAAACACACCGAAAAAGAGTTACATCGAATATATCTCCAAGAAGATCGAGGAGAACTTTGTATTGAGATTCAAAGATAGAGAAGAAGCCATCTAGCTAATAACTTTGGACCCGAAGGTCTATGGTAAACTACTCACAACTCATCGGAGAGGCCTTGGAGATGATGTAGAGGCCGTCCGTGGTCGATTCCCCCTCCGGCGGAGCGTCGGTGAAGGCTCCAAGATGGGATCTCGCGGATACAAAAGGTTACAGCGGTGGAATTAGGTTTTCGTGGTCGCTTCTGATGTTCTCGGGGTACGTGGGTATATATAGGAGGAAGAAGTAGGTCGGTGGACTCCCGAGGGGCCCACGAGACACGGGGGCGTGCCCAGTAGGGGGGCACCCTCCACCCTCGTGGCCACCTCAGTTATTGCTTGACTTCCGCTCCAAGTCTTTTGGACCACGTTCGTTCCAAAAATCACGCTCTCGAAGGTTTCATTCCGTTTGGACTCCGTTCAATATTCCTTTTCTTCGAAACACTGAACTAGGCAAAAAAATAGCAATACGGGCTGGGCCTCCGGTTAGTAGGTTAGTCCCAAAAATGATATAAATGTGTAAAGTAAAGACCATAAACATCCAAAGCGGGTAATATAATAGCATGGAACAATCAAAAATTATAGATACGTTGGAGACGTATCAAGCATCCCCAAGCTTAATTCCTGCTCGTCCTCGAGTAGGTAAATGATAAAAACAGAATTTTTGATGTGGAATGCTACCTAGCATAATTCTCAATGTAATTTTCTTTATTGTGGCATGAATGTTTAGATCCAAATGATTGAAAATAAAAGTTCATATTCACATAAGAAATAATAATACTTCAAGCATACTAAATCAAGCAATCATGTCTTCTCAAAATAACATGGCTAAAGAAAGTTATCCCTACAAAATCATATAGTCTGGCTGTTGCTCTATCTTCATCACACAAAGTATTTAATCATGCACAACCCCGATGACAAGCCAAGCAATTGTTTCATACTTTAGTAATCTCAAACTTTTTCAACTTTCACGCAATACATGAGCGTGAGCCATGGACATAGCACTATATGTGGAATAGAATGGTGGTTGTGGAGAAGACAAAAAAGGAGAAGATAGTCTCACATCAACTAGGCGTATTAACGGGCTATGGAGATGCCCATTAATAGATATCAATGTGAGTGAGTAGGGATTTCCATGCAACGGATGCACTAGAGCTATAAATGTATGAAAGCTCAACAAAAGAAACTAAGTGGGTGTGCATCCAACTCGCTTGCTCACGAAGACCTAGGGCATTTTGAGGAAGCCCATCATTGGAATATACAAGCCAAGTTCTATAATGAAAAATTACCACTAGTATATGAAAATGACAACATAGGAGACTCTCTATCATGAAGATCATGGTGCTATTTTGAAGCACAAGTGTGGTAAAAAGGATAGTAGCATTGTCCCTTCTCTCTTTTTCTTTCATTTTTTTTGTTTGGCCTTTTTTCATTTGGCCCTTCTCTCTTTTTTTGGTAAAGTCTGAAGTCTCATCCTGACTTGTGGGGGAATCATAGTCTCCATCATCCTTTCCTCACTGGGACAATGCTCTAATAATGAAGATCATCACACTCTTATTTACTTACAACTCAAGATTACAACTCAATACTTAGAACAAGATATGACTCTATATGAATGCCTCCAGCGGTGTATCAGGATATGCAATGAATCAAGAGTGACATGTATGAAAATTATGAAGGTGGCCTTGTCACAAATACGATGTCAACTACATGATCATGCAAAGAGCAATATGACAATGATGATGTGTGTCATATAAACGGAACGGTGGAAAGTTGCATGGCAATATATCTCGAAATGGCTATGGAAATGCCATAATAGGTAGGTATGGTGGCTGTTTTGAGGAAGGTATATGGTGGGTGTATGGTACCGGCGAAAGTTGCGCGACACAAGAGAGGCTAGAAATGGTGGAAGGGTGAGAGTGCGTATAATCCATGGACTCAACATTAGTCATAAAGAACTCATGTACTTATTGCAAAAATCTACAAGTCATTTAAAACAAAGTACTACGCACATGCTCCTAGGGGGATAGATTGGTAGGAAAAGACCATCGCTCGTCCCCGACCGCCACTCATAAGGAAGACAATCAATAAATAAAATTGTGCTCCAACTTCATCACAAAGCGGTTCACCGTACGTGCATGCTACGGGAATCACAAACTTCAACACAAGTATTCTTTAAATTCATGATCACCCAACTAGCATGACTTTAATATTACCACCTCTAATATCTCAAAACAATTATCAAGCATCAAATTGATCATAGCATCCAATTCACTTCCTATGATAGTTTTTATTATACCCAACTTGGATGCTCATCATTCTAGGACCAATTTTATAACCATAGCAAATACCATGCTGTTCTAAGAGACTCTCAAAATAATATAAGTGAAGCATGAGAGATCAAAAACTTCTACAAAATTAAGCCACCGCCTTGCTCTAAAAGATATAAGTGAAGCACTAGAGCAAAAACTATCTAGCTCAAAATATATAAGTGAAGCACATAGAGTATTCAAATAAATTCCAATCAAATGGGTTTCTCCCAAAAGGTGTGTACAGCAAGGATAATTGTGGTAAACTAAAAAGCAAAGACTAATATCATACAAGATGCTCCAAGCAAAACACATATCATGTGGCGAATAAAAATATAGCTCCAAGTAAAGTTACCGATAAACGAAGAAGAAAGAGGGGATGCCTTCCGGGGCATCCCAAGCTTAGGCTTTTGGCTATTCTTGAATATCTTGTGATGACATGGGCATCCCCAAGCTTAGGATCTTGCCACTCCTTATTCCATAATCCATCAAATCTTTACCCAAAACTTGAAAACTTCACAACACAAAACTCAATAGGAAATCTCATAAGCTCCGTTAGTGCAAGAAAGAAAAACCACCACATAAGATACTGTAATGAACTCATTATTTATTTATATTGGTGTTAAACCTAATGTATTCCAACTTCTCTATGGTTCATACCCTTACATACTAGCCATAGATGCATCAAAATAAGCAAACAACACACGAAAAACAGAATTTGTCAAAAACAGAACAGTCCGTAGAAATCTGTAACTCCCGAATACTTATGGAACTCTAAAAATCCTACCAAAATAGGAAGTCCTGGGAAATTTTTCTATTGATCTACATCAAAAATAATCAACGCAAAATCACGTTTCTGTGAATTACTAAAATTATTTTCGTCGCGCAAAGTTTCTGTTTTTCAGCAAAATCAAATTAACTATCACCATAGGTTATCCTATAGGTTCTACTTGGCACAAACACTGATTAAAACATAAAAACACATCTAAACAGGAGGTAGATGCAAAATTTATTACTAAACAGAAGCAAAACAAAGAAACTAAAATAAAATTGGGTCGCCTCCCAACTAGCGCTATCGTTTAACGCCCCTAGCTAGGCATAAAAGCGAGGATAGATCTAAGTAGTGCCATCTTTGGCACTAAATTCATAAGTAGCTCGCATGATAGATTCATAAGGTAATTTGACTTTCTTTCTTGAAAATTTCTCCATGCCTTTCCTTAATGGAAATTTGGATCTAACATTCCCTTCCTTCATATCAATAATCGCACCAATCGTTCTAAGGAAAGGTCTACCAAGAATAATAGGACAAGAAAGATTGCAATCTATATCAAGAACGATAAAATCTACGGGCACCAAATTACTATTTGCAACAATGAGAACATCATTGATCCTTCCCATTGGCTTTTTAATGGTGGAATCCGCAAGGTGCAAATTTAAAGAGCAATCATCAAGATCATGGAAACCTAGAATATCACATAAAGTTTTCGGAATCGTGGAAACACTAGCACCCAAATCACACAAAGCATAACACTCATGATCTTTAATTTTAATCTTATAGTAGGTTCCCACTCATCATAAAGTTTTCTAGGTATAGAAACTTCCAAGTTAAGTTTTTCATCATAAGATTGCATCAAGGCATCAACAATATGCTTGGTAAAAGCTTTATTTTGACTATAAGCATGAGGAGAATTCACAACAGATTGCAACAAGGAAATACAATTTTATAAATAACAATTATCATAATTAAATTCCTTGAAATCCAAGATAGTGGGTTCAATGCTATTTAAAGTCTTGACCTCTCCAACCCCACTTTTATCAAATTTAGCATCAAGATCTAAAAACTCTGAATCATTGGGACGCCTTTTAACTAAAGTTGAATCATCTCCAGTCCCATCATTAATAATATTCATATTGCAAAACAAAGATTTAATAGGGGACACATCAATAAGTTTTAGATCTTCATCATTATTTCATGGAAACTAGAAGAACACGCCTTTACAAAGCAATCTTTCCTAGCACGCAATCTAGCGGTTCTTTCTTTGCACTCATCAATAGAAATTCTCATAGCCTTGAGAGACTCATTGATATCATGCTTAGGAGGAGTAGATATAAGTTTCAAAGAATCAACATCAAGCGAAAGTCTATCAACGTTCCTAGCCAAATCATCAACTTTAAGCAATTTTTCTTCAAGCATGGCATTAAAATTCTTTTGAGAGATCATATTCTTTCATGCTATTCTCAAAATCAGAGGGCATCTTATTAAAATTACCATAAGAATTATTGTAGGAATTTCCATAATTATTAGAGGGATTACTAGGGAACGGTCTAGGATTAAAGTTTCCTCTATAAGCATTGTTACCAAAATTATTCCTACCAACAAAATTCACATCCATAGATTCATTATTATTCTCAATCAAAGTAGACAAAGGCATATCATTAGGATCAATAGAAGCACTCTTAGTAGCAAACAATTTCATAAGTTCATCCATCTTTCCACTCAAAACATTAATTTCTTCTATAGCATGCACTTTTTTACTAGTAGATCTTTTGGTGTGCCATTGAGAATAATTAGCCATAATATTATCAAGAAGTTTTGTAGCTTCTCCTAAGGTGATTTCCATAAATGTGCCTCCTGCGGCCGAATCTAAAAGATTTCTAGAAGCAAAATTCAATCCGGCATAATTTTTTTGTATGATCATCCATAAATTCAAACCATGAGTAAGGCAATTGCGAATCATCAATTTCATTCTTTCCCAAGATTGGGCAACATGCTCATGATCAAGTTGTTTAAAATTCATAATATTGTTCCTAAGAGAGATGATCTTAGCGGGAGGAAAATACTTAGAGATAAAAGCATCTTTGCACTTATTCCACGAATCAATACTATTCTTAGGCAAAGACGAAAACCAAACTTTAGCACGATCTCTAAGTGAAAATGGAAATAAATTCAATTTAACAATATCATTATCCGTATCTTTCTTCTTTTGCATCTCACACAAATCAACAAAGTTGTTTAGATGGGTAGCGGCATCTTCACTAGGAAGGTCGGAGAATTGATCTTTCATAACAAGATTCAGTAAAGCAGCATTGATTTCACAAGACTCAACATCATTAAGAGGAGCAATCAGAGTACTAAGGAAATCATTATTATTGGTATTGGAAAAGTCACACGGTTTGGTATTATCTTGCGCCATCGCGACAAGTAATCCAACACACAAGCAAACAAAAAGGCAAGCGACAGAGAGAAGATATTGGGAAGGAGAGGGCGAATAAAATGGCAAGGGTGAAGTGGGGGAGAGGAAAATGATAGGCAAATGGCAAATAATGTAATACGAGGGAGATGAGTTTGTGCTGGGTACTTGGTATGTCTTGACTTGAGCGAAGACCTCCCCGGCAACGGTGCCAGAATCCTTCTTGCTACGTCTTGAGCTTGCACTGGTTTTCCTTGAAGAGGAAAGGGTGATGCAACAATAGTAGCGTAAGTATTTCCCTCCATTTTTGAGAACCAAGGTATCAATCTAGTAGGAGGCTCCTCAAAAGTCCCACGCACCTACACAAACAAACAAGAACTCGCAACCAACGCAATAAAGGGCTTGTCAATCCCTTCAAGGCCACTTGCGAAAGTAAGATTTGATAGAGATAATATGATAAGATAAATATATTTTTGGTATTTTATAATATAGATTGGAAAAGTAAAGATGCAAAATAAAAGTAGATTGAAAGCTTATATGATAAAAGATAGACCCCGGGGCCATAGGTTTCACTAGTGGCTTCTCTCAAGATAGCATAAGTATTACGGTGGGTGAACAAATTACTGTCGAGCAATTGATAGAAAAGAGAATAATTATGAGATTATCTAGGCATGATCATGTATATATGCATCACGTCTGTGACAAGTAGACCGACTCCTCCCTGCATCTACTACTATTACTCCACACATTGACCGCTATCCAACATGCATCTAGAGTATTAAGTTTATAAAGAATGGAGTAACGCATTAAGAAAGATGACATGATGTAGACGGATAAACTCATGCAATATGTTATAAACCCCATCTTTTTATCCTCGATGGCAACAATACAATACGTGCCTTGATGCCCCTGCTGTCACTGGGAAAGGACACCGCAAGATTGAACCCAAAGCTAAGCACTTCTCCCATTGCAAGAAAGATCAATCTAGTAGGCCAAACCAAACTAATAATTCGAAGAGACTTGCAAAGATAACTTAATCACACATAAAAGAATTCAGAGGAGATTCAAATATTTCTCATAGATAAACTTGATCATAAACCCACAATTCATCGGATCTCGACAAACACACCGCAAAAAGAGTTACATCGAATAGATCTCCATGAAGATCGAGGAGAACTTTGTATTGAGATTCAAAGAGAGAGAAAAAGCCATCTAGCTAATAACTATGGACCCAAAGGTCTATGGTAAACTACTCACAACTCATCGGAGAGGCCTTGGAGATGATGTAGAGGGCCTCCATGGTCGATTCCCCTTCCGGCGGAGCGACGACGAAGGCTCCAAGATGGGATCTCGCGGATACAGAAGGTTACGGCGGTGGAATTAGGTTTTCGTGGTCGCTTCTGATGTTCTCGGGGTACATGGGTATATATAGGAGGAAGAAGTAGGTCGGTGGACTCCCGAGGGGCCCACGCGACAGGGGGCGCGCCTAGTAGGGGGGCGAGCCCTCCACCCTCGTGGCCACCTCGGTTATTGCTTTACTTCCACTCCAAGTCCTCTGGATCACGTTCGTTCCAAAAATCACGCTCCCGAAGGTTTCATTCCGTTTGGACTCCGTTTGATATTCCTTTTCTTCGAAACACTGAAATAGGCAAAAAAAATAGCAATACGGGCTGGGCCTCCGGTTAGTAGGTTAGTCCCAAAAATTATATAAATGTGTAAAGTAAAGCCCATAAACATCCAAAATGGGTAATATAATAGCATGGAACAATAAAAAAATTATAGATACGTTGGAGACGTATCAACCGTTAATAGGCTTTTCATGGGCCGGCCCGCTAACTTTTAACCAAGTCAAACGGGCCGGCCTTTGTAAGCTAAATGGGCCAGTGGTGGGCCATCACACGTGTCGACATATCATCGGTGCCTATCTGACCTAATGATGAGCTGACACGTGTTTCCTTCGGCCAATGAGAATTTTACACGTGGGAAATCCCCATTGGTCCGGGTTGTTAACGGGTTATCGGATCCAAAACCGGACCCGATAACTTAACGGTGACCCGTTACGATGGATGCCACGTGTCGGTTACCCTTGACGAAAGCACTTCCATGATGCGTCATTTATCATCATGGAAGTGAACACTTCGGTGATGATAATTTTCGTATTGTCATGGAGCACTTCTACGACAGCACAGGTATGACTATCTTGATTCTGTCATAAAATCATCATGGATGTACATACATGACAGAAAAGGTGACCTACTTTGACAAACACGTATCATCAGGGAAGTGTATTTTTTGTAGTGTATGTATCGTTGATATTAAGGATAACAAGATGGGGTCTATTTCTACATAAATAGATCTTGTCTACATCATGTCATCATTCTTATTGCATTACTCCGTTTTTCCATGAACTTAATGTTGGAAATATGCCCTAGAGGCAATAATAAAATGGTTATTATTATATTTCCTTGTTCATGATAATTGTCTATTGTTCATGCTATAATTGTATTAACCAGAAACCGTAATACATATGTGAATACATAGGCCACAACATGTCCCTAGTAAGCCTCTAGTTGACTAGCTCGTTGATCAATAGATGGTTTTGGTTTCATGACCATGGACATTGGATGTCGTTGATAATGGGATCACATCATTAGGAGAATGATGTGATGGACAAGACCCAATCCTAAGCATAGCACAAGATCGTGTAGTTCGTTTGCTAGAGCTTTTCTAATGTCAAGTATCATTTCCTTAGACCATGAGATTGTGCAACTCCTGGATGTCGTAGGAATGCTTTGGGTGTATCAAACGTCACAACGTAACTGGGTGGCTATAAAGGTGCACTACATGTATATCCTAAAGTGTCTGTTGGGTTGGCACGAATCGAGACTGGGATTTGTCACTCCGTATGACGGAGAGGTATCTCTGGGCCCACTCGGTAATGCATCATCATAATGAGCTCAATGTGACTAAGGAGTTAGCCACGGGGTCATGTGTTATAGAACGAGTAAAGAGACTTGCCAGTAACGAGATTGAACAAGGTATAGGATACCGACGATCGAATCTCGGGCAAGTAACATATCGATGGACAAAGGGAATTGTATACGGGATTGATTGAATCCCCGACATTGTGGTTCATCTGATAAGATCATCATGGAACATGTGGGAGCCAATATGGGTATCCAGGTCCCGCTATTGGTTATTGGCTGGAGAGGCATCTCGGTCATGTCTGCATGGTTCCCGAACCCGTACGGTCTACACACTTAAGGTTCGGTGACGCTAGAGTTGTAATGGGAATTGTATGTGGTTACCGGAAGTTATTCGAAGTCTCGGATGAGATCCCGGATGTCTCGAGGAGTTCTGGAATGGTCCAGAGGTAAATATTTATATATGTGAAGTCCTATTTTGGCCACCGGAAAATGTTCGGGATTTTTCGGTATTGTACCGGGAAGGTTCTAGAAGGTTCCAGAGTGGGGCCCACCTGCATGGCGGTAAGGCCCACGCCCCTGGTAAAGGCGCACCAAGACCCCCCTTAGAAGGAATAAGATCATATTCCGGATTTTTAAGATCAAGATCCCTAAAAAGGGGGATAACAATTGGTGGGGAAGGGAAAGGATGGGATTTCTTTCCTCCCACCTTTGCCAACGCCCCAATGGACTTGGAGGGCAAGAAACCAGCCTCCTCCACCCCTATATATAGTTGGGAGGTGCATGGGAGTTGCATCCCTTGCCCCTGGCGCAGCCCTCCCCCTCTTCCTCCTCCTCCTCCTCTGTAGTGCTTAACAAAGCTTTGTCGGAGAACCACGAGCTCCACCACCACGCCATCGTGCTGCCAGAGTTCTGCCTCAACTTCTACTCTCCCCTTGCTGGATCAAGAAGGAGGAGACGTCCTCGGCCTGTACGTGTGTTGAACGCGGAGGCGTCGTCCGTTCGACGCTTGGATCGGATCTTCCGCGATTTAAATCGCCGCGGGTACGGCTCCATCAATCGTGTTCGTGTAAAGCTTCCAATTAGCGATCTTCAAGGGTATGAAGATGCACCCCCTCTCTCTCATTGCTAGCATCTCCTAGATTGATCTTGGTGACACGTAGGAGAAATTTTGAATTATTACTACGTTCCCAACACTTAATACACTGGATGCATGCTGGATAGCGGTCAATGTGTGGAGTAATAGTAGTAGATGCAGGCAGGAGCCGGTCTACTAATCTTGGATGTGATGCCTATATAATGATCATTGCCTAGATATCGTCATGATTATTTGAAGTTATATCAATTGCCCAACAGTAATTTGTTTACCCATCGTTTGCTATTTTTCTCGAAAGAAGCCACTAGTGAAATCTACGCCCCCGGGTCTCTTCTTTAATACATTTGCCTTTGCGGTCTATTTTATTTGCTTTTATTTTCAGATCTATTAAACCCCAAATACAAAAATACCTTGCTGCACTTTATTTATTTGGCATTCGATCTATCAAACTATTACAACTTTCTCACGTCCGTTTGCCAGTCTCTGGCGCCGTTACCCGAAAGGGATTGACAACCCCTTTAACACGTCAGGTTGCGAGTATTTTTTATTTGTGTGCAAGTGCTATTTACGTAGTGTTGCTTGATTCTCCTACTGGTTCGATAATCTTGGTATCATCACTGAGGGAAATACCTATCGTCGCTGTGCTGCATCATCTCTTCCTCTTTGGGGAAATACCGATGTAGTCTAGCAGACATCAGGCTTTGCCAAGCACAACAAAAACTATGACGGAGGATAAACTAGAAGGGGCGGGGTTGCCGGCACATGGCTTGGTGAATCTTGATGTGTTCAGGGTCCTAGGCCTACCCCTCTATTTATATGTTGAGCCCTGGGTCATTTCTTGGAGAAAGAGCCTCCTCAAAGTCGATTTAACCCGCAAGGCAAGAGTCCTTCTTGGATTCCAGGACCAGATGCCCAGGGTCCTTGGCGTCTGGCCCCAGACGCCAGGGTCCCTGGCGTCTGACCCCCCGGCCTCCGCAAAACCGCCTTTTACCCCTTGGCCCAAATAAAGTGTTCTTGTCATGTCCGTGATCTCATCCGAGACTCCGAACAACATTCGGTTACCAACATACATAACTCATATAATACATATCGTCAACGAACATTAAGCATGCAGACCCTACGGGTTCAAGAATGATGTAGACATGACCGAGACGCTTCTCCGGTCAATAGCCAATAGCATAACCTGCATGCCCATATTGGTTCCTACATATTCTACAAAGATCTTTATTGGTTGAACCTTTATGACAACATACGTAGTTCCTTTTGTCCGTCGGTATGTTACTTGCCTGAGATTCGATCGTTGGTATCTCCATACCTAGTTCAATCTTGTTACCGCAAGTCTCTTTACTCGTTCCATAATACATCATCTCGTAACTAACTCCTTAGTCACTTTGCTTGCAAGCTTCTTGTGATGTTGTATTACCGAGAGGGCCCAGAGATACCTATCTGTCATATGGAGTGACAAATCCCAATCTTGATTCACGCTAACTCAACATAAACCTTCGGAGATACCTGTAGAGCATCTTTATGATCACCCAGTTACGTTGTGACGTTTGACAGCACACAAGGTATTCCTCCGGTATCTGAGAGTTGCATGATCTCATGGTCGAAGGAATATGTATTTGACATTAAGAAAGTAGTAGCAATAAACTAAATGATCATATGCTAAGCTAACAGATGGGTCTTGTCCATCACATCATTCTCCTAATGATGTGATCCCGTTATCAAGTGACAACACATGTCCATGGTTAGGAAACCTTAACCATCTTTTGATCAACGAGCTAGTCTAGTAGAGGCATACTAGGGACTTGGTATTCACATGTATTTAAGTTTCCAATCAATAAAATTCTAGCATGAATAATAAACATTTATCATGATTAAGGAAATATAATAATGACAACTTTATTATTGCCTCTAGGGCATATTTCCAACAGATACTATACTCTAAATTCATATCGCCTTTGAGGCTGAATTGGACTTGATAAATCGTATGTAAACATGTGCCAACTCAAGCCACTTGATCACTTCAGAGGAGAATGCCATGTCAACATACTAATCGGGTGGCCCTAGACTTGTTTGTTATGTATAGAACAACATTGAGGCGTTGTAGACCTTGTGGTTCTAGTCCATCAAATGGGGGCTTATTATGGGTGGAATCTAGTTGGGAAGAGCAAAATTTACTTATACCTATAATGGGTTAGTGGTGCCTCCCTGCAGGGTTAAATCTTTTCAAAAAGTTGTGTCCGCAGTTATGGATGACCTGGATCTTGGTAACAGTTCGTAGAGCAACTTCAACCTAATAAATTAAACTTGCCAAAATGTGTTCCTTGACTGTCTGTTCTTCATGGGTCATACAAAGGGAAGGACAAGGTACTATTATGTTTGCGTAGGCAGGTGAATAGGATGATTAGTTCACGAGTTACCTTGCTTCGGGTTACGCTCCCAACTTATATCTATTTAGACGTAAGTTGTAGTTAATGCTTAGTGCTTGGAGCTTCTCCACTTACCATTTCCTCGCACATATGTATTGTTAGTGCTAGTACCCTTGGTATGAGACTTGTTGAGTATTTTATACTCACCCTTGTCACATAAACAACTTGCAGAGTTCTACGATTGGGATGTTGAGATAGGTTGATATTATGATGAGTTTGATGACCACGATGAGTAGAATAGTGGATTTCGGCCAGCAGCCTGGAACCAACGGGAGGGATCACCCGCTTTATGTTTTCCGCCTCTTAGGCAAATGTGGATTTTGCCTGTATCCAGAGTTATGATATCTTCCGCTATGTTAATGTAGTGTTGGACCAATTGGTCTCTAAGTGTAATAAATTTGGATCTTGTCACTTGTATGCTCTACTTATATATTAAGTTGCATCTTTGATAGTGAAAATGTTGTGATATTCAATTTGTAAAATCCACGACACATGACAATGTGTGTAT
Organism: Triticum dicoccoides; assembly: GCF_002162155.2. Classification (NCBI taxonomy): domain Eukaryota; kingdom Viridiplantae; phylum Streptophyta; class Magnoliopsida; order Poales; family Poaceae; genus Triticum; species Triticum dicoccoides. The sequence goes on from NC_041387.1 coordinate 401,700,406, forward strand.
GATATGAAGTCAAATGTTACTACGGTACTATATGCGCTTCTATTCTAGAAATGGATCAAGAGGTCTATATTTAGAATACTACCGCATATGAGGCCTTACATACCCCGTCCACTTCCTCCATTGTTCAACTTATCCAAGATATATAATTCAAGATTTGACCTCTAAATAGTCTTTAGGAATTTGACCCTTCTAATTACTTAGTTAACAATCAATCACAACACAACCAACACACTCACACATGTAACTATACTCTCAAGGCAACAACCGAGGGATGCACAATATTCATGGGTATTTCTATATGATCAAGATATGACTTAACTTATTCCTAGTCATAATTGAGAAACTCTTCCGTCAACTTGGGATGCCTTACAACTAGAAAATAATTTCTTGGTAAGTAATCAACCAACCAAATGTAAGGGCTAAAATGAAAACATGCCCTAACATTTGATAAACGTTCCTCTAGGCAAATATAGGGTGATGGGAGAATCAAACTTGGTTTGTATGGAATAATATGGATTTGTATTAAGTCATTCCTAGAGTTTGGTCATATGCTATTAATCCAAGGTTTGTCTTACAGAAAGATCATGTTCATAATACAGATTCATCATATGCAAGATCATGTCTATAATCCAAAGTACTTATCCTTTCTTAAAACTAGAATCCAAATCCATATATATATATATATATATATATATATATATATATATATATATATATATATATATATATATATATATATATATATCCTTGCTATAATCATGGTCCAAATACAACATACTTCTTTACGCAAAATCCATATTGAGTTTATAATGAATCCAAAAGCATGTTGCTCCAATTATATATGGAGTTTTCACATATTAGGTCCATGGCTAGAGGTTGATGGACCGATAGAGTTCAAGAGCCAGTATGTAAAATGGCACGGTCTTGACTTTCCAAGAGTAATGAATATTTGTAAAGAAAAAGATTTAGCTCAAACTCTATTTGAATTTGAATCAATGGAGAAGGATTGGGCCCAAAGAGTTGGCAACTAAGTTTACAAATGCTAAAGGGATGGTATGGTCACAATATCAAAATTTTCAAAAGGAATTCTTTTGAAAAAATAATTTCTACACTAAAGTTATGATCAAAATATACCCAAAACCCTCATTTTGAAATATGAATACCCCGATTTTTCCTAAGCATGCCATTGGATCCTACATGTCTTAAGGATTTCTTGGATATCAAATTTGCCAAAAATGGATTTGTGGAACTCAAGATATGACATATATGCCTAAATACGCATTTGAAATTTTGAATATTTGCGAAACATCCAAATGGGTGATCCAAAGGTACATCTAGATTCTACTAGTTCTAAGGATTCCACAAATATAGGTTTCATAAATTTGGCCAAACAAAATGGAAGATATGATTTTCTAAAGTTTATGCTATTTTTATGTCTAAAATAAACATAAAATAGAAATTAGGAAATCAGCCAAGACATGTGGTGTGCTCTGAGTGGCTGGTACCGATTCACTTAAGTGATGTGTCCATAACCATTCAATCCGAGATCAAGGGTTGGCGTTGCATACCGCTTTGTGATCATAAACGATCTAATTGCAGCCGTGTAAATAAACCGTGTGTCTCAGATGAAAGAGGGAAGCGAGGTTTAAGACGACCGAGGTTAGGCCCCGTCAGTCGATGAGAGATAGAGAGAGAGAGAGAGAGAGAGAGAGAGAGAGAGAGAGAGAGAGAGAGAGAGGAGGGATAAGTGGTATCTTTGATCGTCGGCCATTGGATGCGAATCAGACGGTCTCTGATAGAACGAACAGTTCACTTATGGTCGAGGTTAGTTCAATTTCTCAAGATTATAAATAATATGGGTTTAACTCCCTTTTCTTTAAGAAATAAATGTTGAAACGATCCTATAACATTTGAAAATGCTAAGCCACTTCGAAAATTTCTAAGAAAAAAAATACCAAGAATCTTATATTGGGCTTAGGAAAATGATTTTAACCAAAACTTGGTTCTCGAAAGTTATGAAATCCTCCAAAACATTTTAGGCCATTAATAATTCCTAAAATTTTATTTCTTTAGGATATATTAATTCCCTAAAACATCATAAGCAACAAAAGGGTTCTAGGCGACATACTTATGAGGTTTTCATCCTTGCCGTTTTAAAATTTCTGACCCCTCATGAAAATCAAGAATTTTCATGTTTTGTTTTTCATTCCAAATTAATTTTGTTGGGTATTACATAAACTGGGCAACTACTTGATCTCCACCAAGTCACTCATCTTCCCTTAAAGACTACCATCACCAACAGGCACCTCCTTTTTGATATATCTCCAGAAATGTGGTTTGCATTCACAAGGCTTTTGCCAAAAATGTCAGCCCCTAAACTAGGTTCCCACAAAGCCAACACTTGCTTGTCAAGATATTTTCTGAGCACCTGGTCAACTCTTCAAAATTTTCTTTGATCACTAGTTTCATCTCGCTGTTTCACATGACTTTCGTGTTGCATATTTTCTGTTTCAACAATTGTAGACGAGTAGATCTACATATCCTACTGGACCACACAAATGTGTTTTATGTGTGCATGTTATGAAGCGATGAATTTTTTTACTGTGGAGGATGTAGGAGAACAAACGAGTTGTGCAATATGGTTTTTACCATGTATTCACTCAACCAGGCTCAACTCAGCTAGACTCTCGCAAAACGTGAAAAGTGTATAGACTACCAAACGTCCCCTAATTATTTTTCTTTTGAAACCTCATTCCTGTAGGTTTTTTTCGTGAAAATTCTCCAAACTAAGTGATTCCAAAATAGATGATCTTATTAACCTATTCCCTTCAACATGTAACTATGCCTAAAAATGCCTAGTCATTTTTTTGTCTTAAGATGCAACCATCATAGGACAACAATTAAATAATTTGCATTTGATTATGCTCCTTGTACTCAATATTGTTTATGAAACAGAGTACAAATGCAGATACTTACATATAGTATTTACATTCACCGTTATAAACGCGCGCACACACCCTATCATTATGAGCTCCTTCAAGAGATTGACAAAATCATCACATGTGTCTCGTAGTCGACAGGAATGTCGTCTCCCACTAAACAAACATCATTAGAAATAAATTCAGTAAAATGCGAGCACCCATTCCAAAGTTAGGACTTAAAACCAAATGAGCCGAGCTAATGAATTATCTTTACCTACTAGTAAAGCATGGATTGCTTTTGTCGGTTCACCGTCATTATTTTACCTATTAATAAAATCGCTAATATTTCTATCCGTACGTATAAAACAAATCATACTAAAAACACTTTGTTCTCCTCGTACGCACGCCTCCTTATTGGGCCATGGTGCTTTTCTTTTTTACCATATAATTGCCGTCTGGCCTTTTCTTATGGGCCACAGATGGGCCTTATTTTATAGACTAAAAGTCACATGAAAAAAAAGATAATCCCACCTCGCTCCTTTATGCAGTCTGCGACCCGTTTATATAGGATACATGCTTTCTGAAATATCAACAACAGGCCTCAAGGGAGGGGTAGGTGGATTCCATTCTTGAAAAGGAAATTATGGGGCTGGATTTCAAATTGTGGATTCGCAGGGATTAATTACATGAGGAGGATGGATTTCACGATTGTGATCCTTAAGGAGGGAAGTGCTGCCTTAGGATTCGAACAAAGTAGTAACACAGCCCGCTTAAGAACAAAATAACGTGCCCCACTCAAAGTAAAAAGATAGAGAACAAAGTAAAGCAGCGTCGTGTACACATAACTAGAGGGTGATGCACGCTTTGCCGCGCCGTTGTTCTTCGATCGTGAAGTCTATTTTTAAGCAATATTTGAATATCAAACAACCTAATTGAGTTGATGGATATTTCTGGTTTATTTGATTTATGGTGTTCGGTTCAATATTATCCATCGCTATTTGCTCGGTGTTCTGGTGTATCATCAGTTTTTATAGTACATAAACTGAACTGAGCGTATACATTAAATGGACCTCCCTTTTCTCCAATTACCCCTACTAGTTGAATGCCCGTGCGTTGCCACGGGTCTATAGGGGATCTATTGCAAGGTCATTCAGCTTCAACACTTCAGTCATTGAGTCATTTGTTACCGCGCTATAAATTCTCCTATGCTTTCTTCAAGTTTGTAAAATTGTCGTAGTCATTCACATCACCCCGGACCTACATACTAAATTCTATCATCCCTAACCTACGGAAAAACAAATGAATATATCATGAGTCGCTCTACTTCAGCTATTACATTTCCACCTTGCTCCAAATCCACGTGCCTTCTGTCTAAGTCGCCAAATTGCCATAGTCATTCCCATCGTCCCTAACTTCTAATGGCCTGCAGCATTTTCATCCACTCCCTCTAAGTTATGACAAATTCAACAATCCCTAAAACAATTTAGCAATGTCATACATCATAAATCGCAAAGTCATCTCCTTGTTTTAGCATTGCATTAGAGCTCATAGTTCCACTCAGTATGAATCCTCCTACCTCAAGGTTAGAGTAAAGACTTTGATGATGAGATTTATGTATTCATTCATAACACAATTAATCAAAATATAAAAACTATGATTGTCTATTCACTAAAATAAGGCACCAAATGAGTCCCGCGATCGAGAGAATCATTGCCTCAATAAATTAAAACATGGCTTGAAGCTGGGACGGGAACGTATGGCTCTCAGGTATAATTACACCCAAACTTCTCAAAATAGTAATTTATAAGAAAGTCAAAAAAAAAAATCTGAAACTTTTTGCGAACAAAGTAGAATTATTGTTGCACTCGTATAAAAATGTTCACGAAGAAATGACTTTCATGTTGTTGTGGGCGTAAAAAACAAATTTGTCGCTATATACGATAGTATTGTTCACGCTATTGTCAGAGAATATATGTCATTTTTGTCAGATTTTTTCAGGGAATATTTCATTGCAGAACATTTTTGTACGCCGGAAAGTTTATTGCGAAAAAGTTTTTGGAACGTTTTGACTATTTCTGAAATTTTTAAAAATAAAATACGTAACCAGGTGTAATTACCACCATGTTCCAAAGGGTATTTTCCCTTGAAGCTGCTGATACAAACCTCACAGTCCAAGGAAGATTCCACCAACCATGCGTATATGATGATCGTTACCACCTCTGGCAGCCATCACCAGTGTACCATGCCCACCTTGCAGCTCTCCTCATTCTCATACCGGACTCGGCTCTTGTACCAGAACACTGCGGTGGAGTTGGGGTGGCTCACATCAACATAGATAATTGATGTCTTGACACAGCTTGATCCAAAAGTTTGCACCCACCCATTGGCAGTGAATGCAAAACCAGTGAGCTGCTCACCGAAATACTCAACCATATCGTTCTTCTATCAAATACATATCAAACCACTTAAATGTAGAACCAAAAATTGTCAATTATAATAAAATAACATCGATTTTCTTAAGCATGGCACAAGGTCTTGTTAACACTAAACATTATTAATAGAAGGATGTTGACCTCAGGCTGTCCATGAAGAAGCACATCAATGTCAAGGTATTCTCCGATCTTAGCAACTTTGCTAATTTCCTACTTAATGGCACGGGTGTGCTCCTCCTCGGAGATAATGAACTCCTTTCATTTTTCAGTGTTAGAAAAATTATAACTACCAACAAAGCAGCCATCCTCTTCTTCCTGACACAAGAGCTACACAAATCTGACAAGAAACTAAAACTCTTGCATTGATCAGTAATGGTCGTTACAACCTAGTGAGGTTTTATACAGGACTTAAGACAACTGCAATTTAATTTAATTTGAAAAAAGAATCACATATAAGATAATTACTTTCCTATGGATCGCTCAGAATATAATGGCTATAGTCCGTTGCTTGCCACTCGCACGCCCGCTTGCCCCGCTTAGAACTTGGACTGGTTGGCAAACTGGTATCTGGATGGTTTTCGCTCCACACTCGCCATGTACAAATGATGTATATATGTTCATCCTGTAATACAGGATGGGTGGTCGATACACTGTTCAGTGTTGACATGTTCAATGTTCATGCAATTGACTCCGGTAAGAAACATATTTCACTTACGGTTTTAACTTTTAATAGAAACGAACACCAAAAATAGAATCATACAGCTAACTGAATTTTCTTGGCACAAACCACATATTTACGTTGCAATAGAGATTCAGGTTCAAGTTGTAGCTTTGAACATAACTTTGATGGGATCGCACCTCCTGACCATCTACATCTTGACAGAACTTGTTCATAAGGTGGAAGGCTGCAGCTACTTGTGGAATTGAACACTAAACACCTAATAATTTGTGCAATATGAGTTCAGTATTTTGTTGTTTTGCCAAGAAGTACAACTTGTGGAATTGCTAAGTTGAACGGCTGGCAACATACCTGACTTGTCATTTCAAAATCTTGTGATCTTGATCGAAAGGGTAGGTACCAACCAACATCGCGTAAAGGATGGCCCCACATCCACACATCATCTATTGCCATACAAAGACAAATTAGTAGTGCTTCAGCAAATAAAACCAAAAATATTTAAATGGTTGCGCCTAAATACTATGCACCACTCATGCCAACAAAAGGTGGATGTAAGATTCAGAAAGCAAGTAAAGCTTTTATGGCCTAGCAAAATGAAATAACCGGGCAACATATGACAGAGTATGCACGAGACAGTTTAAAGCACAAAGAGAATGGATTATACCTTGCGACCATATTGAAGAGAAATATACGCCAGAGTCCCAACAGTTGATGTTGGTTAAGAATGATGAACCCATGTGGAAGCCCATTAACATACAGTTGCAACATGTACACTTTTCAGTTAACCTTCGGTAATTATTTTGCTGATAGTGGAACCCGGTCCATTGATTGGATCGTAAGGAAAAAAGAAAAAGAAATAAATTATTTTGTTGGGTTCATTCTTGCTGACGATAGTCATGATTTTCAAAACAAACGTCTGCATTCACATGAGAGCTATACACTACAACCCTGTGTGTATGCAAATATTTATTTTCTTCTCACGTTCGCCCCAGCTAACCATGTCATACTAATGCATATCCATGGTGGCAAGAAGAAATGATATTTAGCCATGTTTCCATCAGGACAGGGAATAAAAACATCACCTATGACAGAAACAAGATATTCCAGGGCTGCCATTTGGGTCGAGTGGTTATTGGAAGAGGTGTAGTTCACCATCAGATAAGAAGCAACCTTGTGCACATACGCTATGTTAGGGAACTTTGTATTCAATGCAGTTAATCTTTTTCACCATCACAGATTTCACCTGTAGCAATATATATCCGAGTGTGCCGGGGGAAACCAAGAGCTTTCATCACTAATGTTGTTCTTCTACAGGTGTAAGTACAGTGTGTTGCTACGGAAGAAAGAAAAGTCAAATCACAATGACAAACTACATGGTAGAAATAACTGGCTTCGCTCCGTGGTTGTGTTATGCAAAAGGTTTTGAGTGGATTAACAGAGCAGGCTCCTGACATGATAAAATTAGCTAAAGTAAAAACAGGTTAGAAGCCCTCCAATTGATCGTATGTATTGTGGAATTCTTGCTCTCTTTCTCCACTCCCAAAATATTACTGCATGCAGGCCAAGTTATTGTGGGGACTAATGCTAACCTTGGTTTCCTCTGATTCAAGGAGTCAAACTCTTCAGGATTACCATGCACTTTGGATTCAAAACCAAGAAGGCTACATGGAGAATCGCCAACAAGATCCAAACTGAAAGCTTCCCGGCATACCGAGCTTTCATCACTAATGTTGTTCTTCTACAGGTATAAGTACAGTGTGTTGCTACGGAAGAAAGAAAAATCAAATCACAATGACAAACTACATGGTAGAAATAACTGGCTTCGCTCCGTGGTTGTGTTATGCAAAAGGTTTTGAGTGGATTAACAGAGCAGGCTCCTGACATGATAAAATTAGCTAAAGTAAAAACGGTTAGAAGCCCTCCAATTGATCGTATGTATTGTGGAATTCTTGCTCTCTTTCTCCACTCCCAAAATATTACTGCATGCAGGCCAAGTTATTGTGGGGACTAATGCTAACCTTGGTTTCCTCTGATTCAAGGAGTCAAACTCTTCAGGATTACCATGCACTTTGGATTCAGAACCAAGAAGGCTACATGGAGAATCGCCAACAAGATCCAAACTGAAAGCTTCCCGGCATACCACTGACCACCGCAAAAAATTTACCCAATCTTATAATGGAGAGCACAATTTATTAGTGGAGTTGATTTGGATGTGCCACTGATGCGTGAACCGCACAGTCACAAACTCACAATCACCACCAATAGTTGTTGCGATTACACAGGGAACAAGCAAGAGAGCAATCATGTGAACAAGCAGGAGATCGAGCAATCATGTGAACAAGCACGGGAGCAATCACGTAAGGTACAAGCCTATGATCGTTACTTACTTTTGATGCCATCAGCTTGCTCCCTGGCCATTGTGGCCCTCGCCACCACGTCATGCATCATCTCGAACCCACGCCCAGGACTTCTCCGTGTCAAACTGAAGGCCTTCAAAGCGGTTAGCGGGACCCTGCAAACCGGCGATGGTGGTGGCGTACGTTGATGTCTTCTTGTTTGCCATTGTCACCGCATGCAGCATCCAAAGATGGGTCGGCGCCGCCATCAGATGGGTTCAGTAAGGGGATCAGCGGTGGTGGCGAGCAGATCGTACAAGGCCGGCGTGCATTGGCTGCGCGACGGCGAATGAGACGAGTGTCGGACGGCGAACGAGACGAGTGTCGGACGGCGATGGAGATGGGTAGTTCATCTGGACAGACGAGTGTGGGGGCGGGAGCGGCGGCGGCGATTTCTGTCACGAGATCGTGAGGACGGATCGGGAGCGAGAGGTGGGCGAGACTGGGGGAGGGACGTGGGACGTGGGACGGAAGTGGGTCATGTTTTTTTTTTAAATCGCGTGAAGGAAGGCTGCGAGGGGAAGTGGGCTGCTCATGCGATCTGTCGTACGAGGCGGGGGGATCGAACGAGGTGGTCGAACCATCACAACGTTCGATCCCCCTTTAATAGTAGAGACTTTGCTTTTCTCAGAAAAAAAATCCTACCTAGTTTGCCTTTCCTTAAAAAAATAAAAATCCTCCCTACTTTACTGGCATGTGTAGGCATCAATGTGTGTCGACATGCAACCCATCGAACACTATAGGAGCACCCAGTTTGTGTGCGAATAGGCCCAAACATCGAATAATTTAAAACTGATTTATTGAGAAATAGGGCAAACTACCAAGAGCAAATGATCTAAACCGAAGTAATATGTGGCAGACGATCTAATGTCCAACTAATGTAGGGCAAATCATCCAAACACAGGGAGCTCATCTCAAACAGAGTCAGCTGGCCTTCGTGCTGATCCATCTGGCTCGCATCAATGGCTGGCCATGCGGGCGGGGTGGTCTAGGAGCTCGACCTACTTATCAAAAACATATGTGGAATCCATATGAGCATGTGATGAATCAGCCCATGCTTACCTAGAACACTGAAGGAAGCACGTAAATGAACCTATTTTAAACTAATGTGGGGGCAAATCATCAAAACCCAAGGGGCTCATGTCGTTTACCCAGTTTTGCTGAATTTTACCTAAAACACTGGCGCATCCATGTTCAGACTGTAAATCGATCCCAGGACCACACCCCACCACCAAGAACAGCTCAACGAAGCCCGGCAACCGAACGTCGTTGTGAACACCTCCATCCACCCAGCAGATGAGGCTCACACATGGAGCACCCGGCAGCACTCGCCCCATCGATGCCTCCGGCGAGTCCCCTCACTCGTGCGGCACACACACCTATATTACCCAACTCTGTGTCGCATGCGCATCCACGTCTCGCAGCGGCCGATAACGGCGGTAGCTCACGGCATTGGCGCGTAGCTCGGCAATGGCGCTCAGCCCATGGAGACGCACGCCGGCATGCACGTGCATGGTGTGGCTCCCCTCGCCGGCCTACGGCGACGGCCTTCACGCGCCCGCTGCTCGCGACGCCACAGGACAAGGTGTGGCCACCATGGCATGGATCCCCTGCACCAGCCCAAGGCGGCTACTCCCATGCAGGCGGCGGCCCACACCCTCGGTGCTCGGCGAAGCGGCGTCTTCCGGCCCTGGCTCCTATAACACGGCGACCATCAGCCCATCTCCACGCGCGGCAAAAGGCGGTAGCAATGCCCTCGAGCATAGCGATGGCTCAACGCCCGACACCCCGGCGATGTCTCTTCCTCCTGTGTAGCCAACGGGCAGGACGGCGACGGTGGGATCGGTGATTCCGGATCGAGGCGTGCAGCCAGTAACCGTCATCCACAATACCAATACAGACGCGAAAGCCCGCAGCAGCCGTCGTAAGCAAAAAGGCCCTGCAACCGACACAGGCAGACCCATATATACAGCTAAGCACCGTAACAAAAAATAACAACCGGGCTCATAACCGACTTCACATACCACGATTCACCGGGAGGTCTCAATTCCTGGGAGCTTAGTATCTTTACCGATATGGAGGATTCTAAAAAACACTATTCTAATGCCATGACGGATTCAAAAAAAATATTGTAAGGCCAAAACGGGTGAAAAAGATTCCAACTTTTTCAGCCTTGCAATTTCCGCATATATATTTTTTAATGCCCTAAGCTACCACCAGATGCCTTTATCTCCCTCGACTCATCGGAGTTCCTTTGGCCGAACCCAAACACCATCGAAACCGCATCGAGAATTATAATCCATTCAGATGAAGCAGGGCTTGATCGTGCTTCCTGAATGATGAATTTTTGCGTTCTAACCTATACCAACCGTCGCAAGACTATGTCTCGGTCAGTAAGAGATTTTCCAATTGCTAGAATATAATGTAGATGTTGTCAACTTCGTAGACTTTGTTCTTGGTCCGATTATTGCCGTTAGACGCATGCACCATGATCCATGACGGCCACATATGTGAACTGGATGTTGCATATTACGGCATCACCTCGACGCGGTCATTGAAATGTCCCTTCTATGTAAACTTTTTTTTATCACTTTGTTAACCTTGTCCGTATGAGTTTAGATCAGTGAGCCCCAAGTTAGTCCAGTCTACAAAGCTCTATCACCATCACCATAAAACGAATGTCGATCGTTAACATTACTCCTCCGGCCTCCCCCCATGGACAACTAATACACCCTCATGGGTGTATTGCATCTAAAACAATGGACGCGAGAATGAAACTTGGAAAGCTGCAAACTAAACTGCATATATTTTTAACGGTTTTGCAAAAACCTGTATAGTTGAAAGCATAATTCTTCATCATGTTGGGAATAATTTATGTGGATCATAAATTAAATAATGATTTGTATTTTAGCCCATGCTAGGGAAGACCGTAAAATTTTATCCCATTGCAACACACGGCCATTTTTCTAGTAACAAATCATACTTATAATTTCAGTTCTTATAATAGTAAAAATAATTATGTTTCACAAAATCAAATCTCACCGAAACATAATGCAATTAGTTTCCACGACAACGCATGGGGAACGCCTGGTTATTCGTTTGACGATTATGCCCCCCTCGGTCGCTACTGGCTGGCTCGACCAGACTGATTCAATCGATCGAATGCAGCGTGAGACAACACCAAGAAAATGCTGCGTTAGGGTGTCCGGGGAGGTGGTCCGTGGGAGGGCGGCCGCTCTCGGGAGCGGGCGAAGCAAGCGTGGTGCAGGGAGCTCTCGGCAGCGGGCGAAGGAAGCGGCTCGTCGGCCGGTTCGCTCCGGCACGCCGCGGGCGAAGGAATCGGCTGGAGGAGGGGCAGCGAGCGGTGGTCAGCCGCGGCAGTCGACTGGCGTGCGGCTGGAGGAGGGATTTGGCCGCAGCGGCGCATTAGGCGGCGGTGCCGTGCAGCCGTGCTGGCCAGGGCAGGCTGTAGCAGTGCGTCAACGGAAGGCAATTACAGAACACTGGTCACTTAATCACTTGCTTTCCGCCACTGGTCAGTGTTTATCAATGAATCTCCTGATTAATTGTTACACTCATCGGTTACTTGATTGCTTCACATTTGTGAAATCAATGCACTGCTGAGTATAGTAGGTGGATCTCTCACCAGCCCCCTTCCGGCGCGTATTACTGTTTTCGCGGTGGTGGTTCAGACTTTGCGAATTTCTTAGCCAGATTGGTAGATTTGTGCTTGTTGATGTGTTCAATGTCATGCAGAAGCTGTAGTAATATCGGTTGTGGCAAGCATAGGAAATGTCTCGAAGTTCTAATTTGTAAAAAATTGCAAAAGTTCCACAGGTTTTACAGCTAGGTTTGTAGGCTTAACGAGCTTTCCCCTGTGATGCTTTCGTAGATGAGATTTGTGGCATAACGAGCTTTAGTAGAACGTATTTAATTGTGCGGTTTTGGCATTGTATTTGCTCAGTTTGAATGCTTTGAATTCTAGGGCTGTAGTGATGGTAAGCTAAATGTTTGCCATAAAAAAATATGGTTGTATTGAGTGCAAGGATCAGTTTTGAACCGATGCGAGTAGCAGTCATGGATGCTTTGCATGATTCAATCAGTTTGTGAAGCTGGGAGGTGCAAATATAGGGTGCAAATATGTATCAGGTAGTTTCTCTTATAGATCTCCTGCTTATAGGTTCTAGGTTTTAGTGGTTGGTTAGCAGAAGAGGTTCAATAGCAAGTACCTCTGCCATGTGCCTTAGATAAATTTATAGAGATGCTTGCATTTCAAACGAGATCTATGCAAGGCGAGGTGGTTGTGTTTATGTAGTGTTTGGTGATTGCGCACTCTAGATATGTAGTTTACTTGCTTAACATCTCACTTGGTGCAGGTAAAAGAAAAATCTTACTTGGTTTGTGTACTTTGTGAATTTCAAGCATTAGATAGGTGTTTGTAGGGGCGATTATGTAAAATCCAAAGTTCCATCTGCTGATGTGCAATTGTAACACGGGACTTTGACTTATCGGAAACATATAGACGTCCTGACAAAGGTTGAAAGGAATATATTCAAATAGTTACATTACACATTTAACTATATAGTATATGGTATAGAACTTCCATTAGTACTATACCACTATATCAGTTGCATGTCATGAACTTTTGGTAGAGTTTTCTATTTGTTGGCAAATGAAGTTACCTTTTAGCAAATCAAGTGATGTGTGGTGTGTTGGTTCATGGTGGAGGCCAGGTTCTTGATAGCATTATCGATAACCTAGCTGTTGTTTGCACTAGAATTCAACTTCCACATAATCCAACTTCCACATAATTTCAACTTCCACATAGTTGCACCATAATCTAGCTGTTGTTTTCTATTTGTATGGCTGTTCTGTCTTTATAATGCCACACATCATTGCATATGTGTCTATGGTTGTCAAAAGGCATTATTCAGACGAACCTTTTATGCAGTAACTGACCAGTTGTACCGCAATTCTGTTAAACTTTGGTTCATCCATATAATTGCACTTGAAAAGTTATTTCAGATCCATCCTAAAAACTATTTGTTTTCTCCACATCTCATGGTTACCAGCTTGCTGCTAGTTCTCCAATTTTTTTCCTCTATGTGTGTGCTTGTACTATGGAATATGTATTATCCTCCGTTACTTGAGAGTATAATATTCTGCTCCGTTCATGTGCATTCAATATTTGACTTCTCTACTTGTGTTTTTGCATTGTCTCTTGGCTAAGCTCTTGTCTGGGATCCAGAACTCAATATCTCTTTATCAACTAGTATTCTTGTATTTAAGCTTATGTTTTTAACTGCATGTGGTATTGTAGACATGGATTTTCGAAAGCATCAACCTTCTGCTAGTGCAACCTCTATTAGTATGGTCCACCTGGATTTTCCTAGCCAAATTCTTGAGGACATTGATTCTGTGAATCAAGTGATGTCAGCAGATTTTCCATCGGAGGCTCCTATTGATATTGATACGAGGGAACTTTACTTTCTCATTATGCATTTTTTATCACATGGTCCATTTAAGCGGGCCGCTGGAGAGCTCTGCAATGATCTTCTGGAGCATCAGTTGTTACCTAGAAGATATCATGCTTGGTATTCACGTGGTGGTTTTCATAGCGGCGAAGAAAATGATGATGGTGTATCGCTCCCTTTGGGTTACCTAAAGCTAGTTGAGAGGTACAAATACGTTACTCTATTTGTTTTGTCTTCTGGAGCTCGTATTTCCTCCACCCTTCCTGATTTGGTAATGATGTTCTTCAGTCAGTGTTTGTATGACTAATCTAAAACTGATGAAACCAATGATTATTAAATCTGTTATTATGTTATAAAGGCACAGCACATAATAATTAGCAAAAGGGGTAAGCAGACATATTTAGAATGGTCTTATGGCCTTATCAACAATAAACTTCTGTCTGCTTTTTTCTTAACAATCAAATTTTTTTTTGAAATGAAAGGGGTTTCCCCCCGCCCCAACTTTTATTGAAAGCCAAGGCAAACCAACACACACGGACTGTTAAACAGCGCTCGGCAGCAGCCCAAGAGTAGCTGCCACAGATGGTCACAAGAGCAGGGTTCAAACTACCCTATTACAACAGTTTTAAACAGGTCCAAGACTGGACGCATAAACCAGTAAAAACACACATGCTAGCCTACATGAAGATCAAAGATAAGCTGCCAACTAGCAATGCATGCCCCAGCTATGGATCCAGGACTCCTCCTCTAGTTATTCTCTTCATCTCCAGGCGATTCTAAGCAATTCCCCTCTTCGGTAGTCCAGCAGCTTTAAGCACCGGAGAAGAAGAACACCCTGAGTTTCTGAGCATAAGATTTTCCATTGCCTGATCGTTGCCCCCAACAGATTCAAGACACAGTGTATACTTCGCCATTTTCGCCCCTGGAAAACAAAATCATTGCGCAAACGCCATAAGCTCCACAAGGCAGCAGCAGCAGCAGATATATTCAAAGCTTCACAATGCTTTCGTTTCCTCCAGAAGGAGGCTAACATAGTAAAAGAATCAGGTACAACAATCTTAAAGCATTCAGCCACCGGGTCCCAGACCTGCCTGGCAACAATACAGTCAAAGAACAGATGTTGAATGGTTTCTAATTCATCACAAAAGACACACGTCTTATCTTCTACATGTCTACGTTTGGCCAAGTTGTCTCTGGTCAGACTCCTATTGTAATAAATCAACCACAGAAACACATGAATATTAGGGGGAACTTTAATTTTCCAAATATCATCTTTGATCTCAGAAGTGATCCCTCCAAAGTTAATCAGTTTGTAAAAAGATCTGACTGAATATTTACCAGATGAGTCCAACCTCCAAACAGGCTGATCTGGTGAATCAGACAATACCACTTGCTTCACTATATTAACGAGCTCACCCCATCTGGACAGAGTCTCTCCATTCACACATCTCCTAAATGTTAATTGGAGCTCACCCCCAACCCACACTTGGGCCAGCGTAGCTTCTTGTTGTTGACAGATATCAAACAAGTCCCAAAAAGCAGTTTTTAGGGAACAATCCCCAGCCCATGTGTCATGCCAGAAGGCAATATTTTTACCATCCCCAGGGATCCACCTATAGAAGTTTTTAGCTGCTGTCAAAGCCCAGGCTAGGCTTTTCATAAAGGGAGATCCCAAGGTAGATCTAGTGTTAAACAGGTTTGGATTATCAACATTATACTTGTAGGCCAAAATCTTTTTCCAATCACTAGCTCTATCATCAAAAAATCTTTTCCCCCAAGAAGCCAGGAGGGCCATGTTGAAATCCCTAAGGTTGGGAACCCCCAAACCACCATACTCCTTCCTTCTGGAAATCAGGCCCCAATTAGCAAAATGATACTTATGATTATCTCCCACATTCCCCCAGAAGAAATGGGACATCTGAGAAGTAATCATGTCAATGGCCCATTTAGGAAATTTAACAATAGACATCAAGTAGGCAGGGATACTGGCAATACAGGTAGTAAGTAAAATCAATTTACCTCTATATGAGAGAAATCTCCCCAACCACCGAGCTATATTCTTAATAATCCTGTCTATGATGGGTTGCAAGTCTTCTTTTCTAAGTTTTTTAAAGTGCAGAGGGACACCTAGGTATTTAAAGGGGAAATCCCCAAGTTGGCAACAGAATACCTGAGCAAATTCTTTAGCCATTTGATCAGGTACATTAATAGTATGCAAGTCACTCTTGTGAAAATTAATTTTCAAACCAGAAAGTTTCTCAAAGCAGGTTACGATCCACTTCAAGTTCTTGGCACATTCAATAGAATTGTCAAGGAAAAGGATGGTATCATCAGCATACTGCAGGCTGACCACACCCCCAGGGATTGCATTGGGCAGAAGCCCACATATCAAGTTATTATTAACAGCTTTATGCAGCATTTTGGAAAAGACATCAGCCACCAAATTAAACAACAGGGGGGAATGGGGGTCGCCTTGTTTTAAACCTTTACCACCAGCAAATTGAGGACCATTGGTGTCATTAATTCTGACCTGGAATGTCCCCTGGTGAATAGTAGACATCACCCACCCCACCCATTTATTACCAAAGCCTCTAGGAAGAAGCATTTCTTTCAGGAAATCCCAACTTACTCATATGCTTTCTCATAGTCTAGTTTAAGAATTAAACTACTGGAACCAGATCTATGAATCTCATGAATAACCTCATGAGCCATAACCACACTTTCCAAAATAAACCTGCCTTTAATGAAGGCAGTTTGATTAGATGAAATAAGTTTGTCACACAGAGGGGAAACCCTAGTGGTCATGGCCTTGGAGAAAATTTTAACAACACAATTACTTAAACTAATAGGTCTAAAGTTTTTCATATCTCTAGCCAGAGGGACTTTAGGTATGAGGGTAAATGATGGCATAGTTCAGCTTATACATATCTAAAACACCATTCTCAAAATCTCTAACCATCCACATAAAATCATCTTTAATCAGATCCCAGAAAGTTTGGTAAAATAAAAAGGAGAGGCCATCAGGGCCAGGAGCACCAGTGCACCACTAGCATAAGAGCTCATTATGGCTTGTTTGATTTCATCTTCAGAAAAAGAACTCTCTAGGTATTCTCTTTCCTCATCACTAACCATATCATCAACAGCCCAGAAATCAGTATCTAAATGAATGTCAGGTCTAGGTTCAAAAGCAAACAGCTCCTTATAAAAGGAAGTAGCCACATCAAGCATATCTTGGGTGGAAGTAACCACCCCATTTGGACTATTCAGCTCTGCAATATGGTTTTTCCTATGTCTATGGTTAGCAAGAGCCTGAAAATAGGCATTGTTTCTAGCCCCCTCTAAGATTTTTCTGTCTCTAGATCTTTGCCATAAGGCAGTCTCTTCTTTTTTCCAAATGTCATCCAGCTCCTTCCTGACATTTTTCATCCTCTCAAAATCATCAGCAGAAAGCTGTTGAGATTCAAAGAGGACATCAAGGCCATCAAACTCCATAAGGAGTGCCTTTTTCTTTTTTTCAAAGCAGCTTCTCTGTTAATGCTCCAACCCTTGGTTTTCTTCCTAAGCATCTTAGCCTTAATCAACCAGTTGTCAGCAGATGAAATAGAGGAGGCTACAGAGGTCCAAGCTTCTGTAACCACCTGATGGAACCCAGGTTGAGATAACCACCATTTTTCAAACCTGAATGGTTTGGGGTTAGTTGGAGCCCTAGCACCAGTGTCAAGGACCAAAGGTGTGTGATCACTCCCAACCCTGGGAAGAGCAGTTAAAGTTGAAAGGGGGAAATGAGCATCACAGTCCACAGAAGTGAACACTCTATCAAGAACAACAAAAATGGGAGAGCTCTGGTTATTAGACCAGGTGAAGACTCTATTGGAAACAGAAATTTCCATCAGGGCCCATCTATTGACCCAATCATTATAGAGGAAGGTAATTTGTTGGTTAATCTGTCCACTGCTCTTCTCAGCTTCATTCCTAACTAAATTGAAGTCCCCACAAACCATAATAGGATAAGTAGCTACATTCAAAGTGTCATGAAGTTCAACTATAAAATCCATTTTGTATTCTAAATAAGCAGAACCATAAACCAACATCATCTGCCAAATAAAGCCATCAATCTTATTTTTGATAGTAGCCACAATAGAAAATCTTTGATTAATGAAGCCAATAATCTCAAAAACATTTTCCTTAAAACCCAAAAAAATCCCACCAGCAGTATTATCAGCAGGCAAAAAGTGCCAAACATACTCATTAAATCTGTCAATAGATTTGAGGAAACCCTCAGAAATAACCTCTCTTTTGGTTTCTTGGAACCCAATAAAGTCAGGGTTAGCTTTGGCAATAGTATCACAAAGGCACTGAATTTCCCCAGGTTGTCCAAGGCCCCTAATATTCCAAATAAGACCTATCATAACTAAGCAATTTTAAAGGGGTGAGATAAGCCACAAGGCTTGGCCTTAGTTAGAACAATGGGTGTTCTTCTGCAAGCATCAGCAGTGCCAACTGGCTTACAGAAAGAAGCACTCACAGGTGTGCTAACTAGATCATTAACTTCAACATCAAGATTCTCAAGGAGAACTATCTCAGGATTATTACTAGCAAAAACCAGACATCTCTCTCTTTCCTCAACTACCATATCATCAATAACTTCATGTTTGTGAGATTCATCACCACCAATAACTAAGTTCATTTGTTCTAGTTGGTCAGTAAGAACAGATTTATCAACAGTGGAAAAAGATTTACCTTTAAAGGTTTTAGGAATCTCCAAATTCTTCTTTCTCTTATATGCAGCAGCTTTCTCCATAATGTTGATATTCCCATGTCCTCTTGTGGTAGGTTTTTGGGCAAGCACAGGTCCCCATTTAGCTCCTTTCTCTGGGATAACCCCCTCCTTCTGAACTTGATTTAGTGAATCCAACAGAGATCTCTTCAGTGTCTCACTCTACAGGATGTGAATGGCCTCAGGGGGGAGAACCCCCACCTCTTCCTCTTTAGGTTTCTCATTTTCAGACTCAGATAAGTCCACAGATCTAAGTAAATCCTCACAATAGTCCATACTGTGAGATTTCTCCCCATCTGTTATTGCATTCCTTTTTTTCCGAACAGTAGCAGGAGTTTTTTGAACCACAGTCTCTCCTACAACTAAATCATCCTCACCTTCATGCAGGCCAACACTGTTTTGTTTTACCATTAGTTGTTTGTTTTGGTCACTCAACTCTCCAGCAGCATCAGAAGGTGTGGAAATTTTGTCAGGTTTAGATAAAGCACATGCCAGGACAAAGTTTTCCTGATCAGAGTCAAGGAAAGGTTCTATTGGTGAGAACACCAGATCTTGTGCTACCTGTTTGCTGGCAGACCCATGTTTGGATGAGAAGTTAGCTTTGTCCAGTTCATCAATGGCTAGCCCCCCATCCTCTGATCCATCAAAATTATGTTCTTCATGAGTTTTCCTGCCCTCTTCTGTTTGATCCTCTTCAGCTTCTCCTTCCTCTTCATTACCATCCTCATCATCCTCAATATCAATGACAGAGTCTATTCCACCCACCTGCTCAAATCCCTCAACAGTAAAGCCTAGCAGGAATAGTTTCTTCTTCATCTCAATCAGCCTCTCAAATGGTATCCTAGTTGGATCTCTGCAAGCAATCTTAATCCTGACATTTTCAAAGAAGGTCCTAAACATACCATTCCAATCAACATCAGTCAGGACCCCAAAGAGAGAAGCAATTTGAGCAAAAACTTTCCATGTACGCCATTTGGGAGGGATGCCCTCAATTAGCACCCAAGCCTCAATCAATTCACCAAAAGGCTCACATCCTCCTTTCCATTCAGTCAGAGTGACATTTACATCTTGAGGCAGGGAGAACCCAGGCAGCTCAATGAGATCTTCCACTTTCTTCCAAGGTGGAAACCTAACCAAAAAGGTCTTACTAGACAATCCTCTGATCTGCCATGGCCACTGTCTAGTTTTGCAAAATGTTGCAGTCAATAGTTCCATCCACTTGGGGCAATCCACATCTCCTTTCAGTATATTCACCACAACACAGTTTTGGAAGTTCAGCCACTTCGACTCATTAGCAACGGGCACATCAACATGGTAGAAACCAAGCCCTCGAGCCCCACTGCCAAAGAAAGCAGCAGTGGGCTGAACTTTTGACCAAGCTGCACAGTTGTTAACATTGTGATTTTGCTGGCATATAAAACAGGCCTTTGGCTTCACACAATTCCCCACATAGTGACTCGGACCCCCACAATTGAAGCATATCATATCCTTGTACCTCGGATCCAGGGCTTGCTCTATTTCTACCTCACCGGATTGGGACGACTGTACCTGAGCTGAGCCCGCAGTCGAAGTTGTGGATCTAGCCGGCTTTGGCGCAGGGGCCTGCTCCTTTGCCGGCGGAGCAGATGGCTGCTTGCGCCCCGCAAATGAGGTAGCCTTCTGCACAGGCACCTTGGATTGACCAACACCAAGGTTGCCGATGCTCCCAGCCCGGCGGCCAGCCATCTTAGCACCACGCTTCACTACCTCCGCAAACGACAGAGAACCTGGGCCAATCCCCTCTCTCACAACCTTGATTTTCTTTGGTGGTGGATCAAACGGCCGAATCGAAGCAGGAAAGCAGTCGGCGGCTGTAAACGAGCTGTTGTCAATTAGGTCTTTCCGGATCCAGCAGACGAATCCGGAGTTGGCTTCAGATCGAGGCTGGGAGGAGCGGGATTTAGGGTTGC
>NC_041387.1:401721226-401773489 GCF_002162155.2 Triticum dicoccoides
TCCCGCTTTCCCCCCGTGCAGGCACACTTTGAAGGTGGGCCCTGACACCGCTGGATTTGAAAGGGGGGAATGACAGAGAGTCGCCGCCCCAGGCACAACACCTAAGCCATTATCACGACAGAGCACCTCGCCGGAGCTCAACTCCGGCGATGCCTCCCCAGCTGCACAAACAGCGACTCGCTCCTTAAGATTAACAGATCGACGAGGGAGAACCCCCAACTTAACTACTGAATCCTTATCCAATGACTTATTAATCGAACCACATGGGAACATGCCCCCCTCTGTCGCAAACGGAAATCTCTCAATCGAGTTTTCAGAGAAGAATCAACATGAATAAGATGCATACCTATCTCACCTGGCCAAGGTGGGGGCTCGATGGGTCGTCGCTGAGCTTGAATCGGTCGAGGCAGACGATCTACTGGCGGCGCTGCGGCCAAACGATGCCCGGCGGAAGGAATTCCGGCGGGATGTTGGCGATGCCCTCCCACGATAGCGGTCTGATGTTGAGCCTGGATGGGTTCGCCGTCCTGAAGTTCTCCCACCGCGCAGCCTGACGCAGATCCGACGACTCCGCCTCCTGGATCGCCCAGAAGAGGAGCTCCAAATCCTCGCAGCCGTCGTCTCCGATGAAGCGCGCACGCTCGACGAAGTTTGCATGGTGGAGGATGTGGAGGTGGATCTCCCCCACTCGTCCCGGTCGGGGAAGCGCTCCATCACCACCCGACGCATCTCGCGGCAAGCCTCCGGCGAGTGCGGGTCGATCTCGGGCAACAGCGCCGCCGCAGGCGGTGGAAGCGCCCGCGGTTCCGCTACCCTCGCCACCGGTGCTAGCCGGCGAACCCGCACGCCGCGGCGACGCGCTCCAGCCATGAGGGATCTGAGATGGGGATCTGGGGCGGGGAGAGCTCGAGGAGATGTGAGGGTGGGTGGGACGCTGGGGTTGGGGCGCTTTAATGGCGCCGACGGTGCTTCGCCCGAGGCGGAGGGGGAGGGGGAGGGGAAGGGAGAGCGAACCATCATCTATAGTGAGAATAATTCAATGCAGTTATGTCAGTTGTGAGAACTAACATTTCCCATTTTCCTCGGCAGAGAAAAACCTTGGACATATTTTAGTAACCCATGCGCAAACACTGTGTCAGTGTTTGTATGACTAATCTAAAACTGATGAAACCAATGATTATGAAATCTGTTATTATGTTATAAAGGCACAGCACATAATAATTAGCAAAAGGGGTAAGCAGACATATTTAGAATGGTCTTATGGCCTTATCAACAATAAACTTCTGTCTGCTTTTTTCTTAACAATCAAATGCAAATAAGTTTTTTGTTAACTAGTTTTATGCTGCTTTTAGATACCCCCACATTGGTAAAGACCACTTGGTGAAGCTGTTAAAGCAACTGATGATGACTTCCTGCCGCCCAGACAGCTTGGTTAGAGATGTATCTCCAAATGCTGCTGATGTTCCAACGCTTCTTGGCTCCAACTCCTTTTCCCTTCTTGCACGTATGTATTCTGAAATCTAGTTTTTAAAGTATTCCTTTCCCCATTTCTTGAGCTATTTATAACATCATTTGTTGCAACTTAGTGTTTCAGTTTTGAAGTTTGGATAGTTAGTTTTATGTTCAGTGTAAATCAGTGTTATTACTTTAACGTGTTGATGCAAACTTGGATCCTTCAGCTGATAGGTGCAAGCAAGATAAGGAAACTCTCAGGCTGCCGAGGTATCTCCGGTGGCCACACATACATGCTGATCAAGTTCATGGTTTAAGTTTGAGAGAGATTGGTGGTTTCACTAAGAATCATCGAGCTCCTTCTGTACGTGCATCATGCTATGCCATTGCAAAGCCATCAACCCTTGTTGAAAAGATGCAGATTATAAAGAAATTGAGGGGACATCAGAATGCTGCGTATTGTGGTTCGTTGAACTTCTCCGTTTTCTGAATTTAGTTATGTTCAAGGAAAGTATGCAAATATTGGCAAAATCGCTTCTTGGACACTCCACTTGGGCAATGTTTGCTCAAACGCAGCCGTGATTTGGCTCAGGGACACTACAGAATTTTAATCACTTTGCGGTCTTGTGGAACACACTCTGGCCATTACAGTAATACATTGTTGAATTTTAGGAGACAGTGGTAGGTCAAATAGTCAATTTTAGCCTCAGAATCGAACTAAGCCTACCTGTCAGTGACCCCTCACATGCCACACAAACAGACTCTATATGGATTCTCCAGTTGTCTCACAAACACGCTTTACATGGATCCTCAAGTTGTGTCCATGTGTTGGAGGGAGCTGTGTCCATGTGCTAGAGGGCACTGACAGTGACAGGTGGATCAAGTTTGGTTCCAAGGGCAAAAATGATCTTTTAGCCTCTTCACTTGCAAAATTGTAAGTAGTGTAGTGTGTTTCATCTGGACACTAGTGTTGTTGTGTCCCCGAGCTAATCATGACTACTTGGTGGGTTTAGCAACTGGCATCCAAGTAAAATATCCAGGACCCAAATTTTACTTTATGTTTGGAGTTCTGTTGATACTTGTGCTAATTGAATGTTAAGACCTATTTAATGTTTCAGGAGGTTACTACAGTGGATCTATATGTGTTAGGGTGCACCCACGAAATTATTTGGTGATATTAACTGGAAAGTTTACCAAATGCATGCCACTTGTTCTGTTTCTCAAGATTTTACTGTTTTCATAATGAGTTGTTTGGTTGTTCTTGTCCAAATCATCATAGTTATCCATCTGCACATTTTCCCTTTTACCTGCTGTAATGATTTTACTGTTCCTGTTTCTGCAGCTACTTTTGACCGCACAGGACGTTATGTAATTACTGGTTCTGATGACCGCCTTGTCAAAATTTGGGCGATGGAAACAGCATTTTGTCTGGTTAGTTGCCGAGGCCATGAAGTAAGCTTTGCTTATTGCAATGCAACACATAAATATTCACAACCTTCCATTAAATTACCTTTCATTTTCTAAATTAAGGGTGATATTACTGACCTCGCTGTGAGTTCCAATAATGCTGTGGTAGCATCTTCCGCCAATGATTTCATTATTAGAGTGGTAAGGTTGCTAGTTTCTGTACCACATAAAACATCATGACAGTTCTATTTCTACCTTCTATACGTCTAATGCATTTGGTTACTGAGCAGTGGCGCATACCTGACGGCATGCCAATGTCAGTGTTGAAGGGCCATACTGGGGTTGTAACAACTATTGCATTTGGTCCAAGGCCAGGTGCTGCTTTCCAGCTGTTGTCGTGAGTGTTTCCTTTTCTTATTCCTGTTTTCCTGATAGTATAGTCTTTATAGTTATTTAATTCATGATTATATGTACTAACTGAACGGCAGCAGCTGTACAAAATGATAAAAAGGAACTGGTACAAGTCTGTAGTAGAAGTCATGTCCAATCTGCTTTAGTTTCAGTGAAGGAAATGCTTAATTGCACACAGTTTAAAGCTACCTCAGTTATCCTTTTAAGTTCTCTTCTGTCTTCCCCTATTTCATCTCGTGAAGTTCCACGCTTGCAGTTTGGTCAAGCAAACAAGACAAGGATTAATTACGAATTAGATGTGTCCAAGTTAGAGAAACCTGAACCAATCTTGGAAAAATCGTGAATATTTTTGTCCATTTTTTTTCTCTCGAACAGTTTTTGTTCATTTTCATTCTACTTACATTTTTTATACTCTGAGAGCATCTAGTCACCAAACTTATGTAAGTTATTTCACTGCTGCAACAGTTCCGCCATATCCTGAAGTAATAGGAACGGTACACTTGTGGTGTATCATGTATTATCTGTGCATCCTTCCGTTTTCATATGGTAGATCCTTGCATTGCGCTCAGATTTTCATATTTCATTTAACTGCTTATGCATACTGTCAGATGTATGTTTTTTTTTCGTTTTTTGAATGTTCTTGGGATAAAACCTCATCATTTGTTTGATGTATGTATTTTTACAATTGTTATAGCATTTTTCGCATCCTGTTATAACTTTGTAAGTTATTTGCTCTCCCTAACTGTCACATCATATTGATGAGCAGATCATCTGATGATGGGACATGCAGGATTTGGGATGCCAGGCATTCTCAACAATCTCCACGAATATATATACCAAAACCTTCAGATGTTGCCGCTGGTTAGTTCATTAAAGCATATCTATTGCGTGTGTGTGGGTAACGCTTACATTTATTTATGGTAACCACATGCTGTTGATTCCAGGGAAGAGTGGTGATGCATCTTCCAGTGCTGTTCAAGTTCAACCAACAAATCACCAAATCTTATGTTGTTCATTCAATGTATGGAACCGTGTTTGTTACTGGCAGTTCAGACACTTATGCGAGGGTGCGTTTTCTTGTTGTTATCTACTGCCGCTTGTGAGCTTCTGATTTTACTACGAAAAGGTGAAGTGCCTTTTCTCATCAGAAGTGTTGATTTCAGGTGTGGAGTGCTTACAAGAGTTGTTCTGACGAACATGACCAACCGAATCATGAGATGGATATATTATCAGGTCATGAAAATGATGTATACTACGTGCAGTTTAGTGGATGTGTTGTATCAAGATTCTTTTCATCTGACAGCAGTCACACCAGTAAGGAAGAAAATAACCTTAAGCTAAGAAATTCATGGTCAGTATATTTTGTACTTACGGAATGATCATTCACATGTTCTTATGTAATCCTTCAGTTTATTCACCTCCTGTCTTATCTGTCTTACCTGTTCTTACTAGTTTCTGTACTTCATTCATCTTTAACCTCATGGTGAACTGGTGTTTATTGTTGGCTTCAGTTCTACATCATCTGAGTTTGTCTCCTTTCTCCAGGTTCACACATAATATTGTTACCTGCTCCCGTGATGGCAGCGCAATTATATGGGTTCCACGGTCTCGGAGATCACATGTAAGTTAATGGGACCTAAAACTCCAATTTTGCTCCTGACAAACATTGTTTCACTAATGATGTTTACGGCGATTTGCATAACTGCTGATTTCGGCTGCTGCTACAGTCATCTGTATTGTCTCCTTAATACCACTCATATTTATTTTCTGATTATTTTGTATTTTCCTATTGTATTACATGTGCTATCACTAGAGGTGTGTAGTAAGAGCTGGCTGAAAAGCAACTTGCCACATCAGCCAGTTTAATCGTGTGCCCTGCGTGATAGTTAATGCATCTTCACTAACTGGGCAGTCGTATTAGCGTGCGTGCTGGTGAATGTACTCCCTCCGTCCGGAAATACTTGTCATTAAAATGAATAAAAGGGGATGTATCTAGATGTATTTTAGTTCTAGATACATTCTTTTTTGTCCATTTTGATGACAAGTTTTTTCGGACGGAGGGAGTAGTTGGCATTTCGTTTTATAGTTTACTTAGGCAGAACTTATAATTTTTTGCACAATTTGTTCCCTGCACTAACCTAGGGAAAGATTGGACGATGGACACGCGCTTACCATCTCAAGGTTCCTCCACCTCCAATGGCTCCTCAACCACTTCGCGGTGGTCCACGTCAAAGATACAATCCAACTCCTCGTGGTGTGAATATGATTGTTTGGAGTTTGGACAATCGCTTTGTGCTACTGCTTTATATATTTTTACCGTGACTGAACCCTTTCCTTATATTTGCATGTATTACCATTTAAGGTTCCTAGTATTCCTAGCATGAAGAAATTCAATCTTGTTGTTACATAATTGATAATTTATCTTTCATTGTTCTCATTTGTATTCATGTCACTTAAACATGTCTTATGTTCTGAAGATTGCAGAATTTGTGTTTGGAATGCTTCTGATGGGAGCTTGGTGCATTCACTGATTGGCCATCAGGAATCAGTAAGCATGCGCCATGCAGTCTAGCATTAGAGTTACTTTTGGATTTCGTTAACAACTTGTTATTGCATGTTGAAACTTAGTTTGTGCTTGTGCATGAAATTTTCCTATCAGTTAGGTGCATATGTGTGAACTTCGTCGCTGGCAACTCATCACGGGCATGCTATTCATCATATCACTAGTGAAAAAACTATGAAGCAACTCGTATTTTCTTAGAGAATATGCTGTCAAAGAGCATGTATTGAAGATGGTAATTAAATGGAACAGGAAAGGAGATGCTAATCTCAGCAAAAAGAAATCTAAGAGTATGGCAGAGTGTGTTGCAAAATTATTGCCGTTTCAGAATTGAAGTGAGTAGTAGTACTTCCTCCATCAATATATATAGGGCCTAATGCGTTTTTCAAGATTGGCTTTGACTATTGATAAGATTAGTAGTATATGAGATGTATAATGTGAAAACTATATCATCGGAAGCTCCTTTCCCGTACGAACTTGACGGTATGCTTTGTGTAACTTGCATGTCATATATTATTGCTATTGTTAGAAAACGTGAGGAAGAGAGAATGACCGAACTGTTTTCTGTATTGAGGAGGAGAGAGAGATATACAAGGTTACATGGGCCTGGGCCTCACTCTAGACTATGGGTCTGGGCCTGTACAAGACAAACACAACATACTTCACTCTAGACTATGGGCCTGGGCCTGTACAAGACAAGCACAACATATATACTTAACACCCCCCCTTCAAACTTAAGGTGGGTCAGGAGCATCTGATACACCAAGTTTGAGAGTGTGAAACCTATGCTGATCTCTAGTTTGTGCCTTGGTGAAGAAATCTGCGACTTGAAGCTCTGATGGGACATATTGTAGCTTAACAGTGGATTGTTGACAATGAGATCGAGTGAAAAATGCATCCACACCAATGTGTTTGGTCAACTCATGCTTGACTGGGTCATTAGCAATCTGAATAGCAGCAGTGCTGTCACAAAGAAGAGGTGTTGGTGTATGACATAAGACACCAAGATCATCCAATAGCCAGCGAAGCCATACAATCTCTGCTGTAGTAGTAGAGAGAGCCCTAAGCTCTGCCTCGGCGCTGGAGCGAGACACGGCAGTTTGCTTCTTTGATTTCCATGCAATGAGAGATGTACCAAGAAATATGCAATAGCCAGTGACCGAGCGACGATCAATAGGATCACTCGCCCAAGTGGAATCAGAGTAAGCATGAAGCTGGAGCTGACTGGAATTAGCATAGAACAAGCGGCGAGATGTAGTTCCCCTTAAATACCTAAGGACTCGGAATAGGTGACCATGATGAACTGAGGTGGGAGCACAGACAAATTGACTGAGAATATGGACTGCATGTGCGATGTCAGGTCTGGTCACTGTGAGGTACACTAGACTGCCGACAATGTGACGGTAGCGCGAGGGATCCTCAAGAGGAGTGCCATCAGTAGGACGCAACTGCAGATGAAGCTCCATAGGTGTAGCAGCAATGCGCGTGTCAGTGAGACCTGAGCGAAGAATCAAATCCTGAGTGTACTTTTGCTGGGAGATATAGTAACCATCATCGGTGTGCTCAACCTCAATCCCGAGAAAATAGCTGAGAGACCCCAAATCTGACATCTTGAATTGTTCACTCAATTTTTTCTTAACAAAATCAATATACCCAACATCATCTCCAGTGATCAACATGTCATCTACATAAAGTAGAAGCAATGTACGGCCATGCTGAGATGTATGAATGAAGAGTGCAGGGTCATGTTCGCTAGGAGAAAAACCGGCAGCTTGAATCACAGAACTGAACCGCTCAAACCAGGCACGAGGGGCTTGCTTAAGCCCATAAAGAGCCTTTCGAAGACGACAAACATGACCTAATGGAACCTTGATACCTGGAGGTGGCTGCATATAAACCTCCTCATGTAAATCACCATGAAGGAAGGCATTCTTCACATCCATGTGGTAAATTTTCCATGACCGAGTAGCAGCCACAGCAATTAGAGTTCGAACTGAAGTCATGTGAGCAACAGGAGCAAACGTCTCATCATAATCTTTCCCATGAGACTGCTGAAAACCTCTTGCAACAAGGCGAGCCTTGTAGCGTTCCACAGAACCATTTGACTTGGTTTTAACCTTATACACCCATTTGCAAGTGATAGGGACTGAACGAGGAGGTAATGGTACCAAATCCCATGTACCAGTACGCTCTAAGGCTGCAAGCTCCTCAGACATAGCCAGTTGCCACTCAGGTGACACAACTGCCTCCTGATAGGTACTAGGCTCAGAAACAACCCCTGCATACAAGTCCTTCTTGTATCGCGTTGCTAGAGAAGAGCCGTCAGTGCAAGGATCAGTAGTACTGGCTGGAGGAGTAGAAGACAAAGGCATAGATGACTGCGTGTCACATGGAACTTTAGAACGACGAGTGTAATGGAAAGTACTGGCTGGAGGAGTAGAATAACGACGAGTGTAATGGAAAGGAAGACTATCTAGAGGTGGAGCTAGTGGAAGAGAGAAAGGAGCTGGTGAGGAAGGAGATGAAACATGTGGTGGAGATGGTTCTGATGTTAGGACAGAGGAAGGTTGTTCAGCTATGGACTCATCTAAAAAGATAGGTGGAAGTGAAAGAAACGAGGTAGACTCTAAAGAAGTTGAGGATGATGGTTTAGTGGAAGGGGAATAGAAGAAGGGTTGATCCTCAACAAAAGTGACATCGCGAGAAAAGCGAATGCGGCGAGCAGAAGAATCATAGCAACGGTAGCCCTTATGTTCAAGACTATATCCAAGGAAGACACACTCAGCAGACTGAGCAGTCAACTTGGTACGCTCACGAGGTGCTAAAAGAACATAACAAGTACAACCAAAGACACGGAGGTGGTCATACGTGGGAGGAGAACCAAACAAAACCTCACCAGGACACTTGCCCTCAAGGCGGGTAGAAGGTTGGAGATTGATAAGATAAACAGCAGTTGAGATAGCTTCACCCCAAAAATGAGTGGGGACAAAGGAAGAAATCAGAAGGGTACGAGCTGTCTCAACAATATGGCGATGCTTACGCTCAGCAACGCCATTTTGAGCATGGGCACCAGGGCATGAAAGCTGAGGGAGAGTACCCTCAGATGAGAGAAACTCGCGAAAAGCAGTAGATAGATACTCCCCGCCGGAGTCAGAACGAAAAACACGAACAGCACTGGAAAACTGAGTATGGACCATATGTACAAAAGCCTTATATATAGAAAACAACTCAGAACGATGCTTCATAAAATAGACCCAAGTATGTCGAGAGTGATCATCAACAAATATGACATAATGTTTGTGGCCACCTTTTGAAACAAAGGGGGAAGGACCCCATACATCAGAGTGCACTAAATCAAAAGGATGACTAGAATGAGTAGTGCTGGAAGAGTATGGAAGCTGTATTTGTTTCCCTAGCTTACAACCCTTACAATGAAAACCAGCATCTATGGAAACATGACCCAAAACACCTTGTCGAACAAGGGTAGATAAACGAGAACCACACAAGTGACCTAAGCGATGGTGCCACTGGGCAAAAGAAAACGACGAAGTGGATCTTGATGTTGATGCAACCATCTGGAACGCGGATGTGGTGGAAGCTGAAGGAAGGTGTAAGGTGTCAAGGATGTAGAGGGATGTGGATCCTCTACGACGATGGCCAGTTCCAATGACCCTCTTGCTCTGACGGTCCTGCACATAACAAAGTGAGTCATCAAAACCAACAAAGTAGTTCATATCAGCAAGCTGGCCAACAGACATAAGATTCATGGACAGCTCTGGAGCAAAGGAGATGGCAGGAACAGAAAACTTGGATGTGCAAAGAGAACCCTGATGAGTAATAGAACAAGGTGTACCATCAGCAGTCTGAACAGAGGCACCATCCCGCACTGGCTGGCAAGACACAAGCTGAGAGCGATCAGAGGTCACATGGAAAGAAGCTCCAGAATCCAGAACCCAAGGCTGGGTTGCAGCAACGGCGG
The DNA here is from genome assembly GCF_002162155.2 of Triticum dicoccoides. Taxonomy (NCBI): domain Eukaryota; kingdom Viridiplantae; phylum Streptophyta; class Magnoliopsida; order Poales; family Poaceae; genus Triticum; species Triticum dicoccoides. The sequence goes on from NC_041387.1 coordinate 401,731,036, forward strand.
GCTGAGAGAGAACAGATGCAGAAGCACCCCTCGCTTGCTGCTGATAAGGAGCCTGGGGTGCACGACGCTGCTGATTGAGGGCCCGTCTAGCCTGAAACTCAGCTAACAGCTCTGGATGAAGCTTGAAACAACCATCTCTATGGTGTCCTGCCTTCTTGCAGAACGAGCAGACGACATCTGAAGATGTGGCCTTGGAGGCACCTGGCCGCTGAGGAAAAGCCAGAACACTAGCGTGTAGAGTCTGCGCAGAAGTAGTCCCAAGAGAACGGAGACGAGTCTCCTCAGCGATCAAGCTAGCAAGTGCCTCTGTCAAGGTGGGAGGAGTCGTACGACCAAGCAATTGAGTGCGAATGTTCTCAAAGTCTGGCTTGAGACCCATCACAAACTGAAACATGAGAGTCTGATGGTCGTACTTTTCCTTCGCTGCACATGACTCACAACCAGAATTACCCTTTGGAACCATGGAACCTAGCTGCCCAGTGATGCGAGTGAAAGCTCCATAGTACTCTTCTATGGACATGTCTTCTGGCTGCCGAGTGTTGTGTAAATTCTGCAACAAGGAGAAATGAAGTGCACTGCTGGGCTGAAGGTAGCGCTGCTCAAAGTACTTCCATATCTCTTTAGCTGAAGTGTGATGCTCAAGACTCATTCGGAGTGAGGGTTCAACACCCAGAATTAAAACTCCCATCACACGATCATCGATCTTTTGCCAAGACTTCCTTGCTGCATCATCATTTGGACTAGGTGGATCATCTGTCAGATGAGAAACAAAACCAGCCGTCCTCAAGACAGTCCGGGCAGAAAATGCCCATTCCCTGTAGTTTGAACCATCAAGCTTGATATCTATGATCAAAGAACCAAATCCGAAATCATTTCTTGCCATAGTGGTGAGCGGCCAGCAGCTGGAAACACCCAATTTGATAGCAGCTGCAGGCAGCAACAAGAGATGAGCAGCAGACAGCCACAAACAGGAGCAGCAACCCACTAGGCTGGCTGCTGCTTGCTGGATCTCACTGGATAGAAGGAGGAGCTTGCTGGATCTTGCTAGATAGGAGGGGGAACGCCTGGAGCTTGCTGTAGAGCAGGGAAGGCACCAAGAGCTTGCTGGAGATGGCTGCTGGAGAGCAGGGGAAGTATTCTCACAGAGTAGCTGTGAGGACACACAGAGGAGCTGCTGGAGAGCAGCTCCTACAGGTTGATGACGAAGATGGGATGGGGCAGCGATGTGGATGTCTCCTCACCAGACAGATCCGCCTGAATCACCTCACCGGCGGCGATTTCATGGGTGGCGGCTGGAAGAGGGACTAGGGTTTGGTCCTGGTCTGATACCATGTTAGAAAACGTGAGGAAGAGAGAATGACCGAACTGTTTTCTGTTTTGAGGAGGAGAGAGAGATATACAAGGTTACATGGGCCTGGGCCTCACTCTAGACTATGGGTCTGGGCCTGTACAAGACAAACACAACATACTTCACTCTAGACTATGGGCCTGGGCCTGTACAAGACAAGCACAACATATATACTTAACAGCTATAACATGCGGTCAAAGCTAGCCTCAAAAAACGCATTAGGCTCTATATAGATGGATAGAGGGAGTAGCAGTATTGTCCTTGACCTCAGTTCACATATATCTTGTTGCCCAATCGTGGCGCTAACTTCTAGTTTAGTGCATTGGCAGCCAATTATGTTCGTACAGTTTGATCTATGCCTAACTTTAATTGTTTCACATTAGTAACCTCTTATACTTTGTCCTATGCTAGTCAATCTTGATTCATGAGTTCCATATACATTTCTAATTTTTGCATGTATTGAACTGGTTTAAATAATCAAGCACCTGCAGCTTTGTTTGATCGCAACATCCTGATTTCCATTCTCATTCATAATTCATCTGCACTATGTTATTCAACTTCTTTTTTCTTAAAGATTGATCCTTGCATAAACAAATGTTCTCTTGTTAAATTTGGTCACATTCATTATCAACAGACATTTGTTCTTGATGTGCATCCGTTCAACCCCCGTATAGCTATGAGTGCTGGGTATGATGGAAAGACAATCATCTGGGATGTAAGTTCCTAACTAGATATCTTTAATCTTGGTCACTATCTTCATTCCTGAAATACGCTATTTCTGTATCCAGATATGGGAAGGAAAGCCTGTACAGATCTACGAAACTGACCACTATAAGCTTGTTGACGGCAAGTTCTCTCCGTAAGTGTCACTATAATTTCTTCATATTCGCGACAACATGAATTTTTGTTTTGGCCCTTAAGCAAATGTACAGTTTATTTGTATTTATTTTGTAACAACGCGCCTGCATTGAGATGATACTCCATAAAATGTTTAGAACGGTGAAGAAAAATAGCAGAAAAAACCCTGGGACTACTTATAAATTTTATGGATGTTCCATTAATCTTAAGAAGGTAGGGATATTCCATAGTAAAACTGAGAATGTATCGTAGTGTGCTTTTTTTTTTAAGTTCTGTTCAGAAGTGATCCCTCCCTTTTCTGCTATATTTCTTGACCTTTTCTGTTTTTGTTTCACGGATGACTTAATGGTGAAATCTGGTTGACCAGGGAGAAAAGTGCACTTATCTGTCGATGGCAGCTAGGTTTCCATCTCTCTCTCTAGACTTGGTTGCCCAGAATTTCTGGGTACTCGCCTTGTTCATAAAGGTGAGGCGAGCTTCCATGATGTGCTCCCTGGAACGCTTGACTGTTTAGGCTACAGCATGGCAACTATGCTGGTCGAAAGTAGATGATCCTTAGTGTTCCAGTTTTCTGTTATAGTGCAGCCAAAATAATATGAATTCAACTGACGGCGTTACTTATTTCTCTGTAGTGTTGGGATGTATTATGCCAAAATGAAATTTTGCCATTTGACCAGTTACCATAGATTGCAGATGAATCTGAGTTTATTTGTCTGTCGTGATGTCTTGATGTGTTGCTGAATGGACATTTAGGGATGGAACATCACTTGTCCTCACCAATGAAATTGGGCAAATATTCATTATTGGTACAGGGCAGGGCGAGTCCCAAAAGGATGCGAAATATGATCAGGTATACAAATTGTTACTGAACTACCAGATTATTGGGGGGAATGCCTAGTGCAAACCAATGTTGGGTGCAGTCATGCAAACTGCCATTATCTCCGTGATCATGTGTACAGCTGGCTGAGGCACAGTTGATATTCTAATTCAGTTTGATCATGTATAACTCTCAATCTGTCAGGGCCTTGGTGCTTAGTCACAGAATTATTCATCCATGTGGCGCTTTGAGAGTTTGCATGACTCTACCTAGATATGTTTGCGCTGGATAATCCTCCTGTTTTGGAAATATCCCTCCTTGTATGCAATCATTGATGCTCACTATTCATGTTTTCAAACAGTTCTTTCTTGGAGACTACCGGCCCCTTGTTCATGATTCAAATGGAAGTGCTATTGATCAGGTTCGTCTGAGGATATGAGCTATCTGTTCTTTGCATTGGCATTAGCCGATTGAATTGTATAATGTCGTTATATTCATTTTCTGCAACTAACTCTACCATAAGATTCATCAAGTGAACTGTTTTAAAATCCGTTTTAGTGGAATTTTTCATTTTGTTATTTTCTGAATATTTGTTAAACAAGCGGAATTGTATAGGTATCATGTATTGTTTTTTGTCTAAAAAAAGTACTGTTTTCAAGAGAAGTCCTAGACTTGCTTTTGTGATGGTATATGTTTTACTGGTTGGTGTAGTAATATACTCTCTGTAAACAAATGTAAGACTTTTTAGGTCACTACGTTTGTTTACATAGGTAGTGTCAGATGATTCGAACTAGCTATTCTAGTCTGTTTTTGGCTGCCAACCGTATTTATAAAGAATGCCACGGACTACCACCATTGCAGTCTACTTCTGAAGTGTTGCTAGTTCGTCAGCTAAGTATAGGTGGATTATGTGCTGTCAAATCGAGCGAGGAACACTCTGCTGATTGGCAGGAAGTTTGACTTGAATGGCAGTCTTGAAAGTGCACAACATTGATGTTTTGTTTTTCCCTACTACAGTATGTTATAACTTTATAAGTTACAAGCATCCCGTACCACAATCATCCGATCACCTCTGAATGTGTTTTCTTAGTACCTGTAATATATAATACTCCCTCCGTCCCAAAATTCTTGTCTTAGATTTGTCTAGATACGGATGTATCTAATACTAAATGTGACTTGATACATCCGTATTTAGACAAATCTAAGACAAGAATTTTGGGATGGAGGGAGTATGTTCTATATATCAGACGTTTGTGTGGTGCTACTCGTACCATCTCATCAGAAGTCATACAAAGGGTGTAATTTATTTCAGTAACTATTCTCTTTAAAAAAAAAATTCTGGTGCTTATTCAAGCCAACAAACAAGTAAGCATTGCAAGACTAAGGAATCTTGAAACATGATAAAACACAGAACTCCAGGTTTGAAAAACTACTGGACGCCTGCTGGGTCTGGTATTTCCCAAGAAAGGGGATATGGAACCCTGTCCCTGATCATACTTGCCTATGTGGAACTGTTTTTTTTTTCTCTTCATAAAGTGCATCATGAGCTATCAAGTTTTCTTTATGATGCCTTTTCTTACTGTACCCAGGAAACACAACTTGCACCTTATAGGAGAAATATTCAAGACCTTTTGTGCGACTCGGGTATGCAACTTCTCTATCTTTCTAACCAAGGTATAATTTAGTAATTTATTGGTCGCACATGATTATAATTGTTAGTTGCTAATTGCCAATTGAAGGTATGATACCTTACCCAGAGCCTTTTCAGAGCATGTACCAGAAATACCGGTTAGGTATCCTGGGTATTCAATGGCGACCTCCCTCAGTAAATTTTGCTGTTGGGCCCACTTACGATGCAACCACTGGCGAGTACCAAATCATCCCAGTTACTGATCCAGATAGGTGGGAACCACTTCCAGAGATAACAGATTTCATCGAGCTTGAACCAGAAAATGAAGCGATCTCTGATGATACTGATTCCGAGTACAATGGCATGGATGACTATTCTAGTGAAGGAGAACAGGGGATTTGGAGTGATCATGCTTCTGGTGCTTCATACTCAAGTGCAGAGATTGATGGATCTAATCTTAACAGTACTGCTAATCTCCGCAGATCTAGAAGAAAGAAGAAAAGATGTGATGTGAGAGGCGACATTAAGATCATTCCATTTCCTTTATGTTGGTTTCTAACCTTTCAGCTTATTTTCCTTTTATTACGTCTTCTACAGGCTGATCTTGTTACTTCATCTGATCGGTGAGTTAAGAAAAGAAATTTGGATGGGCATGGTGTGGCTACACCGTCAAGGCCACATAGAGGCAGGAAGTCTAAGACTGGCCGTGCTACCAAAAGGAAAATATCTCCTAAATCTAGGAGATTGCGACCTCAAAAACGTGCTACTCACAGCACACACAGTTTTTTCTCGAAGATTGAAACTTCAACAGAAGAGGAAGATGGATCAGCGAGCAGTCTTTCAGACAACGAACTCAACACAGAAAGCACTGAAGCTGAGCAGTCAGCGTGGCATGGCCTGCCAAGACTTGGTAGAGAAACCAACCAATATGATTCCGAAGATGTTACCCGACCTTCTCAGTTCACTGAAACCAAGGGAAAAAATTCTGCAAATAGTAGAAAACTGATTCTGAGGATACCACGCCGTGATCTAAAAGTTCAGTTTCCTTCAGAAAGTGTAAATCCAGAACTCCCACCTCATTATGCAGTGCTGTCACTTCCAGCAGCCAGATACAAAGACGCTGAGCCGGAACTAGCTTTTGAGCCTGGAAACTCCTCTGCTTGCAAGTCTGAATCACCTCTGGTCTCTGGGCTACATGATGCGGGTACTGTTCACAGTAATGGCGCAATCAAAGGGGGTGAGCTTAAGCTGCGACCTTCAAAGCATTGCGAGTTCGGGGACTCTTCTTCAGGAGACATGTGGGTCTCTTCAAATAATGCACTTTCACATGATGTTTATGGGTCTCGTAGTCAGAAAACACCTAATCAATATGATAACGGCGTCCAACAAACGGTTGAGCAGAATGTACAGAAAAGACAACGTGCAATTTATCTGGATAGCATCCATGAAAACCACAATACTGATGATTATAGTGAAGATAATTTGCCTGGTAAAGAATGGATAACTGACAACAGGAATACTCATCTAGAGGAAGAAAATAACAGGGAACACGATCAGCAGTTCCGCAGCACTCGGTCTATATCCTTTAAACTGAAGTTGTCCAGACCAAGAGGCTTTGCAGATGGAGCAAGTTCATCAGACATATCGAAGACTAGTGCAGTAGGGAGTGACATCAACCATGTTAAAGTTCCAATGCAGCATGATGAGGTTTCTGCCACCAGTCAACATAGGAGCAGTGACTTCCCTAGTGTGTCCAGACGTTTCCAGGACTTTGATTCTGTGAAGACATACGGCACCGTGTGCAAAAGGTCAGAGCCAAGTAAGCACAGGAAAAGATTCGGTTCGGATGCGTTTGGAAATGGACATAGTACTTCTGTTTCCAATGATGATGGTGGACATCAACCTCCAGACTGCAGTCCTGTTGCACCTACTGGTAGTTTACGAAGAAACGAAAGGAGGTCATGTGCATACACTGATTATGGTAGAGGAAGGGATGCAATCTCTCATGTGCAAAGTTCTTCCTTCGAAGCAGCAACTAGTGGGAGACAAATTGTTGCAAATGTGCGTGAAGTACTGTGGGGATCAACATCAAAGACTGCTGGTATAAAGTCTTCTATGAACAAAAGAGAGAGTTGCAACTTTCCTGATACACATCTGTTGGAGAAAAAGCACCAAGTATCGAGGCCATGGTTGATGTTGCTAGAGCATGAAGATATCTACCGTTATATTCCTCAACTTGGCGATGAGGTTATGTACTTGCGACAGGTATTTATTTATTTTCGGTGCATTGTGTGTATAAAGTACGGAATGATTTTGGTGCAAGCAGCTTTCAGCTGCAAACATACTAAAATAATAATAATAAATCTTCTGTTCCCACTTCCCCCTCCTGCACAGTTGTAAGGTATACTAGTTGATGGTGGGAAAATCGTGCGTAGCAAGTTACATACGAGCATATATACCATTGTGACTCATAAAATAGTATTTATGAAGCGCCTCTTATCATACTTTCTGCGTGCTTGTTATTTTTAGGGTCATGAAGAATATGTTTATGAAGTGCAATCATCGGACAATTGCCCATCGAATCAGATCAAAGGCCTTAAAGCTGCTGAGCTTTGCGAAATTAAGGGTCTTGATTACAAGCCAGATAGAGGGTCTGGTGAAAGCTGCTGTGAATTGACTATTAAATTCATTGATCACACTTCAAGCGGATTTGGCAACGAGTTTGTAATCACATTGCGTGAGCTAGTTACGTTCCCTGATTTTCTTGTGGAAAGAACACGGTTTGAAGCTACTACCACATATAACTGGAGCATCGCTGATAGGTGCAAAGTTTGGTGGATGGATGAGGGAGAGGATGGAGGAAGTTGGTGGGAGGGACGAGTATTGGAAATAAGACCTAAATCACCTGATTTTCCTGAGAGCCCTTGGGAGAAATATGTCATACAGTATGAAACTGATGGTTCTGAACATCCGCATAGCCCCTGGGAGGTGCATGATGCTAATAACCCATTGGTTCCATGGAAGTGTCCACATATTGATCCCAGTACCAGGAACAAATTGTTATCAACAGTGACCGGTTTACAGGAAAAGTCTCTCAGAAATCAGGTGAAGTTTTATTTTCAAAATTTACACTCTTTGGCTACTCTTGGGTTGATGTTTTGACTGTTTACCATATTTTTGTACGTGTCTTCAGGATCGCTATGGTGTTCTGAAGTTAGATACTGTTGCAGGAAAATCAGATTTCATAAACAGGTAATTCTTGTATAAAAGTATGCAGTGCAGATGCTTCTATATGTTTTTTTTTTCATTTATAACAAAAGTGAGAATGATGACTGCTGTGAAATAATCCTCATGAGGCATATAATCTGTAGATAATGCAGTATACCATGTATTTGTAAAAAAGTTTACCTTATTTCCGTTGGAGGTTAACATGCCTATGTTTGTTTTAAGGTTTAACAAACTAAAGATATATGGAACATAAAATACCTTATTTCTGTTGGAGGTTAACACGCCTATGTTTGTTTTGAAGGTTTAACGAACTAAAGATATATGGAACATAAAATGTGGTTTCTTTATTCATGATTTGTAGGTGACATACTTTTTAGAAAATAATAGCAACCAACCTCTTTACAAAACTACCTTTTTTGTTGGCAAATCTCGTAGCGAGCATCTAACGTAAATTTGCTAATTGATACAAGGCCCATTTTCCAAATCTCGTCAAATAAATGCGTGTTTGACAAGGTTTTTGGGTATATATGGCTGTACCCCTACAAGGCCCGTTTTCCATTTCAGTTATGAGGCCATATTTGTTAAAATGCAGATTTGATGATAGCGTATCATTATTTATTTATTTATTTATTTATGATGAAGGAACGCCTGTCTTAAAAGATTTTCTCTGTATGCAACTTGCGTTCTAGGTTCCCTGTCCAATTCTCCATTGAGGTGATCAGAGCAAGACTACAGAGCGATTACTACAGAACTCTGGAGGCTGTCAAACATGATGCCACTGATGCTTGCCAATGCCAAGTCTTACTTTTCAAAGAGCGGCGAAATGACCAAAAAGATCCGCAAGCTATCCGAGTGGATCCAAGATAAGATTCTATCACTATAGGGGGAGGTGCTCTGTGCGTGGCTGGCATTCTTCCCTTTTAGCAGAATTTTTGCCACTCATCCTGTGAGATGATTCTCCATTTGCGTTGCAGAAGCATGTTTTTGTTAGAGGAATGAGCCAAAATAGTTGGCGGGTTGGGAGGGATTTCTTGTGTAGCCCAACATTTTGAAACTATATCTGATCTGATCCCTGGTTTACTGATGCAAATTGAAATCCTGACCATTTGACCCTTGTTTGCCGTGAAGAAAGATGGGATCTTATGGAACATATAAACACCGCTGCACTACCCGCCATTCTGGAGGCTTTGCGCGCGCTGAGCTTCGTCATCCGTTGGATTTTTTACTGTTCCCTGATTTTACCTGCTGGCGTTTGGTCAACGGTTGGTCCCTCTGTACATCAGCAGCAGCTTCATGGAACATATAAACACCGCTGCACTACCCGCCATTCTGGAGGCTTTGCGCGCGCTGAGCTTCGTCATCCGTTGGATTTTTTACTGTTCCCTGATTTTACCTGCTGGCGTTTGGTCAACGGTTGGTCCCTCTGTACATCAGCAGCAGCTTCATGGAACATATAAACACCGCTGCACTACCCGCCATTCTGGAGGAGCTTCGTCATCCGTTGGATTTTTTTACTGTTCCCTGATTTTACTTGCTGGCGTTTGGTCAACCGTTGGTCCTTCTGTACATCAGCAGCAGCTTCACAGGTTAATGCCAGGTGGGGCTCGTTACCTGTGGGGTCAAGATAATCATGTGAGGTTGCTTTGGTTTTGCGTGAGTGAATTGAGGGATTGATTTCACCACGGTGGGAGGATAGGAACGTGCGGTCCCCGTCCTCCTCGATCCCCACATCCCTCCTCCCCCACCAATCCTCCCCTGCTCTCGCAACCCGCGTCGGGCCGCCGCCGTTTCTCCACAGCCCTCTCTTCTCGGTCTGCTCGGAGGGACGGAGAGGAGGAGTCCATGGTCAGATGAGGGAGGAAGACAGATGACGGGGTGGATCGGGTACTCGAGGAGAGGCGTGGAGGCGAGCTTTCCGGCGACGGTGGCGTAGAAGGCCCAGCAGTTTGTGACGGCCCCAACAGACGACGGACCCGGTGGGACAGCGGGCTCTAGCTTTCTCTCCCTTTCATATTTTTCTTGGATTCGTTTGAAAGCTCGCCGATGGAGTGCTCTGCTTGCCGTAGGCCTGCAGCTGAGGGCATGGCCATCGCTCCACCATGGACAGATGCCCCGGCTCTCCACGTCGACCTGCTCTGTCCAGCTAAGCCAAACCTGCTGCTTGCAGGCCGGAACGGCCTCCTGCAGAAGAGGCAGCCTCTCGCCTGACAAAAGCATGAGAAAGTGGTAGAAAGGCAGGAATCCTGTGCAGGGACCGCTAGTCATCATTGTTTGTTTCTCACAAAGAAGAAGGAGAAAGTTTGAGAGGAAAAGTAGATGGTGGTCCAAATGTGTTGCCTGCGTTGGGCAAGAGCAACTGTGACAGTAGCCTCATCGTCTCTTTCCTTGCTGGAAGCACCGAGGCTACCGTATGGTGATGCTTCCACTGCTCATGCCCTGAAACGTGTTCTATGGCGATGGTTTGGTCAGGTTCAGAGCAATGCCGGATTTAAGGAGCCAGGTGGTGACGCAACTGCGGTGACAGGAAGAGGAGCTACATATCGTTTCTGAAGATTTTGTTGCCAAGACGGTACGCAAGGGCGTCTGACTAATCAATCAACCTTATTAGCCTGCTGCTCTCCTACTTATTTTCTGTTGCATTAAAAAAAAACTATTACATGTTTGTAAACTTTGACATCATTAATTTTATCAATGTAGAAATGACTGTAAACACCCATTGATACTTTGATCGGCAGCATCCATTTTTTGGCTCCTGGTTTATTTCAGAAAAAGAACAAACGAGGTTTTTCAAGATAATATAAAATCATCTTATTTTTTACAAGAGCGAGTTACGGAGTGAAAATGGATATTTTATTCTGTGAACATCCTTTGATGGGGAAGTGGCAAAGACTCATGAGGCCATACAGTACGTCGACTTGAATATTGAAAAATAATCTGAATTTGTTTGCATTTTTGCATTATATATCTATTGGGAAACTAATGGAATATATCATAATTGTGTCTACATATTTAGACAAGCCTATCGCCACGCTGCAGATGGAGCTGGCAGCGCGGCGCAGCAAGCATGAGCTGCTTGAGTGTTGCGGATGGCAAGGCAGGAAAGGAAAAAGGCTTTTGTGGTGATCGGGATCAATACCGCCTTCAGTAGCAAGAAGTCGCCATGATTCTGTCAGGGAGAGATGGATGCCTCAAGGTTCATTACTTTGCAATGTTGTCTCCCTTGTTTTGCCTATTTTGGCCTAGCTGTTGCTTTCTGCATTTCTTGTTCTTAGTTAGATCGATGCAGAGGAATGTGTATTTAATCAACTAGGGTTATGACGTGCAGATAGCAAGGAAATAACAGAGAAATGTGCAAGTACGAAATCAAGGGATCAAATAGGATCATCTATCGTCCTGGCAAATAGAATCAACTAAATGTGATTTTTTATCATAATAACAACTAGAATAATCAGATAGGTTTATTTAACATCGTACCTGCCTTGGGTCATACAGTTTGTTTGTTGCCTGCATAGTTTCTGCTAAGAGTTGAGCTATTTAGATTAAAAAGGGCAGCCCCAGTGCATGTAGCTCCCGCTTGCGCAGGGTCTGGGGAAGGGTCCGACCACTTTGGGTCTATTGTACGCAGCCTTTCCCTACATTTCTGCAAGAGGCTGTTTCCAGGACTTGAACCCGTGACCTCATGGTCACAAGGCAGCAGCTTTACCACTGCGCTGGGGTGGATAATTTAGTTGTCTGGCATTTATTTTTATTTCACCACATATATCTCGTCGTTGTTTATCAGATGAGAAACTCAAGAAATTGGAAGAGGAAAAGGGAGTCGTCATTCGATTTATGATTGGGCATAGGTAAGGTTACTGCCACTAAGGTTCAATATCTAATAACTTGTTTGTTGAAAAGAAAATCATAAGATGAGGTCCAGTAAAAGACAAATCGTAACATAGAACACATATATTGTAAATATCTCCATGAATAGCTTACATATTTTAGACAAGAAAAGGATCCCATAAAGCCTCAATGTTATAAACAGGTGCAGATGGGGTTTCCATCCCTATCTTTAAACAAGACACCACTTGCCTAATTGCTACAGAGTTAGAAAGTAATTGGACAGTAAGTAGATAAGGACATAAATCTGCTAGAGTCAACTGTGCATGAACTGAAAAGGGAAGATTGAACAAGTTCTGAGCTGCTATCTGGAACCATAAGTATGCAGGTTTTACAAAATAGTTTGGATGAAAAAGCAAAACAATACAAGGAGCCTGCGTAGATGCACATATTTTTGATGAATAACACTCATTTTAGTGTTGAATATGTCAGCTTGTATGTCAGCAAGTGTGTAAGCTTAGTCTAACACTCGCTTTTCTTTTTCCTCAGATCAAAATCCAAGGATTTGTTGGGTGATAGCTTGATTCTAAGGCATTTATAGATTTACAACACTTCCAAAAATTTACTGGCATTTTGTATTATATTTATTCAAGTCGCTGATTGATTCTGGACCATCACTTGATCAATTATATTCATTTTCTAATACAAAGCCACTTCCCTAATTATCTTATGACTGTTGTAGGGTTTAAAATGTGAGTATGATGTGCGTGGAGAGATTGTCATCCATGCTCAGGTATTTCAAGTGACCAACAAGTGTTATTTCAGTCATTTGAAATCTCCTGTATTCAGAGTTTAGTCAACTCTTAGTCATGTTCTTTAATAATCACTAGGCCTAATAAAAGTTTAGTACGATGCACTATTTTTCTGAATTTTGACAAGCAAGTGCATCTTTGGTTGAGCCGATCGGATTGGATTCAATGCGTACATTGGTATTGATGGACTGCTGACCGCTTCATCTGGTGTTTCCTGTCGGTTGAGGTGCATGTTGTTTTGAGAGCTTCAAGCAAGCAGAAAGCCGATGGAGGGTCTTAGGGATGACGAAAGTGTCAGTGACGACATCAGGCGAGAGAGGTATCGAGACTGCAAATCGCTTTCCAGTTTCTGCATTTCTTACTGTATATGTAACTTTGTCAGTATTCAGATCGTATAGCCTATGGGGAGCAGTGGAAAACATAATTTCTTGATGCTTAAAATTTGGAGTGATATGTTTGATACATCTGCACTGTTGACACGGTCTTCTTTAATGAATAACAAGGTAGACCAGTAGAATTGTAACTTTAGAGCCCTACAAATTGTCTGGTGCAAATTTTGATCCTGGTTTATAGAACTAAATTTGTGGTGTGCCTGTATTTTATCTTTAGTTGTAGGTTTCTCGGAAGCTTTATTGTGGGCTGTGTTACTTGCCAAACAAGTTCTAAGCACAAGTCAGATCCTTTCATGGCTTCCTGATGTAGGGCAAAACCCTAGTTGGACGATCTTTCACGTTTGGAGAGGGTCCTACGGAGATTCACGAAGAACACACGGAAGCACAAAGGGGAAATCACGGGGAGAACGAGAGAGAATCACGAAACTGACATAGAATCAATCACACGGGTGCTAGATCACCGAACACAGAGAGATACATATGATCCACAATCAACAAAGGTAAGGATACAAAGGCACCGGTCTTCTCCGCACGGAGGTCTTGATGGTCTTCCCTAGAAAGGGGTCTTGAATCCGCTTGGGGGATCTTCTCCGAAGAGGTCCTGAACTCCGAGGAGAAGTATCCAAGTGGATGAGCAAGGCTCTCACACAAATATGAGCTATCCAATGCTAACCCTAAAACGTACGGGATGAAGGAGTATATATAGTCTACGGGGCGAAAGGGTACACGGCCTCGGCCCAAGTGGCTGCGCGCAGGCAGGGCCGGAAGTTCCGGGCGCCGGAGGTTCCGGGCAGGGTCCGGCCTAAGCCGAAAGTTGGCACAGGTGAGGCAGGGCTGGCTTCCGGGGGTCGGAAGTTCCGGGCAGGGCCGGAGGTTCTGGGGGCCGGAAGTTCCGGGCAGGTTCCGGGTTAAGCAGAAAGTTGGCATGCCCGGGGTGGTCGATGTCGAAGGAGGCCGGAAGTTTCGGGGGCCGGAAGTTCCGTGCAGGTTCCGGGCTGAGCAGAGAGTTGACGCCTGTCGCTTCTTCTTCAGCGTTGTACCTGATCACACACAGAGTTTCCGTCTGAGGTAGTAGCCATGTCTCTTGAGTAGAAAGAGGGATTTCGGAGAGGAGCGAGTTCACCTTATCTTCGATAGCCTTAGAGCGGGCTCAAGTCATGGGTCCACGTGGTGTTGAAGGAGATGTAGATGCGTCCATGGGGATGATGGAAGGATGCTCCGCATCATCTCCCCTCCCTTGGGAAAGATCCGACCTCGGATCAAAATCTTCATCACCATGGAAAGGCGAGAGGTCTTTGACATTGAAGATGTCGCTCACGGTGTACTTGTCTCGTGGGAGTTCAATCTTGTAGGCGTTGTCGTTGTAGCGTGCTAGCACCTTGAAGGGTCCGTCGGCTCGAGGGAGAAGCTTGGACTTGCGTTCGTTGGGGAAGCGGTCCTTGCGAAGGTGTAGCCACACGAGGTCTCCAATGTTGAATGTCTTGGGTTGCTTGTTGACGTTGAGCTTGGACGCGAGTCGTTGTACTTGGCGCTCGATGGTGTGTCTTGTATCCTCATGCATCTTCTTGATGTAGCTTGCCCGTGCACTCACATCCATGTTGGTGCGCTCTTGTAGAGGAAGAGGTGGAATGTCCAATGGTGACAACGGGTTGAAGCCGTAGACGACCTCGAAGGGGGACTTGCCGGTAGTCGAATGTCTTGCACGGTTGTAGGCGTACTCGGCGATGGGTAGACACGCCTCCCACTCCTTGATGTTCTTCTTGATCAACACGCGAAGTAGAGTGGATAGTGTCCGGTTCGTCACCTCCGTTTGGCCGTCGGTTTGAGGATGGTATGCGGATGAGAACAAGAGCTTGATTCCGAGCTTGGCGCATAGCGTCTTCCAAAAGTAACTCAAGAACTTGACGTCACGGTCGGAGACGATCGTCTTTGGCAATCCATGAAGTCGCAAGATTTCCCTACAAAAAAGATTTGCAATATGTGAAGCATCGTCTATCTTGTTGCAAGGAATGAAATGTGCCATCTTAGAAAATCTGTCCACAACAACAAAAACGGAATCCTTGCCATTTTGAGTTCTAGGCAAACCAAGTACAAAATCCATGCTAATGTCTTCCCAAGGTTGGTAAGGAATGGGAAGGGGCATGTAAAGACCATGGGATTGAGCTTTAGACTTAGCTTTGCGACATGTGGAGCAACGGTTGGTGAAGCGTGAGACATCACGAAACATCTTGGACCAAAAGTAGTTCTTGGAGAGCGTGGCGAAAGTCTTGTCGCGTCCAAAGTGTCCCATAAGTCCACCTGCATGAGCCTCTTGCAAAAGGAGCAAACGAAGAGAAGACTTGGGAATGCAAAGTTTGTTAGCGCTCATAAGATAATCATCCTTTATGTAGTATCGTTCCCAAGACGTGTGTATCAAACACTTAGCGTAAGGAGTAGCAAAAGAAGGATCATGCTCATACAAGTCTTTTATATGCTCAAAACCAATAACATTCAACTCAAGTTTAGTGACAAGCATGCATATGCGTGAAAGTGCATCGGCAACTACATTTTCCTTACCCTTAATGTACTTGATCACATAGGGGAAAGATTCAATAAATTCACTCCATTTGGCATGACGCTTGTTCAACTTAGTTTGACCTTTTAGGTACTTAAGTGTTTCATGATCGGTATGGATGACAAACTCATGAGGTTTAAGATAATGTTCTCAAACATGTAGCACACGCACTAAAGCATACAATTCTTTGTCATAGATGGGATAATTAAGTTGAGCACCGAAGAGTTTTTCACTAAAATAAGCAATGGCTCGTTTTTCTTGCATCAAAACTCCGCCAATTCCGGTACCACTTGCATCACAATGAACCTCAAAAGTTTTTGTCAAAGTTGGGTAAAGCAAGAATCGGAGCATGAGTAAGCAAAGACTTGAGCTCATCAAAAGCGGTGGATTGCAAACATCCCCAAACAAAAGGAGCATTCTTCTTACTCAAAGCATGTAAAGGAGCGGCAATTGTGCTAAAGTTTTTCACAAAGCGGCGGTAAAATCCTGCAAGACCAAGAAAACTTCTCACTTGTTGCAAATTGGTGGGTTGGGGCCAAATTTTAATTGCTTGAATCTTAGTTTCATCAACATGGACGCCCTTGGAAGAGACAACAAAACCCAAGAAAACCACGTTGTCAACGCCAAAAGTGCATTTTTTCAAGTTTGCATAAAGGCGTTCCTTGCGAAGAGTTTGCAACACAGATTTAACATGATTAATATGCTCTTTCATGGTTTTGCTAAACACAAGGATATCATCAAAGTAAACCACAACGAAGACTCCAATGTAAGGTCTAAGCACATGATGCATAAGACGCACAAAAGTTCCGGGTGCTTCCGACAAACCCATAGGCATCACTAACCACTCATATAAGCCAAATTTGGTTTTGAAAGCGGTTTTCCATTCATCACCTTCTTGAATGCGAATTTGATAATAGCCACTTTTAAGATCTATTTTTGAGAAAAAGTTGGCTCCACTAAGTTCATCAAGCATATCATCTAAACGAGGAATGGGATGCCTACAACGAACGGTAATGGCGTTTATGGGTCTACAATCGGAACACAAGCGGAAACTTCCATCGGGTTTAGGCACAAGTATAACGGGAACGGCACATGGGCTTAAGCTTTCACGTACATGACCGTTGTTGATGAGTTGTTGTACTTGTCGTTGAATCTCCTTGGTTTCTTCGGGATTGACATGGTATGGGGCTTTGTTTGGAAGTGGCGCTCCGGGGATGAGGTCGATTCAATGCTCAATGCCTCGTAGTGGAGGTAGACCCGAAGGTAGCTCATGGGGAAGACATCTTTGAATTCCTGCAAAAGAGACTGAAACACTAATGGTAACTCGTGAGAGGTGTTAGTTGTTGGCTCTCCATCTTTGCACACAAGGACGAAGTGCATCACACTCGATGGGTTCTCACACACTTCTCTTATCTCCCTTTTGGTGGCAAATAGGATGAGGTTTTTCTCTCTAGGCGAAGAGGCGCTCATATTTGGCTTGTGGCTCTCACTCACTTTTGGGTGGGTCACTTTCTCACTCTTCTCTCCATAGTGGGTGGCTTGCTTGTCGGCTATCACTTGACTAGGGGACATAGGTCGTAGCACATACTCCTTCCCTTTCATCTTGAAGCTATAGTGATTGGTTCGCCCATTGTGGATGACTCCACGGTCGAATTGCCATGGTCGACCAAGAAGGAGGTGGCAAACGGACATTGGGACCACATCACATTCCAAAGTGTCTTCATAAGCACCTATTTTGAAAGAGACTTGGACCGTATGCTCGACTCGTATAGTGCCGGAGTCACTTAGCCATTGAACCTTGTAGGGGTGCGGGTGCTTCCGCTTGACCAATTGAAGCTTTGAACATAGTTCTTCACTTGCTAAGTTGTGACAACTACCTTCATCGATGATGACCTTGACGGATCTTCCATTGATGCCGGCCTTTGTGTGGAAGATGTGGCATCGTTGGTCTTCTTCTAGTTGATGTTGAAGTGTCAAGACTTTGGAGACAACGAGAGCGGGGCTTGAATCCTCATCACAAAAGACTTGATCATCTTCATCCTCGTTCACGCGCCGGTGCATGGCCACTTGCTCAATGGCTTCCATCTCCTCTTCACTCATTGAGTCATATGTGCCGTCGTCGTTGAGGATCATGGTGCGCTTGTTCGTGCATTGGTAGGACTTGTGGCCTCGGCCGCCGCAAGTGAAACACTTGAAGGAGCTTGTTTTGACGGTCTCGTCGGTTGGAGTAGATGATGAAGCACGCGGCTTGAAGTTGCTTGTCGTAGGAGGAAGACGACTTGAACTGGTCGAAGTTTTCTTGTAACTTGACTTGTCGTCGTTGCTTGGAGAAGATTTGGTTGACGTAGATGTTGGAGGAGTCGTTGAAGCTTGGATGTTGGAGAAGCCGTAGGTCTTGGATGAGTACTTGGCGTACTTGAAGTCATCTTGCACTTGACGTTCCGCCTTGGTTGCTTGATGTACGAGCTCAATGAGGTTGGAATAGGGTTTGAAGTCGGCGAGCTTCTTGATGGGATGATTGAGTCCATTCAAGAATCGTGCCATTGTTTGCTCATCATCTTCCTTGACATTGGCTCGAATCATGGCTATCTCCATTTCCTTGTAGTATTCTTCAACACTCTTTGTTCCTTGCTTGAGGAGTTGTAGCTTCTTGAAGAGATCGCGGTTGTAGTAGGTTGGTACAAAGCGTGCCCGCATGACATCCTTCAAAGCTAGAAAACAAAGGGTAGGGGCTCCAAAAACGTGATCGACGTGGCTCATGATACCACCAAAAATATCAACTTCAGGCCCCCGGAACCTGGCCCGGAACTTCAGGCCCCCGGAGGTTCCGGGGGCCTGAAGTTCCGGGCCAGGTTCCGGGTTAAGCAGAAAGTTGGCATGCCCGGGGTGGTCGATGTCGAAGGAGGCCGGAAGTTTCGGGCAGGCCGGAAGTTCCGGGGGTCGGAAGTTCCGTGCAGGTTCCGGGCTGAGCAGAGAGTTGACGCCTGTCGCTTCTTCTTCAACGTTGTACCTGATCACACACAGAGTTTCCGAGGTAGTAGCCATGTCTCTTGAGTAGAAAGAGGGATTTCGGAGAGGAGCGAGTTCACCTTATCTTCGATAGCCTTAGAGCGGGCTCGAGTCATGGGTCCACGTGGTGTTGAAGGAGATGTAGATGCGTCCATGGGGATGATGGAAGGATGCTCCGCATCACTTCCCTTATAAGATGATATACAAGGAAGTTTATTGCTTAGTGTAATTAGACAAGTGCTTGGATTATTCTGTAGTGAAAATAATGTGATTTTCCATCTTCTTTATGTTCTTAGATGAGCTCACCTTAGGCCTTAGCCATACAAAGTAATTTGTGAAGATATATGTTCCTTAATTTGATCCCACCTTCCCTGATTAAACATATGTCATTACTCGATTTGATTATTGTATTAGTGTCTCTTAAGTTTGCTGAAATAGCTTGATGTTTCCTTTGAATTTAGAAGAAGAGATTCCAGCCATAAGATTCTCAAGTTCGTTGGCTCTACGGCCGCATCATGACAAGACGGCCACAAGGCAGTTGTTGCTTCCAGGCGCACAAAGGCCACCGATCGGATCAGCGCGAAGAAACCCGTTCAGATCGCCGCCACAAGCCTCGCCTCAGCAACAGGTCAACCTCTGCACCTACAACCACTTCGACAGGCCGTCAGTCAAAGCAGGTCCATTTTACCCTCCTTCATGCAGATGAGTCCGATCAAGTTTATTTCAAATTTCAATCTAGAGTAGTTACACTTTTTTGCCTCTGCGTGCCTGCTTCTTCTAGCATAGTTGCATTTCTCCGATTTTCACAGCTTCAAATAACTACCTACGAATTGCGTACACGATTCATCATCGTTCAATTGCCCTGTACCCTATGTGAATTATATTCTGAAGTACAAGTTGACAACAACCTACTAGCTGTACATACTTTTCAGCTGGTACAAAGTAAAAAAGAAAGGGCATGATTAAACCAAATAACAACATGGCATTTCCTTGCAGAAAATGCATGATGTTATATGCATCAATGATGATAGCGAATCTTCTGAATCACTTCCTCAGCTTAACAATTTAAGCTCACTCCAGCAACACAGGAAATACAAACCAACTGTTATCAACATCAGTGACGGCAGTAATGATGGCCGGTCTTCTGAATCACTTCGTCAGCTTAACAATGTAATCTCACTCCAGCGACGCAGCAAATACAAACCAGGTAGTGATAAGTGCAACCTGCTAATTTTCCCTTTTTAACCTCCTACTTATATTCACCTATTAGGCATCTTATTGTCCATAATTACATAGGCCCTTCACATCATCGCAAGAAAGCCAGCAAAGACAAGCAAAAGAAGCACACATCCGATGGTACAGAACCATCTACCTGTGCCACTGTAATACCATTAGGCCTTAATTTAATTTGTCTTCCTATAGATGCTAATCTTTCAAAAACCTCCTCTACTTATAAACATCAGCACCTGCAATTAAGCCCATAATCCGTACGTGCAAACAATGTTTTCATTTGATCTTCTAATACCAGTACATACTTATGCTTACACCAGCCATTTTAAAAAGGCATTCATAGGGGAACCCGCCTGGAAGCTTTGATGATCATTGCACATGAGGTAACAAAGTGAAGCTTTACAAAGATCAAGTCAGAAAATTGAAGCGTCTCAGCGCTACGAAAAAATTACACATCAATTGTTACATTTTCCACATGAGCCTTCAAGTACCTATGGAAGTATACCATGCAATCATTATGCCACAATGACACTCTGCTTATTCGTTCGTTCACACCTTCTGAAAACCAGTCAGACTAAGAAGATGACTAAATAAGCTCTACAACTGCATAAATTCACATTGCATTATGTTTGTAGCTATATGCCCCGAATAATGGCGAGTGGACATGCCATCACACGCGGTCGGTATCCACACCGCACGCTGCCACGCGATTCGTGCTAATTAAATACACTTTCATCGTATAATGATCTCCCCTCTGCATATAGCAAATGGTATAGACGCGTATTCCAAGCTCACACATGCAGCCGTGCCCCGCGATGCAACACACGCACTGAACTCTGCTCGTGGCCAGCATCTTAGCCCCAACGGCCACCCGCGAGGTAGCACACGGTGTGGACTGGGTTCTGGCACGACAACATGTCAGTTTTTAAACGACGGGACCAGCATAAACTTTTTCAGCCTGGCTCCATTCGTTTACTGTAAATGGCTGACAGGACGTGAAGGCACCCATCATTTTTTAAATGCAACATGCACCATCCTTTATCCACCCCGCAGCTCTAATTCTTGTGACTTTGTTCGTCTGCATAGCTAGCTGAACCCAACCATGGAGATATGTAGCTTCTTATGAAAAACATAGAGATGTAGAATAGTTCACTGACTCCTCCAACACCAATATTGTGAATGGCTGTCGGGAAAGCTTGATGCCATTGCGACCTAGCTTGTCCTGCTGGTTCTTCAAGTGGTAGGTTGACGATGGGTCTACACTGCGGTCTTGCATGTGAGGAGCGAGATACCAACTAACGAGAGAAATTGCACGTAGTGACAAATTCTTACATGCACTTGCCATGCAGAAGATAACGATGTGCAGCTAACAGGGATCAGGATTTCCAGAAAGTGCCATGGTTTCCTTTATTATTATTCTCCAAATGGATTTTTTTAAACGGGAATAAATATCCTACTACCAACATCCATTTAATTGATCACAAAGGAAAATTAATACCGGCCTGCACCCCCATCAATCCACCCATGACTGTCCTGCAGCCCATCAGGACACCCAGGAAGTATTAATTGCTGCATTTGTGTGGAGAAAACAAGTTTATAATCGAAACAAAACATAAGCGTCAATGAGACTTGCGCAGGGTAGCTAAGCAAACGCATAAGCCACACAGTACTCACTACTCATAATGTTCCAGGAAGCACAAGATGAAGAATGATCAAGTGATAACCAAATAAACAAAAGAAGCAGAATAAGGCACAGCTTGAAGCGATCAAATAAACCAAAGATGGATCAAGTAGAGTCTCGATAGGCTAACCTGTTAACATCTGTTTCTGCTGGAGCTATCTCCTCTTGTTATACGGACACAAAATGAGCTTAGGCAAAACAAACCACAGCAAAAACGGCAGGCCCACACTTATTAAGTGCCATTCAAGACGTACAACAGGTGAGTCGGACACGTTTAAATGCCAACCAGTGCCTAGACCACCAGCCCATTTAAGATGCCTATCACATACGCGTATTCATCAAATTAACTCGTTGTATCATTTCGGTATTCATTAATTCGCTATATTAAGTGCTAATCTTGCAGCATGCATGGACTGCCCAGATTTCATCCTCGCGTGGCACCATGTCCCAAAAATCCGTGTCGCTATATGCCCTACCTATTCACTACTAACATTGCTACTAACTGGCTTCTTGCGCCATTGACGTAACCGGGTCATCTAGTTGGACGAACAAAAAAGAACTTGAGAGACTTGTTAGAGACTTGGTAAAGGAAATGCCCTACCAGATCACTGGATTTGTATAGTAGACCGAGTAAATCATCGACAACGAGAAGGCAAACTCCCTGGACTCGAGTCCTACTCTTGAGTTCTCTATAATAAACTAAACACCAGACTGAAAACAACATGGGAAAAGGAAGAAGCCAGCCACGACAAAACAAGATCTTCCAGGCTAAGTCGTCGTCTACGTTGCCCTGAACGTGGGGTGCAACAGCCGACCGAGCTCCTCGTCCTCCGCGTCCAGCGGCCCGCCGGTCTCATTCCTGACGCGCTGGACGGCGGTGCCATTGAGCGACTCGTGGCCGAACCCATACAGCTTCAGTATCTGGTCGTCGGCGAAGTTGAAGGCGCGCTCCATCCCGAGGCGGCACCGGTCCGCCGGATAGCTGTCGGCGTACCGCCGGCAGGGCTTGCACCCGACGAAGTGCGTCACAAGCGGCCAGGCGCCCGTCCGCCGCAGCTCCTCGTACCTGTCCACGATGAGCTCCCAGAAGCCGTTGAGCTCGTACGAGTTCTCGAAGAAGACCTTGTCCCCCCACCTCTCCCGCTGCGTGACGAGCAGGTAGATGAGCGCCGACTGGTCGTCGGCCTCGAACGACGGGCGGCCGGAGAGCTCCCTGGCGAAGAGCTCGCCGTACCTGTCGCGCACGGGGCCGCGGGGCCCCATGGGGGCCATGGCGTGGAGGAGGTCGAGCGACCACTGGCAGTTGCGGATGAGGATGCTGCCGGTGTTGACGCCCACCCAGCTCTTCTCCTCGTACACCTTGGCCTCCCAGCCGTGGAGCACGAGGTTGTGCGCCGCGTAGCGCTCCCACGGCAGCTCGAACCGCATGTCCGTGAACACCGCGTCCGAGTCCACCCACCACAGGAGCTCCACCTCCGGGTGCGCCATCATCAGCGACCGCAGCAGCGGCAGCTTCGCCCAGAACCCGGTCATCTCCGCGTCCAGGAACGCCGTGTTGTAGTACACCTCCAGGCCGTGGACGCGGCAGTAGTCCGCCTTGTTCTTGAACGCGCGCAGCAGCAGGTGGTCGCCGTCCGGGTCGGGGCACCGGGCCGGCGCGGACCCGGTCACCACCAGCACCCGCGGCCGGCCCGCGGGCGGCACCCGCGCGGGGAACTCCGGGTGCGCGGCGAGCCATGCGGACCGGCGCGCGTCGTAGTCCAGGATGGTGCGGCCCAGCGAGTAGGGCGGGTCCGTGAGCTGGCGGGGCGGCGGGAGGCCGATGTCCTCGTCGCTCACGTTGGCGGCTGCGGGCGGCAGCGCTGGCGGAGCTGCGGCGGCAATGTGGATGGGGTTGCTGAACACGACGCGGAGGCTGGGGAGGGTGAGGACGGAGTCGGTCGGGCCGAGGATGAGGAACAGCGCGCCGGTGAGCAAGAGAAGGAAGACGAGGGGGATGGTGGTGCTTCCCGCTGCCGGGCAGCCGTAGTGCGGCCGCCAGCGCAGGCCACTGCCGTTGGCCGGCTTGCCGTCGTGCTGCTCCGCCATCATTGCTATGCTATCGGTAGCCAGAGAAGCTGTCCGGCGACGCGCGTTGCAAGCACCTTCCATCGGAGATGGTTTAACCATCATCTGGCGAACGTCAACGGGAGAGGGGAGTCGAGCTCGAGTGGTGCATGGCACGCTCTTGTTCCCACTTCCCACTACGAACCAAGTAAGAATGGGGATCACGATGAGGGAGGGAGGGAGGGGGTACCGTAGGTTATACTAGTAAAATAACGTATAATGCTGAGCAGGTAATTTCTAGAAGAGAAGAAGTTCAAATCTCAACGCATACTAGGGCTGGGGGCTCTTAATTGCCCATGTGCAATTGTTCAAAGCTCGTGTTCCCAGACTACCTATGCTGCAGCGCTACAGACGGTGCCGAAGAGATAGAGAAACGGTGCGTATGAATAATATGAAGAGTAGTACACACTCGTGTGTAGCTCATGTTCCTCAAAACATAACAGTTGACTTACCTTATGTGACACCATCCTTTCAAATTGTACCCCGGAGGACGGAGCTGCATCTACATTTCTAAACACAAACACAAAAACTAAAAGGAGCACCGATATGTCAGATGCCTGAATTTTATTTAATTTTCAGTCATTTTTTTTCTACGCCCTTAGATTGACATCCAATGGACGCTCCGGAGGAGCCAATCAAAAGAGTCATGATGGGCCCGTTTATTGCATGCATTGACGCACCATGCATTCAAAGCCGCAGATGCATGCAAAGTTTTCCATTCCGGAGAAGTGAACGCATGCAAGTGTTGCCTTTCCAGTGATGCTACAACATAGCTGTCCCTGAAATAGTCATCTTATATTGGAAATCGTGATTCTGACTTGATTAGAAATAGTTTGCAAACATAGCTGGTAATTACTCATATCGACTTGTGCAATGTACCAATTTCCATCTTATTTAGTTTCGCACAAACGTAAAAATAGTAGTCTTTTGTTCTCAACAATAAAATAATAAAGTACATATCGTCTTTGCATCATGTTGTTTTTTTCGTACATGTTCTAGCGCCCTTGAAGCGGAAGTTTTAGCATGTGTAGAAGACATTGCACTTGCCTTGGAGTGAAGTACATAGCCTTTTATCGTCGAAACGGACTATTCTGTGGCTGCTCAAATGCTTATGGATGACACGCCAAATAGTTCTTCAGTGGCTGCTTTAGTCGAGGAAGGGAAACTACTACTTAAGTCTAGGCGTGATTATTTTATAGCACATGTTAGGAAAAGCCAAAATAATGTAGCTCATGCTTTATCACAGATTGGTAGACCATCTACTCGCACGGCCGTCTGCTCGCCATGGCTAGACGAAATTGGCACTCTTTGCCAAGAGGATTGTAATGAACCATCTTGATTGATATGAAATTAATAGTTTTCGCAAAAAAACCAATAAAATAATATATTTTATAATTACAAAAAATACCTGAAATATTTGTACGCACGTAATATCTCTGGTCATATCGGAAGCAGACATGTCCATATCATACCTCAGAGAAAAATAAAAAGAAAAAGAAAGAGGAACAAATTTCTTTCTAAGGAAGAAATAGTTGTGGCTAAAAAAAACTAACTTTTATTCTTAGGACACATTTTTTCGCGCCTAGTAACGTGTTTTCATCATTAAACAAAAACATATAAATGAATGAAGACTTCGGCTCATTTGTGCCTCTCTTCGGCTCATCGTAGAACGAAGACGACTCTTCGACCTGCCAATGGATGAAGACCTCCTCTT
The DNA here is from genome assembly GCF_002162155.2 of Triticum dicoccoides. Classification (NCBI taxonomy): domain Eukaryota; kingdom Viridiplantae; phylum Streptophyta; class Magnoliopsida; order Poales; family Poaceae; genus Triticum; species Triticum dicoccoides. Next base: position 401,756,237 of record NC_041387.1, read on the forward strand.
CGGTCAACACGAGAATGAAGAGTCCCTCTTCGTCCAACAGGAGGCTGACGGTGTGATAGAAGTGAAAAATCTTAATTACGTTATACATTTTTGGAATTTGTTAAAAAACATTTTAATATTTTTTAACATGATCTAGTTTCGAAAACCTCGACATGAGAAATCCAACAGTGAAAATGGTTTATGATTTGAGAAAATTAAGCAATAAAACGTTTGAAGAAGCGAAACAATGAAAAAGGGCAAATTTCTCAAGTTGCAATAAGTGATGCACATGCAGTGCACCACTTGTCACCATCGGTGAAGATGAGAGTGAACTTTGCAAAAGGTACTCCTTAATTAATGACTTCAAAAAAAGAAAGAAACTATAAAATCGCTACACGAAGCAACATGAACCTAACTAACAATCGGGTTGCCCGAGCCATAAAAGAGCAATGTGACCGACGCGTCGACAGATCCTTTATGCCGACTGCGGACGGCAAATAGGGGTAGCTTCGCACACAGCGCCTGTAGGTGGGCCGGCCCAGTTCGCGGCAGTGCATGCTGCAGGTTTGTTTGTTGTTTCCTTAATTTATTTATTTTTGTTGCTTTTTTGTTTACTTTTTTGGTTTTGTTAGGCTTTTTTCTTCTCGTTTCTATTTGGTTTTTTATTTCCGGTTTTCCTTTCCTTTTCTTTTCTATTTCTTTTTCTGTTATAATACCTGGCTAGCAGTTTTTTAATACACCGTGAACAATTCATTAATATACTATGAACATTTGTTTGTTTTGGTTTGTCAATACACGCTAAACAATTCATTAATATACGATGAACCTTTTTAAAACTCACGGTGAATAAGTACTTCATGGTCTTTGCTTTTAAGGAAATCTGCACCGTATGCTAACATAAAAAATTAATGTGTGTTTACAAAAGAAAATCAGTAAGTATTTAAAATAAGTTCACTGTATATCGTAAAAAAGTTCAAGGTGTGCTAGAAAAATGTTCACCATATATTAGTAAGTGTTCATCATATAATACAAAAAGTCCTTCATATATCAAGAAATATTCAGTGTTATTAAAAAGTGTTCAGTGTGTATTTAAAACATATTCAACATATATTTGAAATAATATTCACCGTGTATTACACAAATATTTATAGTACAAAAAGGTATAAAAAAGAAAAGGTGTAAAAATAAAAATAAAAACAGGAAGAAAATAAATAAATAAATAAGGCTGATAAAAAAAGCGGGAGCTACAGTACACATGTCATACAATAAACGCGTTCGCTAGGAATACATACTTTTTTTAACACAGTACATGCAGAAGAGCTCATATATACGCACGGACAATCATCTCTATAAACGCGCACGCGCACACACACCCTACCTAAGTTAATATGAACATGAAATAGATAAGCGATGCACGGGGCGACTGGAAGGGCGACTGGAGGGGCGACTGGAGTCGCCGCCACACGCAGCCTGCCTGTCCACGCCGAGGACGGTTTTGGGCGCTAGCGGGGACGGAGGAGGACGACGCAGATGGAGAGGCGGATGAACCGCCATCGCCGCCGTCGCCAACGCCGTCGGACCACGTTAATGACTGGTTTAATGTCGGTTACTCGGAGAAGGAGGTGGCGTCGGCGATCGATGATATTCTACCTGTCCAAGATCCGGCCAGGTTGGGGCTCGAGGCGGGGGAGAAGAGAGAGATGGTCCGCCGGATAGTACACCGGAGGACCTCGTCGGCGGCGATCAAGCCATGGAAAGGACCGCTTCCTAAGGTAAATCGCCCAAATCTTACTGTTTTCGATCTTATTAAACCGGATTCGTGGGTTGTTGTCAAACGGAAGAAGGTTCCTCGCCGGACGATGGCCGGATCGCGGCCGGCGGCGACAGAGTTGGAAACTCCTATTATTCAGGATCTCAGGATCGTTGATTTGCGTCGTCATCGTTTGAATTTTTTGTTGGACCGAGAGGGGCTGCCGTCGGATGGTGGTGGGCCGGCTCGTGTTAGGACGGGGATCGATGGGTATGTGGCCCAATCGTCCCCGGGTCCAACCGGGTTTTGTCGAAACGCTGTGAGGGAACCGGTCTCGGAGAGGGTTGCGGTAACTGGGCCGGAGGTGCTTGGGTATGAGGCCCAGAGCAGGCCAGTGCCGATCGCTATCGAGGGCGAGGTGGATCCGTGCGCTTGATCGTCTGCGTTTCACGTAGCGCGTGTTAGGGTTCCATGTTCTCTGAGTTGAAGCCATCGTTCGGTTGGGACGGCTAGGGCGAAACGGATTGTTCCACTTTGCTCCATGGTGGGTCGTGGAGGTGCTTTGCCGCCGGGGAAGAGGACGGCGGCGAACCAGGAAGCCGGCCGCCTCGGGACCGCGCCGCAGCAGGGCAGCGGAGGTGGTCGTGGCACTAGTTTGGCTGCCGGCGCTGGGCCGACTCCCGCGGACTCGGGCAGCGGCCGTGGAGCCTTGTTGCCGCCGACGGGGGCTGGCCGCGGGGGCACGGCACCGCTGTAGGCTGGTCGAGGTGCGGCTCCGGTTGGTGTGGCGACGGGCCGGGGCGGTGTGCTGCCCGGACCCAGACCAGTGGCGCCTACTCCGGTGGGTTTGCGGCCGCCGGCGCCGGTGCCGATGGGGCAGCGGCCTACGGCGCCATCTACTGCAGGGACCAATGCGGGGCCGGGGTGTTGCGCCGCGGCCTCTCGCTCAGGGGATGTTGGCTGGCCAGCCGAGGCCAGCTCCACCACCTCATCTTGTCGCTTTGCCTCCGCAAAATCGCACTGGACCTGGGCAGAATCAGGCACGTCCACCGACACAAGTTACGGATGCACCTCAGCGTCAGTGGGGTGATGATGGGGTCAACGCGTATGGAGTTGGTAAGCACCGTGGATCCTCGTCGACTGGCGGCGGTCGACGCCATGCTTCGCAGAGTGATGGCTCGGCAGAGCGCCCGTTCATGGGGCCCACTGGAGGTTTTGTTGAAGGGGCGGCTGGCCCGGGTCTCCGACCGCGGGGTGGTTTCTGCGGTCACCGTGGTGGGCGTGGGGGTCGAGGGGGCCGGTATCGCCCACGACCGCCTACTCCGCCTGTGTCTGATCCGATGGCGGTTGATGGGGTTGCTGAGCAGCAGGTTTTGATAGGCCAGGCTTTGGAGGTGGTCTCGGCGCTTGCCAATGCTGAGTTACCAGGGAATGGTTCAGGGGTGACTGGGTCTCTAGAGGATCATTCCAGGGCTGAGTCTGCCAGAGCTGCAAAATATGCGCGCAAGAAGGAGAATATGATATGTTATCGATGTGGTGGTAAGGGCCATTTTATTGCGGAGTGTGTGGCCGAGTTGTGTGGCACTTGTGGCAAACCAGCACACGATGCGGGGGACTGTCCGCTTCTGAGAGAGCAGGCACCATCCCTGAAGATGTATGGGGTGTACTGTGCTGAGCTTACGTTCTTTGAATCTCCAACGAAGATAGAGGCTCCTGATGAGTCATTGAGTTTGACTACAGGGTTAGTTAAGATTGCTAGAGCAGAGGTTTCAGAGTCGCAGATTATTCAGAGGCTTAAGGAGTTAGCCCCTGGGGAGTTCCGGTGGGAGCTTGCGACTGTGGAGGACAAGCTGTTTCGGGTTGAGTTTCCGACAGTTGAGGACCTTCAGAGGCTTCTGAGTTTCGGGATGTGCAAGGTGCCAGGTACGGATGGTGTGCTTGAGTTTCAGGAGTGGAAGAGGGTTGAGCCTACGGGCAAGCCTCTGACACAGGTTTGGTTGCGATTCTCTGGGGCTCCATCCAGGCCGTTGCAGGATGCCCGAGTCATTGTAAATGGTTACGTTGATGCAAGCTTTGACACTGATCCGGACGATTCTAAATCGCAAACCGGATACGTGTTTACATTGAACGGTGGAGCTGTTAGTTGGTGCAGTTCTAAAGAAAGCGTCGTGGCGGGATCTACGTGTGAAGCGGAGTACATAGCTGCTTCGGAAGCAGCAAATGAAGGAGTCTGGATGAAGGAGTTCATATCCGATCTAGGTGGCATACCTAGTGCATCGGGTCCAATGAAAATCTTTTGTGACAATACTGGAGCAATAGCCTTGGCGAAGGAATCCAGATTTCACAAGAGAACCAAACACATCAAGAGACGCTTCAATTCCATCCGGGATCTAGTCCAGGTGGGAGACATAAAAATTTGCAAGATACATACGGATCTGAATGTTGCAGACCCGTTGACTAAGCCTCTTCCACGAGCAAAACATGATCAACACCAAGACTCCATGGGTGTTAGAACCATTACTGTGTAATCTAGATTATTGACTCTAGTGCAAGTGGGAGACTGAAGGAAATATGCCCTAGAGGCAATAATAAAGTTATTATTTATTTCCTTATATCATGATAAATGTTTATTATTCATGCTAGAATTGTATTAACCGGAAACATAATACTTGTGCGAATACATAGACAAACAGAGTGTCACTAGTATGCCTCTACTTGACTAGCTCGTTGATCAAAGATGGTTATGTTTCCTAGCCATAGACATGTGTTGTCATTTGATTAACAGGATCACATCATTAGAAGAATGATGTGATTGACTTGACCCATTCCATTAGCTTAGCACTCGATCATTTAGTATGTTGCTATTGCTTTCTTCATGACTTATACATGTTCCTATGACTATGAGATTATGCAACTCCCGTTTACCGAAGGAACACTTTGTGTGCTACCAAACGTCACAACGTAACTGGGTGATTATAAAGGTGCTCTACAGGTGTCTCCGAAGGTACTTGTTGGGTAGGCGTATTTCGAGATTAGGATTTGTCACTCCGATTGTTGGAGAGGTATCTCTGGGCCCACTCGGTAATGCACATCACTTAAAGCCTTGCAAGCATTGCAACTAATGAGTTAGTTGCGGGATGATGTATTATGGAACGAGTAAAGAGACTTGCCGGTAACGAGATTGAACTAGGTATTGAGATACCGACGATCGAATCTCGGGCAAGTAACATACCGATGACAAAGGGAACAACGTATGTTGTTATGCGGTTTGACCGATAAAGATCTTCGTAGAATATGTGGGAGCCAATATGGGCATCCAGGTCCCGCTATTGGTTATTGACCGGAAACGTGTCTCGGTCATGTCTACATAGTTCTCGAACCCGTAGGATCCGCACGCTTAACGTTTCGTTGACGATATAGTATTATATGAGTTATATATATTGGTAACCGAATGTTGTTCGGAGTCCCGGATGAGATCATGGACATGACGAGGAACTCCGGAATGGTCCGGAGATAAAGTTTGATATATGGGATAATAGTGTTTGATCCCCGGAAGGGTTCCGGAATTCACCGGAAGGGGTACCGGATGTTTCCCGAAATGTTTGGGTACGAGAACACGTTATTTGGGCCAAAAGGGAAAGCCCACAAGGTTTTTGGAAAGCGCAAAAGGAAGTTTTGCGGAGTCCAGGGGCCAGACACCAGGATCCCTGGCGTTTGGGTCCAGACGCCGGGAACCCTGGCGTCTGGCCCTGGAGTCCGAGAAGGACTCTTGCCTTTCGGGTGAAACCGACTTTGTGGAGGCTTTTACTCCAAGTTTCGACCCCAAGGCTCAACATATAAATAGAGGGGTAGGGCTAGCACCAAAGACACATCAAGAAACACCAAGCCGTGTGCCAGCAACCCCGTCCCCTCTAGTTTATCCTCCGTCATAGTTTCCGTAGTGCTTAGGCGAAGCCCTGCGGAGATTGTTCTTCTCCAACACCGTCACCACGCCGTCGTGCTGCCGGAACTCATCTACTACTTCGCCCGTCTTGCTGGATCGAGAAGGCGAGGACGTCATCGTGCTGAACGTGTGCAGAACTCGGGGGTGCCGTGCGTTCGGTACTTGGATCGGTCGGATCGTGAAGACGTACGACTACATCAACCGCGTTGATAAACGCTTCCGCTTAGCGATCTTCAAGGGTATGAAGATACACTCCCCCTCTCGTTGCTATGCATCACCATGATCTTGCGTGTGCGTAGGATTTTTTTTGAAATTACTACGTTCCCCAACAGGAAAAAAAGAACCAGGTTTTATGCGTTGATGTTATATGCACGAGTAGAACACAAGTAAGTTGTGGGCGATACAAGTCATACTGCTTACCAGCATGTCATACTTTGGTTCAGCAGTATTGTTGGATGAAGCGGCTCGGACCGACATTACGCGTACGCTTACGCGAGACTGGTTCTACCGATGTGCTTTGCACACAGGTGGCTGGCGGGTGTCAGTTTCTCCAACTTTAGTTGAACCGAGTGTGGCTACGCCCGGTCCTTGCGAAGGTTAAAACAACACTAACTTGACAAACTATCGTTGTGGTTTTGATGCGTAGGTAAGAACGGTTCTTGCTAAGCCCGTAGCAGCCACGTAAAATTTGAAACAACAAAGTAGAGGACGTCTAACTTGTTTTTGCAGGGCATGTTGTGATGTGATATGGTCAAGACGTGATGCTATATTTTATTGTATGAGATGATCATGTTTTGTAACCGAGTTATCGACAACTGGCAGGAGCCATATGGTTGTCGCTTTATTGTATGAAATGCAAACGCCCTGTAATTGCTTTACTTTATCACTAAGCGGTAGCGATAGTCGTAGAAGCAATAGTTGGCGAGACGACAACGATGCTACGATGGAGATCAAGGTGTCGCGCCGGTGACGATGGCGATCATGACGGTGCTTCGGAGATGGAGATCACAAGCACAAGATGATGATGGCCATATCATATCACTTATATTGATTGCATGTGATGTTTATCCTTTATGCATCTTATCTTGCTTTGATTGACGGTAGCATTTTAAGATGATCTCTCACTAATTATCAAGAAGTGTTCTCCCTGAGTATGCACCGTTGCCAAAGTTCGTCGTGCCCAGACACCACGTGATGATCGGGTGTGATAAGCTCTACGTCCATCTACAACGGGTGCAAGCCAGTTTTGCACACGCGGAATACTCAGGTTAAACTTGACGAGCCTAGCATATGCAGATATGGCCTCGGAACACGGAGACCGAAAGGTCGAGCGTGAATCATATAGTAGATATGATCAACATAATGATGTTCACCATTGAAAGCTACTCCATTTCACGTGATGATCGGTTATGGTTTAGTTGATTTGGATCACGTGATCACTTAGAAGATTAGAGGGATGTCTTTCTAAGTGGGAGTTCTTAAGTAATATGATTAATTGAACTTAAATTTATCATGAACTTAGTACCTGATAGTATCTTGCTTGTCTATATTGATTGTAGATAGATGGCCCGTACTGTTGTTCCGTTGAATTTTAATGCGTTCCTTGAGAAAGCAAAGTTGAAAGATGATGGTAGCAATTACACGGACTGGGTCCGTAACTTGAGGATTATCCTCATTGTTGCACAGAAGAATTACGTCCTGGAAGCACCGCTAGGTGCCAAACCTGCTGCAGGAGCAACACCAGATGTTATGAACGTCTGGCAGAGCAAAGCTGATGACTACTCGATAGTTCAGTGTGCCATGCTTTACGGCTTAGAACCGGGACTTCAACGACGTTTTGAACGTCATGGAGCATATGAGATGTTCCAGGAGTTGAAGTTAATATTTCAAGCAAATGCCCGGATTGAGAGATATGAAGTCTTCAATAAGTTCTATAGCTGCAAGATGGAGGAGAATAGTTCTGTCAGTGAACATATACTCAAGATGTCTGGGTATAATAATCACTCGATTCAGCTGGGAGTGAATCTTCCGGATGATAGCGTCATTGACAGAATTCTCCAATCACTGCCACCAAGCTACAAGAGCTTCGTGATGAACTATAACATGCAAGGGATGGATAAGACGATTCCCAATCTCTTCGCAATGCTAAAGGCTGCGGAGGTAGAAATCAAGAAGGAGCATCAAGTGTTGATGGTCAACAAGACCACTAGTTCAAGAAAAAAGGTAAAGGGAAGAAGAAGGGGAACTTCAAGAAGAACAACAAGCAAGTTGCTGCTCAGGAGAAGAAACCCAAGTCTGGACCTAAGCCTGAAACTGAGTGCTTCTACTGCAACCAGACTGGTCACTGGAAGCGGAACTGCCCCAAGTATTTGGCGGATAAGAAGGATGGCAAAGTGAACAAAGGTATATGTGATATACATGTTATTGATGTGTACCTTACTAGAGCTCGCAGTAGCACCTGGGTATTTGATACTGGTTCTGTTGCTAATATTTGCAACTCGAAACAGGGACTACGGATTAAGCGAACACTAGCAAAAGACGAGGTGACGATGGGCAATGGTTCCAAAGTCGATGTGATCGTGGTCGGCACGCTACCTCTACATCTACCTTCGGGATTAGTATTAGACCTAAATAATTGTTATTTGGTGCCAGCGTTGAGCATGAACATTATATCTGGATCTTGTTTGATGCGAGACGGTTATTCATTTAAATCAGAGAATAATGGTTGTTCTATTTATATGAGTAATATCTTTTATGGTCATGCACCCTTGAAGAGTGGTCTATTTTTGATGAATCTCGATAGTAGTGATACACATATTCATAATGTTGAAGCCAAAAGATGCAGAGTTAATAATGATAGTGCAACTTATTTGTGGCACTGCCGTTTAGGTCATATCGGTGTAAAGCGCATGAAGAAGCTCCATACTAATGGACTTTTGGAACCACTTGATTATGAATCACTTGGTACTTGCGACCCGTGCCTCATGGGCAAGATGACTAAAACGCCGTTCTCCAGTACTATGGAGAGAGCAACAGATTTGTTGGAAATCATACATACAGATGTATGTGGTCGGATGAATATTGAGGCTCGTGGCGGATATCGTTATTTTCTCACCTTCACAGATGATTTAAGCAGATATGGGTATATCTACTTGATAAAACATAAGTCTGAAACATTTGAAAAGTTCAAAGAATTTCAGAGTGAAGTTGAAAATCATCGTAACAAGAAAATAAAGTTTCTACGATCTGATCGTGGAGGAGAATATTTGAGTTACGAGTTTGGTCTACATTTGAAACAATGCGGAATAGTTTCACAACTCACACCACCCGGAACACCACAGCGTAATGGTGTGTCCGAACGTCGTAATCGTACCTTACTAGATATGGTACGATCTATTATGTCTCTTACTGATTTACCGTTGTCATTTTGGGGTTATGCTTTAGAGACGGCTGCATTCACCTTAAATAGGGCACCATCGAAATCCATTGAGACGACACCTTATGAACTGTGGTTTGGCAAGAAACCAAAGTTGTCGTTTCTGAAAGTTTGGGGCTGTGATGCTTATGTGAAAAAGCTTCAACCTGATAAGCTCGAACCCAAATCGGAAAAATGTGTCTTCATAGGATACCCAAAGGAGATTGTTGGGTACACCTTCTATCACAGATCCGAAGGCAAGACATTCGTTGCTAAGAATGGATCCTTTCTAGAGAAGGAGTTTCTCTCGAAAGAAGTGAGTGGGAGGAAAGTAGAACTTGATGAGGTAACTGTACCTGCTCCCTTATTGGAAAGTAGTTCATCACAGAAACCGGTTCCTGCGATGTCTACACCAATTAGTGAGGAAGTTAATGATGATGATCATGAAACTTCAGATCAAGTTGTTACTGAACCTCGTAGGTCAAACAGAGTAAGATCCGCACCAGAGTGGTACGGTAATCCTGTTCTGGAAGTTATGTTACTAGACCATGACGAACCTACGAACTATGAAGAAGCGATGGTGAGCCCAGATTCCGCAAAATGGCTTGAGGCCATGAAATCTGAGATGGGATCCATGTATGAGAACAAAGTGTGGACTTTGGTTGACTTGCCCGATGATCGGCAAGCCATTGAGAATAAATGGATCTTCAAGAAGAAGATTGCCGCTGATGGTAATGTTACTGTCTATAAAGCTCGACTTGTCACAAAAGGTTTTCGACAAGTTCAAGGGGTTGACTATGATGAGACTTTCTCACCCGTAGCGATGCTTAAGTCTGTCCGAATCATGTTAGCAATTGCCGCATTTTATGATTACGAAATTTGGCAAATGGATGTCAAAACTGCATTCCTGAATGGATTTCTGGAAGAAGAATTGTATATGATGCAACCAGAAGGTTTTGTCGATCCAAAGGGAGCTAACAAAGTGTGCAAGCTCCAGCGATCCATTTATGGACTGGTGCAAGCCTCTCGGAGTTGGAATAAACGTTTTGATAGTGTGATCAAAGCATTTGGTTTTATACAGACTTTTGGAGAAGCCTGTATTTACAAGAAAGTGAGTGGGAGCTCTGTAGCATTTCTAATATTATATGTGGATGACATATTGTTGATTGGAAATGATATAGAATTTCTGGATAGCATAAAGGGATACTTGAATAAGAGTTTTTCGATGAAGGACCTCAGTGAAGCTGCTTATATATTGGGCATCAGGATCTATAGAGATAGATCAAGACGCTTAATTGGACTTTCACAAAGCACATACCTTGACAAAGTTTTGAAGAAGTTCAAAATGGATCAAGCAAAGAAAGGGTTCTTGCCTGTGTTACAAGGTGTGAAGTTGAGTAAGACTCAATGCCCGACCACTGCAGAAGATAGAGAGAAAATGAAAGATGTTCCCTATGCTTCAGCCATAGGCTCTATCATGTATGCAATGCTGTGTACCAGACCTGATGTGTGCCTTGCTATAAGTCTAGTAGGGAGGTACCAAAGTAATCCAGGAGTGGATCACTGGACAGCGGTCAAGAACATCCTGAAATACCTCAAAAGGACAAAGGATATGTTTCTCGTTTATGGAGGTGACAAAGAGCTCATTGTAAATGGTTACGTTGATGCAAGCTTTGACACTGATCCGGACGATTCTAAATCGCAAACCGGATACGTGTTTACATTGAACGGTGGAGCTGTCAGTTGGTGCAGTTCTAAACAAAGCGTCGTGGCGGGATCTACGTGTGAAGCGGAGTACATAGCTGCTTCGGAAGCAGCAAATGAAGGAGTCTGGATGAAGGAGTTCATATCCGATCTAGGTGTCATACCTAGTGCATTGGGTCCAATGAAAATCTTTTGTGACAATACTGGAGCAATAGCCTTGGCGAAGGAATCCAGATTTCACAAGAGAACCAAACACATCAAGAGACGCTTCAATTCCATCCGGGATCTAGTCCAGGTGGGAGACATAGAAATTTGCAAGATACATACGGATCTGAATGTTGCAGACCCGTTGACCAAGCCTCTTCCACGAGCAAAACATGATCAGCACCAAGACTCCATGGGTGTTAGAATCATTACTGTGTAATCTAGATTATTGACTCTAGTGCAAGTGGGAGACTGAAGGAAATATGCCCTAGAGGCAATAATAAAGTTATTGTTTATTTCCTTATATCATGATAAATGTTTATTATTCATGCTAGAATTGTATTAACCGGAAACATAATACTTGTGTGAATACATAGACAAACAGAGTGTCACTAGTATGCCTCTACTTGACTAGCTCGTTGATCAAAGATGGTTATGTTTCCTAGCCATAGACATGTGTTGTCATTTGATTAACAGGATCACATCATTAGAAGAATGATGTGATTGACTTGACCCATTCTGTTAGCTTAGCACTCGATCGTTTAGTATGTTGCTATCGCTTTCTTCATGACTTATACATGTTCCTATGACTATGAGATTATGCAACTCCCGTTTACCGGAGGAACACTTTGTGTGCTACCAAACGTCACAACGTAACTGGGTGATTATAAAGGTGCTCTACAGGTGTCTCCGAAGGTACTTGTTGGGTTGGCGTATTTCGAGATTAGGATTTGTCACTCCGATTGTTGGAGAGGTATCTCTGGGCCCACTCGGTAATGCACATCACTTAAAGCCTTGCAAGCATTGCAACTAATGAGTTAGTTGCGGGATGATGTATTATGGAACGAGTAAAGAGACTTGCTGGTAACGAGATTGAACTAGGTATTGAGATACCGACGATCGAATCTCGGGCAAGTAACATACCGATGACAAAGGGAACAACGTATGTTGTTATGCGGTTTGACCGATAAAGATCTTCGTAGACTATGTGGGAGCCAATATGGGCATCCAGGTCCCGCTATTGGTTATTGACCGGAAACGTGTCTCGGTCATGTCTACATAGTTCTCGAACCCGTAGGATCCGCACACTTAACGTTTCGTTGACGATATAGTATTATATGAGTTATGTATGTTGGTAACCGAATGTTGTTCGGAGTCCCGGATGAGATCATGGACATGACGAGGAACTCCAGAATGGTCCGGAGATAAAGTTTGATATACGGGATAATAGTGTTTGATCCCCGGAAGGGTTCCGGATGTTTCCCAAAATGTTTGGGTACGAGAACACGTTATTTGGGCCAAAAGGGAAAGCCCACAAGGTTTTTGGAAAGCGCAAAAGGAAGTTTTGCGGAGTTCAGGGGCCAGACACCAGGGTCCCTGGCGTCTGGGTCCAGACGCCGGGAACCCTGGTGTCTGGCCCTGGAGTCCGAGAAGGACTCTTGCCTTTCGGGTGAAACCGACTTTGTGGAGGCTTTTACTCCAAGTTTCGACCCCAAGGCTCAACATATAAATAGAGGGGTAGGGCTAGCACCAAAGACACATCAAGAAACACCAAGCCGTGTGCCGGCAACCCCGTCCCCTCTAGTTTATCCTCCGTCATAGTTTCCGTAGTGCTTAGGCGAAGCCCTGCGGAGATTGTTCTTCTCCAACACCGTCACCACGCCGTCGTGCTGCCGGAACTCATCTACTACTTCGCTCGTCTTGCTGGATCGAGAAGGCAAGGACGTCATCGTGCTGAACGTGTGCAGAACTCTGAGGTGCCATGCGTTCGGTACTTGGATCGGTCGGATCGTGAAGACGTACGACTACATCAACCGCGTTGATAAACGCTCCCGCTTAGCGATCTTCAAGGGTATGAAGATACACTCCCCATCTCGTTGCTATGCCATCACCATGATCTTGCATGTGCGTAGGAAATTTTTTGAAATTACTACGTTACCCAACAATTCAGCAGCGGTGCGCTATGAGGGCGGCCAAGCTTCGTGATGTGGAGGTCACTACGGGTATGTCTGTCAATACTTCTAATTCTATTCTGCATTTTTCCAATGACGAGATTGTTAATAATGCAAACAAGCTAGGAATTTCACTAGGTAGCAATGATAGTGAAATTTCAAATTCGGTTAATGATGTATTGGATTTAGAGGCTGAGCGGGCGCTTGAGATGATTCGTAACTTAGCTGCGGTTAAACCCATGAATAACTCCGAGATTGATGCTTTGGGGGTTAGGATTCTCGATAATTTGTGTGCGGATCTCGTTCCCAAGGAGGAAGTTGAGCGAGTGGATTTTGTTGAAGTGCGCGCCTCTGAGACTGGTTGTGAGGACCAGCTGGAGAGTTTTAATATGCCTAAACGCAAATGGAAGCGGAAGATTTACCCGGCTTCCGCAGTGCGTAGGAGCGCGCGGATTAGAACAGCTAAAAAATTCCATGACGAGTTATGAAAGGAATCTTTTGGAATAGCAGAGGTCTGAAAGACTTGGCTAAAAGAAGGTTTCTTGCTGAGGCTTCTATTGAGCATAAGTTGGACTTTGTCGCTTTATCGGAAACTGGTAGAGCCGACTTTTCGCCTCAATTTCTCAATACATTGTCGGGAGGTATTGAGTTTGATTGGCATTGTCTTCCGCCACGAGGAAGATCGGGGGGGGGGGGATTTTACTCGGGGTTAGATGTGACTCGTTAGAAGTCCGAAGCGTGGTTATGGGGGATTTCGCAGTTAAGTTTAGGGTCAGGTCGAAGGACGATGGGTTTAACTGGGCTTTGGTGGCGGTTTATGGAGCCGCACAGCCCGAGGTTAAACCAGATTTTTTGGCTGATTTGGTTAGGATTTGTGGTTCCGAGCAACTGCCTATCCTTGTAGGGGGTGATTTTAATATTATCAAAAGGCGTGATGAGAAGAATAATGATAATTTCGACGGTAGATGCTCGTTCATGTTTAACACCATCATTGAAAGTCTGGATTTGCGGAGATTGAGCTTTCGGGTAGGAAGTTCACTTGGGCTAATGCATTACCTAATCCGACGTTTGAGAAGCTGGATCGGGTTTTGGCTAGCGTCGAATGGGAGCAGAAATTCCCTTGTGTTACAATGCAGGCACTTACACGGGGCATTTTGGACCATACGCATTTATTCATTGACTCTGGGGAGGCCACCCATGTGGGAAATAAGAATTTCTTCTCGTTTGAGCTTGCGTGGTTCGAGAGACAAGGGTTCCTAGACATTGTTGCCAGAGAATGGGCTAAGGATGCAGGAGGTAGAACTGCACTTGAGCGCTGGCAGAATAAAATTAGGCACTTGAGAAGCTTCTTACGAGGGTGGGCTAAACATCTTAGTGGAGTTTATAAGATTGAGAAGGAACAACTCCTTTCGCTTATTTAGTCCCTGGATGTAAAAGCTGAGAACATGATCCTGCCAGCCTCGGAGCTTCAGGCGAAGCTCGACGCGGAAATGAGGCTGAAAGAGCTTCTTCGTGAGGAAGAATTAAAGTGGGCGCTTTGGGCCAAGGTCCGTCGGGTCGTCCAGGGGGACGCGAACACACATTTTTTTTACATGATTGCTAATGGCAAGCATAGAAAGAAGAGAATCTTTCAGCTTGAGCAAGATGAGGGAACGATTCTGGGTCAGGAAAATTTAAAGGTGTATATCACTGAGTATTACAAGCAGTTGTTTGGACCTCCAGAGGAGAACTGGGTGTCGCTGGATGAGTCTAGGATTGAGGATGTGCCTCAACTGGCAGCTGTTGAGAATGATATCTTAATTGCTCCTTTCTCTGAGAAAGAGGTATTTGAGGCAATTTCCCAGATGAAGAATAATAAGGCTCCTGGACTGGATGGTTTCCCGGCCGAGTTTTACAAGAAATGTTGGCACATTATTAAAGGAGATCTATTGCCTTTGTTCAATGATCTCTTCACTGGTCAACTTCACCTTTTCAAGCTGAATTTTGGGACGATAACTCTTCTTCCCAAGAAGACAGAGGCAGTGCGGATTGAGCAATTTAGGCCAATCTGTCTTCTTAATGTGAGTTTCAAAATTTTTACCAAGGTCGGGACGAATAGGCTCACACAGATTGCGCATACTGTGGTGCAGCCTACTCAATCTGCTTTTATGCCGGATAAGAACATTCTTGAAGGGGTGGTGGTCCTGCATGAAACGCTCCATGAAATTCACACGAAAAAACTGGATGGAGTGGTTTTTAAGGTGGATTTCGAGAAAGCGTACGATAAAGTCAACTGGACCTTTTTACAACAAGCCTTACGTATGAAGGGTTTTGACGAAGCTTGGAGGCGCCTAAGTTGAATCTTTCACGCAAAAAGGGAGTGTTGTAATTAAAGTGAATGACGATATAGGGCATTATTTCCAGACACACAAGGGCCTGAGGCAAGGTGATCCAATGTCTCCTATCCTTTTCAACATTGTTGTTGATATGTTGGCAATCTTGATAGGAAGGGCAAAGGAGGCAGGACAAGTAGGTGGCTTGGTGCCTCATCTTGTCGATGGTGGTGTGTCCATTCTGCAGTACGCCGATGATACTATCATTTTTATGGAGCATGACTTGGTAAAGGCGAGAAATATGAAGCTGCTATTGTGCCTATTTGAGCAATTGTCCGGTCTGAAGATCAACTTCAATAAAAGCGAATTGTTCTGTTTTAGTAGAGCCAAAGAGGAACAAGATGCTTACAAGCAACTGTTTGGTTGCGATCTGGGGACTCTTCCATTTACTTACCTTGGTATTCCCATTCACCATCGTAAGTTAACTAACAGCGAATGGAAGTGTATCGAGGATCGGTTTGAGAAGAAACTGAGCTGCTGGAAGGGCAAACTTATGTCATATGGAGGCCGGTTGATTCTTATTAATTTGGTGCTCACGAGTTTGCCTATGTTTCTCTTATCCTTTTTTGAGGTTCCAGTTGGAGTTAGGAAAAGGCTGGACTTCTATCGGTCTCGTTTCTTCTGGCATAGCGATGAAACTAAGAGAAAGTACCGCCTAGCCAAATGGGATGTCATTTGCCGACCAAAAGACCAAGGGGATCTTGGGGTTGAGAACCTTGAATTTAAGAACAGATGCCTTCTAAGTAAGTGGCTTTATAAGTTATCTGCCGAGACTGAGGCAACTTGGGCGCAGATTCTTCGTAACAAGTATCTGCACTCTAAAACCTTGTCGCAAGTGACGGTACGACCCACTGATTCGCCCTTCTGGAAGGGGTTAATGAGGGTCAAAGCTACTTTCTTTAACAGAACAAAGTTTGTTGTCGGTGATGGCAATAACACTCGTTTCTGGAAAGATACCTGGCTAGGTGATGCACCACTGGCACTCCAGTACCCGGCGCTTTATCGCATTGTGCAGCGACGTGATGCTCTGGTTGCAACGAGTCTGCAATCTGTTCCTCTTAACATCCAATTTAGGAGGGTGCTTGTGGGTGACCGGTGGGAGGCTTGGATTCATCTGGTGAGTAGACTCATGGAGGTTCAGCTTACTCATCAGCCTAATCAGTTGTGTTGGAAGCTTACTAAATCTGGTGAATTCACAGTCAAGTCGATGTACATTGATGCCATCAATTCTAGTGTAATTCCTAGTTCCAAACACGTTTGGAAAGTTAAGGTTCCTCTGAAAATCAAAGTGTTTATGTGGTTTGTGCATAAACAAGTCGTTCTAACGAAGGATAACTTGATTAAGCGCAACTGGACATGATCTACTAGGTGTAGTTTCTGTGATCGGGATGAAACTATCAAGCATCTTTTCTTTGAGTGCCCGATGGCGAGGGTGTTGTGGCGCTCGGTGCAGATTGCCTTTAACATTACTCCTCCGAATTCGGTCAGGTCGTTGTTTGGAACGTGGCTGGTTGGTATAGAGGCCGAAATAGCTAGACAAATTCGTGTGGGAGCATGTGCGTTGTTATGGGCAATTTGGAACTGCAGAAATGACTTGGCTTTTAACAGAACAGCAACTATTCATTTTTTGCAGGTTCTATTCCGGGCTACTGCCCTAATCCGTACTTGGTCATTACTCACTCCGACGGAGTCCAGGGCGCGTTTGGTTACTGGATCTGTCCGGTGGGAGATGGTAGCGCGGGATATCTTCAACCGGTTTGGATGGCGGTCATGTAATAGGATAGACGCTTAGTTTACCTATCTCTCTCTATTATGCCAGCCGGTTGTGGCTTTTGGGCCTTATTTTATTTTGCTTGCTCTGTGTGAGCCAGTTTCCTTTGCTGCACCACTTTACAAGACATTGTTGAACTACTTATTTATTTATAAATGTGGCC
>NC_041387.1:401773899-401845629 GCF_002162155.2 Triticum dicoccoides
ACGCCCACTAAACACGCGTCATCGAAAATCCTGAAATAAATTAAATAAACTCAGAAAAATGCGAGCATCGGCACTTGAACTCCCTGATGGGTTCGGGATATCACTGTTGTCCTAACGATCCAACCATAGGTTGATTTGCGATGTTCCTACATACTAGTTTCAAGAAAAGATGTTCGTTCAGGCATAGCTCCAAAAAATTACGTTTGTACGAAGGTCAACTGTTCACGATCGAGCTGGAGCTATCAGCATATGATCACTTCATTTGGTAGACAATACATTACGGATAAAATAAGTACCATTGGCACACAATTTCGAACAAATTAATTAGCATGCACGCTACATGGAACAAGCTAGCCACACTGCCCCTATGTGCTGGACAAATGGCGACATGTCAGACCACGAGTGTTGTTTCTTCTCGGAACCCCGCCGGCTGATTGATGCAGACGCGGTGCCGGCCGGTGGGACGTACATCACAAACCAACTTCTCAATTTACTCGAACAAAACGAAAGGATCAACTGTGATTGTTGTATTTAGAAAGACTTGCACTCAAATTGTTTTGGGATCCGCTCCCGCTCCCGAGCTAGGGTTCCTCCCCGCCGCCGCCAGCCTCCCTCGCCTCCTTCCGTCGGCGCCGGCCGCCGGCGCGCGTCCCCGACCCGCCTCCCTCTCCTCCCCTCTCCTCCTTCCCCTTCCCCTGCGTTCCTGTCGCCCCTCGAGGCGGCGGAGCGCCCCTGCCCTCCTCCCGTCTCGACCCCACTCCTCTCCTTCTCCTTTCGCTGCCGCCGGCAGCAGCCTCCGGCGTGCCCGAGTGGCGGCGGCAGCGGCGGATGTCCCTTTCCCGCACGCCTGGAGGGGGAGTCGGAGCTCCCTCCTACCCGGCGGCGGTGCTGCTCGGCCGGCGACGGTGGGGCCCTGAAGCCACGGTGGACATAGAAATCTCTGGCGGCTCGTTCGCCACCGGCGCGGCTGCGCCCGTGGGCGTTGCCGGACCCTCCTGAGGGGCGTCGGTGATACCCCTTCCCCATTGCCATCCATGTACCAGGAAAACCCTAGGACTTGTCCGGGCAGCAGCGTCGTCGTCGTCGCATTCCTTCATGAAAGTGTTGCTTGGTACGCGAGGCTTCGGAGTGCTTGGCAGGTGGTGGTACTTCTCCGGAGGGTGCAGCGGGTGTCGGCCATCTTCGCTTAGTTGAGCTGCCGGCGTCGACATTTGTTTCTTTTTTCTTTTTTTCCTTTTTCTTTTGGGCTCGTTTGTGCTGCGGCCCTAGCAAGCTCGTTGTATCGGTTGGTCGTTGCTTTATATAATCTAAAGCGGGGAGACCCTTTTTCGTAAAGGATCATCTGTGAGGATAGATGCATAAGTAGATTGTTCATATTATATTTTTCCAAAAGTTTGATCGACGCTCCAGCTACTTTAATCCTAAATTCAGTTTGCTTACAAATTTCATATTATGCCGCATTCGGTGCAAATAAAGTAGTTCATTTGGTCACACATAAGGCCATAGAAAGCTTAAAGTAGGACTTGCACATCAAAACCATGACACACCATCAAATGGAGAAACAAAATGACAAACAATCTCGCAAAATGTGGTTGATCTAGGAAAACCCAATAATAATGAGAAGACTAAAAATTCAGAACAATCAATGATTGCTTCCTACCAAGACCAAGTCCAAGCGATGACCCGGATGACAAATCACCTTCTTTCAGTACAAAGGCTCGAAGGACAACACATGTTCGTTGTCGTTGGCTAATCCGAGCTGTGAAGGTTATGTTGGTTGGGACTGAGGACATCCTCCCCGTGTGGATTGTTACGAGATACTATGAATAGAGACCTAGTTAGGCAGCCCAAATGTGCACCCTTCGGTGCGTTCTTGTCCAGAGCTAGCAATCGCATCCATAATTCCATGTACAAACATCCATGGTGAAATCGCGACAGTGAAAACTAGCTAAGATTGCAACGACAGCA
The DNA here is from genome assembly GCF_002162155.2 of Triticum dicoccoides. NCBI lineage: Eukaryota > Viridiplantae > Streptophyta > Magnoliopsida > Poales > Poaceae > Triticum > Triticum dicoccoides. The sequence continues at coordinate 401,775,868 of NC_041387.1, forward strand.
TTTGCCGTCAACGCCGAAAATATGGGTTATTACCACTGCTCAAGCGGCGCATCTTGTGCAATTAGGAAATGGATTAACTCGTTTTGGTTGGGTGCACGATTCGGGCACATGCACCTACCATTTTCACATGTGCACGTCTACTTGCAATCAGCAGGAGTGCAGGAGCATATTCTTCTATGGCAGGCATTCACAAAGACTCCAAGACCAGCCGGCGCCGGCCGCCGTCGCACAAAACAACGGAACCTCCAAACCCGACGCGTCATGGCCTCTCTGATTTAACCAGGAGTGGTGCGGCGTCATAGTCATACACATACATAGAGTAGTCGAGCGCGTAGGGTGCAGCCACTAGCGCATGCATGCCTCTTCCGTCGTCGGAGATGGCGGAGGAACACGCCGGCGGCCAGCATGAGCAGCAAGTGGCGGCCGAGAGGCGAGCACGGCAGAAGCTGCTGTTCGCCGTCCCGATCATCCCGATCGTCATGTTCATCGTCGCGCCGTGCGCGCTCTTCTTGTTCACGGCCGACCTGGCGCTCCCACGCATCCGCATCGAGTACGCCCGCCGCGACGGCGACCGTGACGCTCCGGCCAGTGCGCTAGCGACGGCGGTGGCGGCTGTTCCCAGCGAGGAGCAACAGCAGCTCCCGCCGCTGCGCCAGCTGACCGACCGGCCCTACTCGCTCGGCCCGAACGTGTCCGACTACGACGCCCGCAGAGCGGCTTGGCTCGCGGCGCACCCTCGGTTCCCGGCCTTGGTCGCGCCGGGGCGGCCTCGGGTGCTGGTGGTCACCGGCTCGTCGCCGCGCCGGTGCAAGGACCCGGAGGGCGACCACGTGCTCCTCCGGGCGTTCAAGAACAAGGCGGACTACTGCCGCGTCCACGGCTTCGACATCTTCTACAGCAACGCGGTGCTGGACGCCGAGATGAATGGGTTCTGGACGAAGCTGCCGCTGCTGCGCGCGCTGATGGTGGCGCACCCGGAGGTGGAGCTCCTCTGGTGGGTGGACTCGGACGTGGTGTTCACGGACATGCTGTTCGAGCCGCCGTGGGGCAAGTACGCGCGGCACAACCTGCTGCTCCACGGCTGGGACGACGCGGTGTACGGCGCCAAGAACTGGCTGGGCACCAACGCCGGCAGCTTCGTCATCCGCAACTGCCAGTGGTCGCTGGACCTCCTGGACGCATGGGCGCGCATGGGGCCGCGCGGCCCGGTGCGCGACAGGTACGGGAAGGTCTTCGCGGAGGCGCTGTCCAACCGGGCGGCCTACGAGGCCGACGACCAGTCGGCGCTGGTGTACCTGCTGGTGACGGAGCGCGGCAGGTGGGGGGCCAAGGTGTTCCTGGAGAGCTCCTACCTCCTGCACGGGTTCTGGGAGGGGATCGTGGACCGGTACGAGGAGATGCGGAGCAAGGGGCGGCCGGGGCTCGGCGACGACCGGTGGCCGCTCGTGACGCACTTCGTCGGGTGCAAGCCGTGCGGGGAGCAGAGCGCGAGCTACGAGGCCGCGCGGTGCCGTCAGGGCATGGAGCGCGCGCTCAGCTTCGCCGACGACCAGATACTCGGCCTCTACGGGTTCCAGCACGAGTCGCTCAACACCACGGCCGTGCGGCGCGTCAGGAACGACACCGGGCGGCCGCTGGACGCCGACGACGACCAGATCGGCCGCCTCCTGCACCCAGAGTTCAGGGCCGCCAACCCCTAGTGTCTAGTGATCAACTCCATCCTTCCATTGGTTTGGAAATGAACGTGCAGAGATCAGAACACGCAACACGTCCTACTTTACAGACAAGATTTTTTCTATGACTTGTAACATGTAGCTGTAGCCACCATTGTGTAGCATTATTGATTGTGAAATGTAAGTCATGTTAGTAGCATTCAAATGGATGCTGCTGTGTTCACACGTACGCATGCTTCATTCTTCATCTCCAGCGAGAGCAACAGAAAGCTTACAGCTTATTTCAGACGCCAATGCAAAAAAGGAAAAGCTACATTGGTAAGCAGAGTGACAGGATGAATACTGAAACTACTGATACTATGAAGTACAGTACAAGAAAATACTCCCTCCGTCCGAAAACCTAGATACATCCATTTGAGGGAGGGACAAGCTTTTTCGGATGGAAGTTTTCGGACGGAGGGAGTATATGGTCGCCTCCATGCATCACCTTATCCCAGACACCGAACCTGACAAATCAAATTTTGTTTCAAGTCAGATCACTAGCAGCACCTCCTTGCAATTGTAACACAATATTTGCAGGGGAATGACTGTATCATGTAGAACTGGAATAAAGACTGTTCGATCACCACTCGCAACAGCAATATAAAATGAAAATATAGGCCAACAATCGATCATAGTTTCATTATATTGCCTCTCTAATCAACCACATTTCCGTTACATTACCTTCCCTACCTACCAAGATATAGACTAAAACATTCGTACTAGGAAACTAGCTCTGATTTTTGCGTTTGACAATTATTCAGCAACTTTCGCCACTCAAGATGTCCGTTGTATTTGTCAGTGTAGTAAAGAAAATAATAGCCCCTCTTACTGTCAGTTGGGCACTGTCACAGTCTGCTGGTGCTAACAATAAATGATAAACATGGTCTCCGTTCAGACACTTTCATCAACTTTATCCAATGATAATGACAAAAAGCTCAGTATGAAATCGTCCAGGTCGCCTTCCAGGACTGAATCGGGATCAGACACTTCATAGTTTGTCCGGAGATCTTTGACCATACGGTATGGCTACAAAAAAGGAAAACATATCAGTTTGACCTGAAGAACAATGATAAAAATATGCCACAAGCTTACGATTTTACATTCAGGAACATCTATCTACACTCTATGCTAACTCATTTCACTATTTTAATAGCCAAACGCTATGATATTTTTCACATTTTTTCTGAAACCTTACTATAAAGCTTCATGGCAGAAAATTGAAGTAAAACACATACTGAACAATGTGGTTGCATGGCAAAGTTCGTATGGTGCAGCTTCTTTCTTGATTCTCAATCAACAGCATGTGAGGACGCAAACAATGTAAAAGCAGGGGCGAATCCAGCTATATGACGAGGTTTGGCAGACGCCGAACCTAATATTGGACAAAAAATACTGTGTATATATACAGTATGTATGAAGATTTGATTCGAGTTGATAAAGTTCACTCCAGTTTTGTCATTTTGGAGGAGGAAGACTCCCATGAGCAGGCGACTCGGGGCAGATACGGGAGAGTCTTCCCACATGGATCGGCCCCCTCCAGTTTCGCCAGTGCCAGGAGCCCAGGACTTAATTGATTTTTTCTTTGAGGCGTTGGACTTAATAGATTAAGTACGTATTTCTTGCTTAGGTCTACGTGCTGAGGAGAGAATTAGTAATATAAGCCCACGATCCACAGGCCCACATACCTTCGTAGATCTAGTTTTTTGTGGGATCCCTCCTTCGTATATTTTGTTTTCTGTGGGGATCCATCCTTCGTATATGTTTTAGTTTCTCCGACTTAATATACTTTGCTTAGTTATCAATTAATAAAAATAAATCATTTTTTCTATTATATGTATTATTTTGTCATCTTTTAAATATTAAAGAGGAAGAGATCAACAGTAATACATATATACTTGTTTGATGGGTATGGTAGCAATTGCATATTTCCATCTAAATTTAAAAATATAGCTTTATGTGTGAGGCAGCAAGCATGAGCAACACATAGTTATATTATATATTGAATTTTTTCCTTTGTAAACTCTGCCACACCTAAAAATTATTCCTGCCTCCGCCAGTAAAAGGGCTGATGAATGCAGCGGAGTAGATAATGCAACCTAAAGTTCTAAGTTTATCCTTGCCAAAGAAGTTAACCTAATCTTATTAATCTCGAAAGATGGAAGCCTCACCTGTAGCACATACGATCTTATTTGGTTTCCCCAGCTTATTTCAGAGAGTGATTGCGTGTGCTCTGCATTCATCTGTGCTTGACGGGTAATCTCAAGCTGGTCCAACCTAGATTGAAGCACCGCCATTGCTGATGCCCTATTCATATGTTGTGACCTGCATTTTTCTTAAAAAAGTTAGCACACATACGTTCTACTCAAGCAAAGGATTCAGGAAGTCCCTATTGATTACCAGTTAAGTGATACTCCCTCCGTCCTGAATTACTTGTCGCAGAAATGAATAAAAATGGATGTACCTAGAACTAAAGTACGTCTAGATACATCCATTTCTACAACAAGTAATTCCCGACAGAGGGAGCATATGATAACAGTGCTGCTTATATTCAACAGATTTATAAATATATTTTTATTGAGCTATGATTAAATATTTGAAATTCTAAACGCATCAAAACTACCTTTCATTTTGACAAGTTGCCGTTGTACCAGTTGGGATGTGCACAATTCTAACAGCACTTTCTGTGGTGTTGGCATGCTGGCCGCCAGGTCCACCAGAACGGAAGCGTTCTATCCGAAGATCCGATTCGTTTATCTGGTATCGGCTAGAGGCCTCACCAAGAATAGGTATTACAGCGACAGCAGCAAAGGAAGTGTGCCGCCGCTTTCCACTGTCAAATGGAGAAATCCGCACTAATCTGTGAACTCCTATTTCAGATTTGGCATATCCAAATGCATACTCGCCATCAACTTTGATAGTAGCCCTCTGGAATAGCAGGTATACAGTATAAGATCAACAGTTTGCTAAAATCGGCCTAAAATGAAAAGTAAAAATAAATGAGAGCTTAATGTGCACATGGCTTAATTTCACATTCGTTTTCATCTCTAGAAATTGATCAACTGCACTAATTATGCATTAAGTGGTGAACTGACCGGATTGAGTGATGGGAAGCGATGAAAAAATAAAACAAGCAAACCTTGATTCCTGCTAGTTCACCGGGTATTTCTTCTATAACAGTGACTCTGTATCCCCGTCGCTGAGCCCATGATCTGTACATGTTCATAACCATGGCAGCCCAATCCATGCTCTCAACGCCTCCGGCTCCTGCTTGGACCTGGTTATGGGATCATGCAAGGAATGCCACAAATAACATCACTATGAAGCTTAAAAGAAACATTACTGTTCCAATTTTTCGGGCTAATGTACAGACTACAGAGTTATAGAGTGATCACTGCATTAAGAAATAAGAATTGCTTAAGATAATGTGAAGAACATACCTCAATGAAGCAAGGGTAAACGTCATTATCTCCAGAAAGCAATGCATTGAGTTCTTTCTCCTTTGCATCTCTTCTCATATCAGCCAATGCTCTCATGGATTCCTGCACAGGACAGTTAACCGGGCTATAAAATAAGCAGCTAGTTTGCACCATGAAGGGTTCCAGCAAAGATCGATGTAAGTGTGTTTGGAGCTCAATACAGTGTAATTATGTAAAAGAAGCAATGTATTCACCGTCTCGAGTTCATTGTCACCCTCTTCACGTGCAAGCCTCAACATGTCGATGTGCTCCATCAATTGTTGCTCGAATTGGTTCACTGACTTAATCTTGCCCATGAGCTCGCCTTGTTCACGACTAACATTCCCAGCAAAAACTGGATCCTCCCAGAGGTCTGGCTTCTCCAATACCACAGCCAACTGCTTCGATCTCTCCAGTAACCATTTCCACTGCGAAAATTAAAACCCAATTCAAGAAGCTCACAGAGGTAAGTCCACACAAACACATTCCAACACCTATCCACAGCCACTCTACCAGCAACTATGCAAAAATGTGAAAGTCCCCACAAACATATCCCAACACCTGATCCTGCGTCACTCTACCTGGAACTATGCAAAAATGTGCTTGAACAGAGATCGTTGCACATACGCACACACTTACGCGTGCACCTGAGAACGAACAGTAGGTGTTTGTCGATATGCCCGAGAGAAACAAGTAAATCAGATGCACATCCCAACACTACAAATGAATAACACTCGACGCCCGGATCGATCTCGAGTACGGAAGATGGAGAGCAACAAGTATCGTACAAGATTGGACCTTGAGACGCTTCTTAATAAGCCTGATGGACTGCGCGACGGCGGCGGCGTGGCTGCGCCAGTCGCTCTCGGCCTCGGCGAGGATCGTCCAGCCCTTGTCGGCAATAGAGTCCACAGTCAGGCCGTCTACCGTCCTCGGCGCCTCGACCACCGGCGCCGGCGAAGAGAACCACCGAGTCGGCTCGAGGAGGGGGCGTGATCCGACGGTGGCAGGAAGGCCGTGAGTGGGTCCCAGAAGGGAGGACATGGCAGCTCCATGTGTGGGGAGGTGGTGGGTAGGATTCGGTGTCCTGGAGCGGAGGTGGGAGAGGAGGGCCGCGGCCGTTGATCTGGTTATGAGGCGGGAAGCCATTCCCGTCTACTCCGACGCTGGCTGCGGGGGAAGGGCTCGACAGGAGCTCGTATGTCTTGTGTTGGATGAACCGGAATACGGAAGACGTTTTCGCTGTGCAGAAGGCGCCTCTCAATGGAAAATGTGTTTTGGCCAAAGGAAAAAAAAAGCGCCCTATTTCGCTGTTATAGCGTCGCTATAACGTCTCCCTATGGGCAGATCTCCTAAAAATCCCAAACCGTAAAACTGGTTTTACGGGTTGCAAATTCGTCACGCGGAACAGATACACGAAACACCCTCAAAAAAAAAAAAGATACACAAAACGGTATTGGATAATTCAAAAACCTATTTCACGCAATTTTGTTTAGTGAGATCATGCAGCAGTTCATCACGAACACCATTCACAAACGAAAACGAGTTCATCAAACAGAGTTCATACTAACATACGAAAGGATTACATACTAACGGAGACCTAACCCTAACCCTAGTTTGTCAAAATTTCTCGCCGCCGTGCTCACTCATCGTAGTTGAGGTAGTGCTTGACGGCAGACTTGCGTAGCGCCCACGCTAGCTCATGCTCCTTATTGGCAGCTTCGAGGAGGCCCTGAGCACCTTCTTTCGTCGTTCGCCACCGCGCGCTGCCAACATATTCGGCGGCGGCGCCGCACCACCTCCTGATGCGGGGCAAGATGTGCTTGTCGAGCACATCGAAGCCAGCCCACGTGTCTTGCCTGCCGCTCCGGCAGAGCTAGGTGCGGTACCGTCCTGCGTCGATCTCCACGTGCGTCGTGCCTTGTGCTCATCATCGCTGGAGCTAGTACCATCACGCGCGGGTGGAGCTTCCAGCCTCTGTGTCGTGGCAGGCGCGATTGCTCAGCGGTGCACGGACGTGGCTGCCACGACTTCCACCTGGGCCACGGCTAGATCCGCCGACCATCGATCTACCGGAGACGGAGAAAAATGAGAGAGGAGCGAGAAACTGCTCGTCGAAATTGGCCAAGCCTAGCAGCGTTGGACACGAAATGTGGCGGAGGGGAACGCGCGCGCGGGGGAGGGGGGTGGGGGCGCTAACCCTAAATGCCCTCGGTACCACTCGGCGGAGGGGGCACATATCTGGATCCCTTGTTTTTTTTGGACCAAGCCGATATGCGGTACCTGTTTGGGATGTATGAAAGGCAAAAACTGCATATTGGCCGGAATTTTCTAAGCATGAGGGATTTTAGTGGATCTGTTAGAGATGCTCTAAGTGCACTATAGCACCGCTAAATCTCGCTAAGCACAACGTCATAGCGTTATAGCATACACGGTGCACCCGACAGCAACACACCACACGCTGCAGCCCATCGACCCACCCAGCTCACTCTAACTCTCTCTAAAACGCCCATCAAGACCTAACCTAGCCCGCCCAATCCTCAGTTCCTAGACCCAATCCCCAGTTCGATGGGTCATGAGTAAGGACGGTGGAGGCAGAGGCGTCTCTTGACCGGCAGTGGCTACGATGTCTCGCGAGCGAAGGCGGAAACGACGGTTTGTGAGCAGCTGTTGTTTCTCGGTGGCAGTTCCTTCCAATCTAGCGGCGTGTGCAGGCCTCCAACTCAAGCAAGCCAATGACCATGTCAGCCAGCTGTCGGCACCGACAAGTCAGCCACCAAGTAGCTAACCTCTCTTCATCCAGTCTCCAGGTAGCGATGTAGGCGACAGGCTATTCCTTGCTGTTGTCAGCCACCAAGTTGTTGAGGAACGTAGCATGCAATTTCAAAAAAATTCGTACGATCACGCAAGGTCTATCTAGGAGATGCATAACAAGGAGAGGGGGGGGTGTCCAAGTACCCTCGTAGACCGAAAGCGAAAGCGTTAGTTAACGCAGTTGATGTAGTTGAACGTCTTCACAATCCAACTAGTCCAAGTACCGAACATATGACACCTCCGTGTTCAGCACACATTCAGCTCGATGACGTCCCTGGAACTCTTGATCCAGTAGAGGGTCGAGGGAGAGTTCCGTCAGCACGACGGCGTGGTGATGATGTGATCCGCGCAGGGCTTCGCCTAAGCACTACGACGCTATGACCAGAGGAGTAAACTGTGGAGGGGGGCACCACACACGACAAAGAGAACAATTGATGTTCTTTGGGGTTCCCCCTGCCCCCGTATATAAAGGAGGAGGGGAGGAGGCGGCCAGCCATGGGGCATGCCAAGTGTGGGGAGTTCTATTAGGACTCCTAGTCCTAGTAGGATTCCCCTTTCCTTTCCTGAGAAGGGGAGAAGGGGAAAGAGGTGGAGGAGAAGAAGAAAGGGGGGTCGCACCCCCACCCCTAGTCCATTCCGGTTTGGGCTTGGGTGGGCGCGCACCTCCACCTGGCCGCCGGCCTCCTCTCTCCACTAGGGCCCATGAAGGCCCAATAGTCCCCCGGGGGGTTCAAGTAACCTCCCGGTAGTCCAAAACTTATCTGATACTTCCCAAAACTATTCTAGTGTCTGAATGTAACCTTCCAATATATCAATCTTTACCTCTCGACCATTTCTAGACTCCTCGTAACGTCCGTGATCTCATCCGGGACTCCCAACAAACTTCAGTCATCAAAAACACATAACTCGTAGTACAAATCATCATCGAATGTTAAGCGTGCGGACCCTACGGGTTCGAGAACTATGTAGACATGATCGAGACACATCTCCGATCAATAACCAATAGCAGAACCTGGATGATCATATTGGCCCCTACATATTCTACGAAGGTCTTTATCGGTCAAACCGCACAACAACATACGTTGTTCCCTTTGTCATCGGTATGTTACTTGTCCGAGATCCGATCGTTGGTATCTTCATACCTAGTTCAATCTCGTTACTAGCAGGTCTCTTTACTCGTTCTGTAATGCTTCATCCTGTAACTAACTCATTAGTCACATTGCTTGCAAGGCTTACAGTGATGAGCATTACCGAGAGGGCCCAAACATACCTCTCCCATACACGGAGTGACAAATCCTAATCTCGATCTATGCCAACTCAACAAACACCTTAGGAGACACATGTAGAGCATCTTTATAATCACCCAGTTACGTTGTGACGTCTGATAGCACACAAGGTGTTGCTCCGATATTCAGGAGTTGCATAATCTCATAGTCAAAGGAACATGTATAAGTCATGAAGAAAGCAATAGCAATAAAACTTAACGATCATAATGTTAAGCTAACAGATGGGTATTGTCCATCACATCATTCTCCAATGATGTGATCCCGTTCATCAAATGACAACACATGTCTATGGTCAGGAAACATAACCATCTTCGATTAACGAGCTCGTCAAGTAGAGGCATACTAGGGACACTTTGTTTTGTCTATGTATTCACACATGTACTAAGTTTCCGGTTAATACAATTCTAGCATGAATAATAAAAATTTATCATGATATAAGGAAATATAAATAACAACTTTATTATTGCCTCTAGGGCATATTTCCTTCAGTCTCCCACTAGCACTGGAGTCAATAATCTAGATTACATAGTAATGATTCTAATACCCATGGAGTCTTGGTGCTAATCATGTTTTGCTCGTGGAAGAGGCTTAGTCAACGGGTCTGCAACATTCAGATTCGTATGCATCTTGCAAATCTCTCTGTCTTCCTCCTTGACTTGATCGTGGGTGGAATTGAAGCGTCTCTTGATGTGTTTGGTTCTCTTGTGAAATCTGGATTCTTTCGCCAAGGCGATTGCTCCAGTATTGTCACAAAAGATTTTCATTGGACCTGATGCACTAGGTATTACGCCTAGATCGGATATGAACTCCTTCATTCAGACTCCTTCATTTGCTGCTTCTGAAGCAGCTATGTACTCCGCTTCACACGTAGATCCTGCCACGATGCTCTGCTTGGAACTGCACCAACTAACAACTCCACCATTCAATATAAATACGTATCCGGTTTGTGACTTAGAGTCATCCGGATCAGTGTCGAAGCTTGCATCGACGTAACCATTTACGACAAGCTCTTTGTCACCTCCATAAACAAGACACATATCCTTAGTCGTTTTTAGGTATTTCAAGATGTTCTTGACCGTTGTCCAGTGATCCACTCCTGGATTACTTTGGTACTCCGTGCTAAACTTATAGCAAGGCACACATCAGGTCTGGTACACAGCATTGCATACATGATAGAACCTATGGCTGAGGCATAGGGAATGACTTTCATTTTCCCTCTATCTTCTGAAGTGGTCGGGCATTGAGTCTGACTCAACTTCACACCTTATAACACAGGCAAGAACCCTTTCTTTAACTGATCCATTTTGAACCTCTTCATAACTTTATCAATGTATGTGCTTTGTGAAAGTCCAATTAAGTGTCTTGATCTATCTCTATAAATCTTGATGCCCAATATATAAGGAGCTTCACTGAGGTCTTTCATTGAAAAAAATTTATTCAAGTATCCTTTTATGCTATCCAGAAATTCTGTATTATTTCCAATCAACAATATGTCATCCACATATAATATTAGAAATGCTACAAAGCTCCCACTCACTTTCATGTAAATACAGGCTTCTCCAAAAGTCTGTATAAAACCATATGCTTTGATCACATTATCAAAGCGTATATTCCAACTCCGAGAGGCTTGCACCAGTCCATAAATGGATCGCTGGAGCTTGCACACGTTGTTAGCACCTTTTGGATCGACAAAACCTTCTGGTTGCATAATTTACAACTCTTCTTTAAGAAATCCATTAAGGAATGCAGTTTTGACATCCATTTGCCAAATTTCATAATCATAAAATGCGGCAATTGCTAACATGATTCGGACAGACTTAAGCATCGCTATGGGTGAGAAGGTCTCAACGTAGTCAACTCCTTGAACTTGTCGAAAACCTTTCACAACAAGTCAAGCTTTGTAGAGAGTAACATTACCGTCAGCATCAGTCTTCTTCTTGAAGATCCATTTATTTTCTATGGCTTGCCGATCATCAGGCAAGTCCACTAAAGTCCACACTTTGTTCTCATACATGGATCCCATCTCAGATTTCATGGCCTCAAGCCATTTCGCGGAATCTGGGCTCATCATCGCTTCCTCATAGTTCGTAGGTTCATCGTGGTCTAGTAACATGACTTCCAAAATAGGATTACCGTACCACTCTGGTGCGGGCCGTACTCTGGTTGACCTATGAGGTTCGGTAGTAACTTGATCTGAAGTTTCATGATCATCATCATTACCTTCCTCACTAATTGGTGTAGGAATCACTGGAACTGATTTCTGTGATGAACTACTTTCCAATTTGGGAGAAGGTACAATTACCTCATCAAGTTCTACTTTCCTCCCACTCACTTCTTTCGAGAGAAACTCCTTCTATAGAAAGGATCCATTCTTAGCAACGAATATCTTGCCTTTGGATATGTGATAGAAGGTGTACCCAACAGTTTCCTTTGGGTATCCTATGAATACACATTTCTCCGATTTGGGTTCGAGCTTACTAGGTTGAAGCTTTTTCACATAAGCATCGCAGCCCCAACCTTTAAGAAACGACAGCTTAGGTTTCTTGCCAAACCACAGTTCATATGGTGTCGTCTCAACGGATTTAGATGGTGCCCTATTTAACGTGAATGCAGTCGTCTCTAAAGCATAACCCCAAAACAATAGCGGTAAATCAGTAAGAGACATCATAGATCGCACCATATCTAATAAAGTATGGTTACGACATTCGAACACACCATTACGTTGTGGTGTTCCAGGTGGCGTGAGTTGCGAAACTATTCCACATTGTTTCAAATGAAGACCAAACTTGTAACTCAAATATTCGCCTCCGCGATCAGATTGTAGAAACTTTATTTTCTTGTTACGATGATTTTCCACTTCATTCTGAAATTCTTTGAACTTTTCAAATGTTTCAGACTTATCTTTCATTAAGTAGATATACCCATATCTGCTCAAATCATCTATGAAGGTCAGAAAATAATGATACCCACCGCGAGCCTCAACACTCATTGGACCGCATACATCGGTATGTATTATTTCCAGTAAGTCAGTGGCTCGCTCCATTGTTCCGGAGAACAGAGTCTTAGTCATCTTGCCCATGAGGCATGGTTCGCAAGCACCAACTGATTCCAAAAGCCCATCAGCATGGAGTTTCTTATGTGCTTTACACCAATATGACCTAACCGACAATGCCACAAATAAGTTGCACTATCATTATTAACTTTGCTTCTTTTGGCTTCAATATTATGAATATGTGTATCACCACGATCGAGATTCAACAAGAATAGACCACTTAACAAGGGTGCATGACCATAAAAGATATTACTCATATAAATAGGACAACCATTATTCTGTGATTTAAATGAATAACCGTCTCACATCAAACAAGATCCAGATATAACGTTCATGCTCAATGGTGGCACCAAATAACAATTATTCAGGTCTAAAACTAATCCCGGAGGTAGATGTAGAGGTAGCGTGCGGACAGCGATCACATCGACCTTGGAACCATTTCCGACGCGCATCATCACCTCGTCCTTAGCCAATCTTTATTTAATCCGTAGCCCATGTTTCGAGTTGCAAATATGAGCAACAGAACCAGTATCAAATGCCCAGGTACTACTACGAGCATTAGTAAGGTACACATCAATAACATGTATATCAAATATACCTTTCACTTTGTCATCCTTCTTATCCGCCAAATACTTGGGGCAGTTCCGCTTCCAGTGACCAGTCCCTTTGCAGCAGAAGCACTCAGTTTCAGGCTTAGGTCCAGACTTGGGCTTCTTCCCGGGAGTAGCAACTTGCTTGATATTCTTCTTAATGTTCCCCTTCTTCCCTTTGCCCTTTCTCTTGAAACTAGTGGTCTTGTTAACCATCAAAACTTGATGCTCCTTCTTGATTTCTACCTCCGCGGCCTGTAGCATTGCGAAGAGCTCGGGAATTGTCTTTTCCATGCCTTGCATATTATAGTTCATCACGAAGCCTTTATAGCTTGGTGGCAGTGATTGAAGAACTCTGTCAATGACACTATCATCAGGAAGATTAACTCCCAGCTGAGTCAAGTGGTTATGGTACCCAGACATTCTGAGTACGTGTTCACTGACAGAACTATTCTCCTCCATCTTGCAGCTGTAGAACTTGTTGGAGACTTCATATCTCTCAACTCGGGCATTTGCTTGAAATATTAACTTCAACTCTTGGAACATCTCATATGCTCCAGGACGTTCAAAACGTCTTTGAAGTCCCGATTCTAAGACGTAAAGCATGGCACACTGAACTATCGAGTAGTCATCAGATCGAGCTTGCTAGACATTCATAACATCAGCATTTGCTCCTGCAGCAGGCCTTGCACCTAGCGGTGCTTCAAGGACGTAATTATTCTGTGCAGCAATGAGGATAATCCTCAAGTTACTGACCCAGTACATGTAGTTGCTACCATCATCTTTCAACTTAGCTTTCTCTAGGAATGCATTAAAATTCAAGGGAACGGTAGCACGGGCCATTGATCTACAACAACATAGATATGCAAAAAACTATCTGGACTAAGTTCATGATAAATTAAAGTTCAATTGATCATATTACTAAAGAACTCTCACTTAGATAGACATCCCTCTAGTCATCTAAATGATCACGTGATCCATATCAACTAAACCATGTCCGATCATCATGTGAGATGGAGTAGTTTTCAATGGTGAACATCTCTATGTTGATCATATCTACTATATGATTCACGTTCGACCTTTCAGTCTCAGTGTTCCGAGGCCATATATGCATATGCTAGGCTCGTCAAGTTTAACCCGAGTATTCTGCACGCGCAAAACTGGCTTGCACCCGTTGTATGTGAACGTAGAGCTTATCAACCCGATCATCACGTGGTGTCTCGGCACAACAAACTGTAGCAACGGTGCATACTCAGGGAGAACACTTATACCTTGAAATTTAGTGAGGGATCATCTTATAATGCTACCGTCGTACTAAGCAAAATAAGATGCATAAAAGATAAACATCACATGGAATCAAAATATGTGACATGATATGGCCATCATCATCTTGTGCCTTTGATCTCCATCTCCAAAGCACCGTCATGATCTCCATTGTCACCGGCTAGACAACTTGATCTCCATCGTAGCATCGTTGTTGTCTCGCCAACTATTGCTACTACGACTATTGCTACTACGACTATTGCTACCGCTTAGTGATAAAGTAAACAATTACATGGCGATTGCATTTCATACAATAAAGCGACAACCATATGGCTCCTGCCAGTTGCCGATAACTTTGTTACAAAACATGATCATCTCATACAACAATTTATATCACATCATGTCTTGACCATATCACATCACAACATGCCCTGCAAAAACAAGTTAGATGTCCTCTACTTTGTTGTTGCAAGTTTTACGTGGCTGCTACGGGCTTCTAGCAAGAACCGTTCTTACCTACGCATCAAAACCACAACGATTTTTTGTCAAGTGTGTTGTTTTAACCTTTAACAAGGACCGGCCGTAGTCAAACTCGATTCAACTAAAGTTGGAGAAACAGACACCTGCCAGCCACTTGTGTGCAAAGCACGTCGGTAGAACCAGTCTCATGAACGCGGTCATGTAATGTCGGTTCGGGCCGCTTCATCCAACAATACCGCCGAATCAAAGTAAGACGTTGGTGGTAAGCAGTATGACTATTATCGCCCACAACTCTTTGTGTTCCACTCGTGCAAAAAATCTACGCATAAACCTGGCTCGGATGCCACTGTTGGGGAACATAGCATGCAATTTCAAAAAAATTCCTACGATCACGCAAGATCTATCTAGGAGATGCATAGCAACGAGAGGGGAGAGTGTGTCCACGTACCCTCGTAGACCGAAAGCGGAAATGTTAGTTAAAGCGGTTGATATAGTCGAACGTCTTCATGATTCAACCGATCCAAGTACCGAACGTACAACACCTCCGTGTTCAGCATACGTTCAGCTTGATCACGTCCCTCGAACTCTTGATCCAGTAGAGGGTCGAAGAAGAGTTCCGTTAGCACGACGGCGTGGTGACAGTGTTGATGATGTGATCCGCGCAGGGCTTCACCTAAGCACTACGACGCTATGACCGGAGGAGTAAACTGTGGAGGGGGCACCGCACACGGCAAAGAGAACAATTGATGTGCTTTGGGGTTCCCCCTGCCCCCATATATAAAGGAGGGGGGAAGGAGGCGACCGGCCATGGGGTGCGCCAAGTGTGGGGAGTTCTACCAGGACTCCTAGTCCTAGTAGCATTCCCCTTCCCTTTCTGGAGAAGGGGAGAAGGGGAAAGAGGTGGAGGAGAAGAAGGAAAGGGGGGGCCGCGTGATACGTCCATTTTGCATCATGCTTTTATATCAATACTTATTGCATTATGGGCTGTTATTACACATTATATCTCAATACTTATGGCTATTCTCTCTTATTTTACAAGGTTTACCATGAAGAGGGGGAATGCCGACAGCTGGAATTCTGGCTGGAAAAGGAGCAAATGTTGGAAACCTATTCTGCACAACTCCAAAATACCTGAGACTCCATGAAACAACTTTTCAGATTTAATAAGAATTTTTGGGCAAAAGAAATAGGCCAGGGGGCCCACACCCTGTCCAGGAGACAGGGGGGCGCGCGCCCCCCTGTAGGGCGCGCCCCCTATCTCCTGGGCCCCCTGGTGGGCTTCCGGCGTCCATCTTCTGCTATATGAAGGGTTTTGTCCTGGAAAAAATCATGGGCAAGCTTACGGGACGAAACTCCGCCTCCACGAGGCGGAACCTTGGCGGAATCAATCTAGGGCTCTGGCGGAGCTGTTCTGCCGGGGACACTTCCCTCTGGGAGGGGGAAATCATCACCAACGTCATCACCAACGATCCTCTCATCCGGTGGGGATCAATGTCCATCAACATCTTCACCAGCACCATCTCCTCTCAAAACCCTAGTTCATCTCTTGTATCCAATCTTGTGTCAAAACCACAAATTGCTACCTGTGGGTTGCTAGTAGTGTTGATTACTCCTTGTAGTTGATGCTATTTGGTTTACTTGGTGGAAGATCATATGTTCAGATCCTTTATGCATATTATTACCCCTCTGATTATGAACATGAATATGCTTTGTGAGTAGTTATGTTTGTTCCTGAGGACATGGGTGAATTCTTGCTATTAGTAGTCATGTGAATTTGGTATTCGTTCGATATTTTGATGAGATGTATGTTGTCTCTCCTCTAGTGGTGTTATGTGAACGTCGACTACATGACACTTGACCATTATTTGGGCCTAGAGGAAGGCATAGGGAAGTAATAAGTAGATGATGGGTTGCTAGAGTGACAGAAGCTTAAACCCTAGTTTATGCGTTGCTTCGTTAGGGGTTGATATGGACCCATATGTTTAATGTTGTGGTTAGGTTTACCTTAATACTCCTTTTTGTAGTTGCGAATGCTTGCAATAGGGGTTAATCATAAGTGGGATGCTTGTCCATGTTAGGGCAGTACCCAAGTACCGGTCCACCCACATATCAAATTATCAAAGTACCGAACGCGAATCTTATGAACGTGATGAAACTAGCTTGACGATAATTCCCAATGTGTCCTCGGGAGCTCCTTCTTCATTGTTAGAGTTTGTCCAGGCTTATCCTTTGCTACATAAAGGATTGGGCCACCTTGCTGCACTTTATTTATTTTATTTACTTTTTGCTCGTTACTATTTATCTTATCACAAAACTATCTATCACCTACTATTTCAGTGCTTGCAGAGAAAACCTTACTGAAAACCGCTTATCATTTCCTTCTGCTCCTCATTGGGTTCGACACTTTTACTTATTGAAAGGACTACGATAGCTCCCCTATACTTGTGGGTCATCAAGACTCTTTTCTGGCGCCGTTGCCGGTGAGCGTAGCGCTCTTGGTGAGTGGAACTTGGTAAGGAAACATTTATATAGTGTGCTGAAATTTTCTGTTACTTGTCACTATGGAAACTAATCCTTTGAGTGGCTTGTTTGGGGTATCTTCACCCCAACCAGAAGAGCCATTAGATGATCCTCAACCCACTGAACCTTATGAAAATATTCACTTTGAGATTCCTTCGGGTATGATAGAGAAACCGCTAGCTAATCCTTTTGCAGGAGACGGAAAATTGCATCCCGACTTACACCTTATCTTTGTGGATGAAGTTTGTGGATTATTTAAGCTTGCAGGTATTCCCGATGATGTTGTCAAAAGGAAGGTCTTTACTTTATCTTTGAAGGGAGATGCAATGACATGGTATAGGCTATGTGATGATACGAGATATTGGAACTATAAGCGATTGAAGTTGGAATTTCACCAGAAGTTCAATCCTATGCATCTTGTTCATCATGATCGTAATTACATATATAATTTCTGGCCTCATGAAGGAGAAAGCATCGCTCAAGATTGGGGGAGGCTTAAGTCAATGTTATATTCATGCCCCAATCATGAGCTCTCTCGGGAAATGATTATTCAGAATTTTTATGCTTGACTTTCTCTTGATAATCGCAACCTGCTCGATACTTCCTGTGCTGGTTCCTATATGCTGAAGACTATTAATTTCAAATGGGACTTATTGGAAAGAATTAAACGCAACTCTGAAGATTGGGGTTCCGACGATGGTAAGGAGTCAGGTATGACACCTAAGTTCGATTGTGTTAAATCTTTTATGGATACAGATGCTTTCCGTGGATTTAGCTCTAAATATGGACTTGACTCTGAGATAGTAGCTACTTTTTGTGAAACTTTTGCTACTCACGTTGATCTCCCTAAAGAGAAGTGGTTTAAATATAATCCCCCTGTTGAAGTTAAAGTAGCTGCACCTATTACAGTCGAAGAGAAGACTATTACATATAGTGATCCCATTATTCCTACTGCTTATGTTGAAAAACCTCCTTTTCCTATTAGGATAAAAGATCATGTCAAAGCTTCGACTGTTGTCCGTAAGAGTAATACTAGGACCTATACACCTCCTGAGCAAATTAATGTTGAACCTGGTATTGCTATGATTAAAGATCTTTTGGATGAGGACTTAGATGGGCATGTTATCTCTTTTTGTGGTGAAACTGCTAATATTGCTAAACCCGATACTAAGACACGTAGACCTATTGTAGGCACGCCTGTTATTTCTGTTAAAATAGGAGATCATTGTTATCACGGTTTATGTGATATGGGTGCTAGTGCTAATGCGATACCTTATGATCTTTATAAAGAAATTATGCACGATATTGCACCTGTTGAATTAGAAGACATTGATGTTACTATTAAGCTTGCTAATAGGGACACCATTAAACCTATTGGGATTGTTAGAGATGTTGAAGTCTTGTGTGGGAAGATTAAATACCCTGCTGATTTTCTTGTTCTTGGTTCCCCACAAGATGATTTTTGTCCCATTATTTTTGGTAGACCCTTCCTGAATACTGCTAGTGCTAAGATTAATTGTGAAAAGAATATTGTCACTGTTGGCATAGATGGTATGTCTCATGAGTTTAATTTTGCTAAGTTTAGTAGACAACCTCGTGAAAGGGAACCACCTAGTAAGGATGAAATTTTTGGTCTTGCTTCCATTGCTATTCCACCAACTGATCTGTTAGAACAATATTTGCTAGACCATGAAAACGATATGTTTATGAAGGAAAGGGAAGAAATAGATGAAATGTTCCTTAAACAAGAACCTATGTTGAAACATAACCTTCCCGTTGAAATTCTTGGGGATCCCCCTCCACCCAAGGGTGATCCCGTGTTTGAACTCAAACCCTTACCTGATAATCTTAAGTATGCTTATCTTGATGAAAAAGAAATATATCCTGTTATTATTAGTGCTAACCTTTCAGAGAAAGAAGAAGAAAGATTATTAAAAACTCTAAAGAAGCACCGAGCTGCTATTGGATATACTCTGGATGATCTTAAGGGCATTAGTCCCACATTATGTCAACACAAAATTTCAGTGGAGAAAGATGCCAAACCAGTTAGAGATCCTCAAAGACGATTAAATCCCAAAATGAAGGAAGTGGTAAGAAAGGAGATACTCAAGCTCCTTGAGGCAGGTATTATTTATCCCGTTGCTGATAGTGAATGGGTAAGCCCTGTCCATTGTGTCCCTAAAAAGGGAGGTATTACCGTTATCCCTAATGATAAAGATGAATTGATCCCGCAAAGAATTATTACGGGTTATAGGATGGTAATTGATTTTCGTAAGTTAAATAAAGCTACTAATAAAGATCATTACCCTTTACCTTTTATTGATCAAATGCTAGAAAGGCTATCCAAACACACACATTTTTGCTTTCTAGATGGTTATTCTGGCTTCTCTCAGATACCTGTATCAGCGGGGGATCAATCTAAAACTACTTTTACTTGCCCTTTTGGTACTTTTGCTTATAGACGTATGCCTTTTGGTTTATGTAATGCACCTGCTACCTTTCAAAGATGCATGATGGCTATATTTTCAGATTTTTGTGAAAAGATTTGTGAGGTATTCATGGATGACTTCTCCGTCTATGGATCCTCTTTTGATGATTGTTTGAGCAACCTTGATCGAGTTTTGCAGAGATGCGAAGACACTAGTCTCGTCCTGAATTGGGAAAAGTGTCACTTTATGGTTAATGAAGGCATTGTCTTGGGGCACAAGATCTCCGAGAGAGGTATTGAAGTTGATAAAGCCAAAGCTGATGCTATTGAAAAGATGCCATGTCCCAAGGACATAAAAGGTATAAGAAGTTTCCTGGGTCACGCCGGTTTTTATAGGAGGTTCATTAAGGACTTTTCTAAAATCTCTAGGCCTCTGACTAATTTATTGCAATAAGATATTACTTTTGTCTTTGATGATGATTGTGTAGAAGCATTCAAAACACTTAAGAAGGCTTTGATCACTGCACCTATTGTTCACCCACCTGATTGGAATTTACCTTTTGAAATTATGTGCGATGCTAGTGATTATGCTGCAGGTGCTGTTTTAGGGCAAAGAGTTGATAAGAAATTGAATGTTATCCATTATGCTAGCAAGACTCTTGATACTGCCCAGAGAAATTATGCTACTACTGAAAAAGAATTCTTAGCAGTTGTGTTTGCATGTGATAAGTTTAGACCTTATATTGTTGATTCCAAAGTTACTATTCACACTGATCATGCTGCTATTAAATATCTTATGGAAAAGAAAGATGCTAAGCCATTAGATGGGTTCTCTTGCTCCAAGAATTTGACTTGCATATTATTGATAGAAAGGGAGCTGAGAACCCCGTTGCAGACAACTTGTCTAGGTTAGAGAATGTTCTTGATGACCCACTGCCTATTAATGATAGTTTTCCTGATGAACAATTAGCGGTTGTCAATGCTTCTCGTACTGCTCCTTGGTATGCTGATTATGCTAATTACATTGTTGCTAAATATATACCGCCTAGTTTCACATACCAGCAAAAGAAAAAGTTCTTTTATGATTTAAGACATTACTTCTGGGATGATCCACACCTTTATAAAGAAGGAGTAGATGGTATTATTAGACGTTGTGTGCCTGAGCATGAATAGGAACAGAACCTACGCAAGTGTCACTCTGAATCCTATTGAGGACACCACGCTGGAGATAGAACTGCACACAAGGTACTACAATCTGGTTTTTATTGGCCTACTCTTTTCAAAGATGCTCGTAAGTTTGTCGTATCTTGTGATGAATGTCAAAGAATAGGTAAAATTAGTAGACGTCAAGAAATGCCTATGAATTATTCTCTTGTTATTGAACCATTTGATGTTTGGGGCTTTGATTATATGGGACCTTTTCCTGCCTCTAATGGTTATACACATATTTTAGTTGCTGTTGATTACGTTACTAAGTGGGTAGAAGCTATTCCAACTAGTAGTGCTGATCATAACACTTCCATTAAAATGCTTAAAGAAGTTATTTTTCCGAGGTTTGGAGTCCCTAGATATCTTATGACTGATGGTGGTTCACACTTTATTCATGGTGCTTTCCGTAAGATGCTTGCTAAGTATGATGTCAATCATAGAATCGCATCTCCTTATCATCCGCAGTCTAGTGGTCAAGTAGAGTTGAGCAATAGAGAGCTCAAATTAATTTTGCAAAAGACTGTGAATAGATCTAGAAAGAATTGGTCCAAACAACTTGATGATGCATTATGGGCCTATAGAACTGCATACAAAAATCCTATGGGTATGTCTCCATATAAGATGGTTTATGGAAAAGCATGTCATTTACCTCTTGAACTTGAACATAAAGCATATTGGGCTATTAAAGAGCTCAATTATGACTTCAAACTTGCCGGTGAGAAGAGGTTGTTTGATATTAGCTCACTTGATGAATGGAGAACCCAAGCATATGAGAATGCCAAGCTTTTCAAAGAAAAAGTCAACGCTGGCATGATAAGAGGATACAAAAGCCTGAGTTTAACGTAGGCGATTATGTGTTATTGTTCAACTCTCGTTTAAGATTTTTTGTAGGAAAACTTCTCTCAAAATGGGAAGGTCCCTACGTTATCGAGGAGGTCTATCGTTCAGGTGCTATAAAAATCAACAACTTCGAAGGCACAAACCCGAGGGTGGTAAATGGCCAAAGAATTAAACATTATATTTCAGGTAATCCTATCAATGTTGAAACTAATATTATAGAAACCATAACCCCTGAGGAATACATAAGAGACACTTTCCAGAACGCTCCAGACTCCAAAAAGGGATAGGTACGTGGTACGGTAAGTAAACCGACTCCAAAACAACTCTAATGGCAATTTTTATCAGTTTTGGATTATTTAAGGATTTTAGGAAGAAAGAATAGTCCTAAAGGGGCAGGAGGCTCCCACGAGAGAGGAGGGCGCCCCCCCTGTAGGGCGCGCCCCCCCTGTCTCATGGGCACCTCGTGTGCCTCCCGGACTCCGTTTTCTTGTATGTTATGTATTTTGGTCAGTAAAAATTCATTATATATACTCCCAAAGGTTTTGACCATTGTATCACGCCAATATCCTCTGTTTTCGTTTCGAGCTGTTCCTGTTGCAGAGTAAAGCAAGATGTCTTCTCAGGAGTCAGTTGGGGAGAGCCGGGTGTCTCACCCAATGCCAGGTCCAGGAGCAAATAGCAATGTCTATCACTTTGGACCATCAACAGAGGATGAGATGGAAGCTAATTTGAAAAGGATAGATGCCATGGAGGAAGATCAAGAAGTTACCTCTCGTCTCCGAGCAGAATTCAATATGGGGGAACTACCTAGCCTGGCTGTCCCTGCCTCGGTCATCCCTTCCAACTCTAGATTTCTTTCTTATGAAAATATGAAAAAGAGTTTTACTTGTTCTCCAGAAGCTATGCAGCATCCTTGGGTAAAAGGAGATTTGGCCGTTACGGGCAAGCTCCGTAAAGAAAATATGGACCTCAAACAACAAGTAAATAAGCTCGAGGAGGAGAACCGTATCCTGAAGGGCATCATCGCCAAGAAGATCATAACACCAACCATGAAGAAGGAGAAATAATCACATGGGTATGGGCACTCCCCTTGGCAACTGCCAAGCTTGGGGGAGGTGTCCCGGTATCGTATCACCATCATACTCCTATCTTTACCGCTTCATTTAGTTCGATCCTTTTAGTAGTATATTGATCTATTAGTTCGAAGTTTTGATATCAAGTAGTTTTGAGTTTTGCTTTGTGATCTCTTTATGTAATCGAGTCCGTGTGCTATCTATAATAAAGATTAGTGTTGAGTCAAGGGCTTTGCTATGTTGTTATGATCTTGAGAAAGTAGAAAGAACAAAAGAGTTCATATTGATCTTATGGATAGTGATAACTTCACACATAGAAAGTATGAGGCATAAAAATTGTTGAGAGTTGATGAACGTAGCCTTGGTTATCGTTGCAGTTAATAGGAAGTAATAAGGAAAGAAGGGTTCACATATAAATATATTATCTTGGACATCTTTTATGATTGTGAAGCACTCATTAAGTATGACATGCTAAAAGAGTTGACGTTGGACAAGGAAGACAACGTAATAGTTTATGTTTTCCAACATCTCAGTTAATGTATATTGTCATTGACCTTCCAGACATGTTGAGATTGCCTTTCCCCCTCATGCTAGCCAAATTCTTTGCACCAAGTAGAGATACTACTTGTACTTCCAAATATCCTCAAACCCAGTTTTGCCATGAGAGTCCACCATACCTACCTATGGATTGAGTAAGATCCTTCAAGTAAGTTGTCATCGGTGCAAGCAATAAAAATTGCTCTCTAAATATGTATGACTTATTAGTGCAGAGAAAATAAGCTTTGTACGAACTTGTTGTGGAAATAATAAAAGCGACGGATTGCATAATAAAGGTCCACATACAAGGGGCAATATAAAGTGACGTTCTTTTGCATTAAGACTTCATGCATCAACCCTAAAAGCGCATGCCAACCTCTGCTTCCCTCTGCGAAGGGCCTATCTTTTACTTTATGTTTTTACTTTATGCTTGAGTCAAGGTGATACTCACCTTTCCCTTTTTATTTTTATCCTTTGGCAAGCTCCTCATGTTTGAAAGATTATGATACATATATCCAATTGGATGTAAGTTGGCATAGGCTATTATCGTTGACATCACCTAAAGGTGAATATGTTGGGAGGCAACACAATAAGCCCCTATCTTTCTCAGTGTCCGGCTGAAACTCTATAACCACAAGTATTGCGTGAGTGTTAACAATTATAGGGGACTACGAGATAGTTGAGTATGTGAGCTTGTTGAAAAGCTCTATTATTGACTCTTTCTGATGTTACGATAAATTGCAATTGCTTCAATGACTGAGACTATAGTTTGTTAGTTCCCAAAGAAGTTTTTTGAACCATACTTGACATTGTGAATTGCTTACTACTTGAAAGTAAGAAATCATATGACAAAATCCATATATGTTGCTGTTATTAGAATGATCATGATGCCCTCATGTCCGTATTTTATTTTTATCGACACCTCTTTCTCTAAACATGTGGACATATTTTTTGATTTCGGACAAGCGAGGTCTAAGCTTGGGGGAGTTGATACGTCCATTTTGCATCATGCTTTTATATCAATATTTATTGCATTATGGGCTGTTATTACACATTATATCTCAATACTTATGGCTATTTTCTCTTATTTTACAAGGTTTACCATGAAGAGGGGGAATGCCGGTAGCTGGAATTCTGGCTGGAAAAGGAGCAAATGTTGGAAACCTATTCTGCACAACTCCAAAAGATCTGAGACTCCACGAAACAACTTTTCAGATTTAATAAGAATTTTTGGGCAAAAGAAATAGACCAGGGGACCCACACCCTGTCCAGTAGACAGGGGGGCGCGCCCCCCCTGTAGGGTGTGCCCCTATCTCCTGGGCCCCCTGGTGGGCTTCCGGCGTCCATCTTCTGCTATATGAAGGGTTTTGTCCTGGAAAAAATCATGGGCAAGCTTACGGGATGAAACTCCGCCGCCACAAGGCGGAACCTTGGCAGAATCAATCTAGGGCTCTGGTGGAGCTGTTCTGCCGGGGACACTTCCCTCTGGGAGGGGGAAATCATCACCAACGTCATCACCAATGATCCTCTCATCAGGAGGGGGTCAATCTCCATCAACATCTTCACCAGCACCATCTCCTCTCAAAACCCTAGTTCATCTCTTGTATCCAATCTTGTATCAAAACCACAAATTGCTACCTGTGGGTTGCTAGTAGTGTTGTTACTCCTTGTAGTTGATGCTATTTGGTTTACTTGGTGGAAGATCATATGTTCAGATCCTTTATGCATATTATTACCCCTCTGATTATGAACATGAATATGCTTTGTGAGTAGTTACGTTTGTTCCTGAGGACATGGGTGAAGTCTTGCTATTAGTAGTCATGTGAATTTGGTATTCGTTCGATATTTTGATGAGATGTATGTTGTCTCTCCTCTAGTGGTGTTATGTGAACGTCGACTACATGACACTTCACCATTATTTGGGCCTAGAGGAAGGCATAGGGAAGTAATAAGTAGATGATGGGTTGCTAGAGTGACAGAAGCTTAAACCCTAGTTTATGTGTTGCTTCGTTAGGGGTTGATATGGACCCATATGTTCAATGCTGTGGTTAGGTTTACCTTAATACTCCTTTTTGGAGTTGTGGATGCTTTCAATAGGGGTTAATCATAAGTGGGATGCTTGTCCATGTTAGGGCAGTACCCAAGTACCGGTCCACCCACATATCAAATTATCAAAGTACCGAACGCGAATCTTAAGAACGTGATGAAAACTAGCTTGACGATAATTCCCAATGTGTCCTCGGGAGCTCCTTCTTCATTATTAGAGTTTGTCCAGGCTTATCCTTTGCTACATAAAGGATTGGGCCACCTTCCTGCACTTTATTTACTTTATTTACTTTTTGCTCGTTACTATTTATCTTATCACAAAACTATCTATCACCTACTATTTCAGTGCTTGCAGAGAAAACCTTACTGAAAACCGCTTATCATTTCCTTCTGCTCCTCGTTGGGTTCGACACTCTTACTTATCGAAAGGACTATGATAGATCCCCTATACTTGTGGGTCATCACCGCGACCCCGCCACCCCTAGTCCAATTCGGTTTGGGCTTGGGGGGGGTGCTCCTACACCTGGCCGCCGGCCTCCTCTATCCACTAGGGCCCATGAAGGCCCAGTAGTCCCCCCGGGGGTTCCAGTAACCTCCCGGTACTCCGGAACTTATCTGATACTTCCCGAAACTATTCCGGTGTCCGAATGTAACCTTCCAATATATCAATCTTTACCTATCAACCATTTCGAGACTCCTCGTGACGTTCGTGATCTCATCCGGGACTCCGAACAAACTTCGGTCATCAAAAACACATAACTCATAATACAAATCGTCATCGAACGTTAAGCGTGCGAACCCTACGGGTTCAAGAACTATGTAGACATGATCGAGACACATCTTCGATCAATAACCAATAGCGGAACATGTATGCTCATATTGGCTCCTACATATTCTACGAATATTGGTCAAACCGCACAACAACATACGTTGTTCCCTTTGTCATCGGTATGTTACTTGCCCGAGATTCGATCGTCGGTATATTCATACCTAGTTCAATCTCGTTACTGGCAAGTCTCTTTACTCGTTCCATAATGCTTCATCCTGCAACTAACTCATTAGACACATTGCTTGCAAGGCTTATAGTGATGAGCACTTGAAAGCACAAGTACTCCCTGGGTGGTTTTGGTAATTAATGTCAACATATCTCTTGTTGGACTAACACTTTTACCTAGTATGTTTCAGATGAGTTCAAAAATGGAGTGGCATGGACTAGAGGATGTGGAACCCCTTCAAGATGCTAAGGACAAAGGATTGGCTCAAGCTCCAAGAACAAGACTCTACATTTTTCTATTTTAGTGATCCAAGATCACATTGAGTCCATAGGAAAAGCCAATACTATCAAGAGGGGATGAGGTGTTGCTTAATGGCTTGCTTGCTCAAAGTGCTTAGTGATATGCTTCAAAGCCCTCAACTTCCTTCTCACATCAACATATGACCTAAACCAAAAGTCAAACTCGGCCCTACTGATTCTTCCTATCCGGCGCCACGGAGTTCAGATGTCATAGCCACTGCCACAAACCCTAGGCAAATCGGTCTCACCGATAGGGATCTCGGTCTCACAGAGATGGGATTGTAATCTCTCCGTGTATGTCCATTACCCAGATCGGTCTCACCGAGTTTGAGTAATCGGTACTACCGAGACTACAATGCAAACTCTCTGTTCCTCTTCGTAACATTTCGGTCCAACCGAGATGAGCGAATCGATCCCAACGAGTTTGCCCGACCAACTCTCTAGTTAGCTTATTACCAAAAAATTTCCCACCGAGTTTGTGTAATCGGTCTCACCGAGATTACGTTATGCCCTGACCCTAACCATATCGGTCCTACCGACTTGCATGTCGGTCCCATCGAAAATCCTAACGGTCACTAAATTTGCTGAATCGGTCCGACCGAGTTTGTTAATTCGGTCCCACCGAGATTGGCAAGTTGTGTGTAACGATTAGATTTTGTGTGGAGGATATATACCCCTCCACCCACTCTTCATTCATGGAGAGAGCCATCAGAACGTGCCTACACTTCCAGCATACATTTTCTAAGAGAGAACCACCTACACTTGTGTTGAGGCCAAGATATTCCATTCCTACCATATGAATCTTGATCTCTAGCCTTCCCCAAGTTGCTTTCCACTCAAATCTTCTTTCCACCAAATCCAAATCCTGTGAGAGAGAGTTGAGTGTTGGGGAGACTATCATTTGAAGCACAAGAGCAAGGAGTTCATCATCAACACACCATTTGTTACTTCTTGGAGAGTGGTGTCTCCTAGATTGGCTAGGTGTCACTTGGGAGCCTCCGACAAGATTGTGGAGTTCAACCAAGGAGTTTGTAAGGGCAAGGATATCGCCTACTTCGTGAAGATCTACCGCTAGTGAGGCAAGTCCTTTGTGGGCGATGGCCATGGTGGGATAGACAAGGTTGCTTCTTCGTGGACCCTTTGTGGGTGGAGCCCTCCGTGGACTCGCGCAGCCGTTACCCTTCGTGGGTTGAAGTCTCCATCAACGTGGATGTACGATAGCACCACCTATCGGAACCACGACAAAAACATCCATGTCTCAAATTGCGTTTGGACACTCCAATCCCATCCCTTTACATTCTTGAAAGTTGCATGCTTTACTTTCCGCTGCTCATATACTCATTGCATGCTTGCTTGACATGTGCTGCTCATATAAAGAAGTTAAAAACTACAACTTTTGGTACTTAGTGTCTAATCACCCCCCCCTCTAGACACCTCTTCTCGGTCCTTTCAATTGGTATCAGAGCTTTGATCTCCATTGCTTTGGTTTAAACACCATTGGAGGAAGATGGATGAGTCTACTATTGAGAGTCTTATACATAGAGTGCCTATACTTGATGGAGAGTATTTTCATGAGTGGAAAAATGAGATGCTTGTGATTTTCAATGAATATCATTTGAACAAGTACATTACTAGCCCTTGTGCACCTCATGTTGATCCTATGCATCCTACCCTTGATGAGTCAATTGACATGATTCGCAATCTTAGAACTGTTGAACTTATCACTAGAGGCTTGCCTAGAAACTTGATTGGATGTTTGCCTACTCTTAAGTGTGCCTACACTACATGGAAATTTCTTGAGGAACGTTTTCCAAATTATTCCTTGAAAAATCTAGATGAAATTCTCCATAAGTCTATTGCCTTGAGTAAGATGAATTCCAATGATCCTATGTTTGGTGATTGTCTATTTGAGCTTACAAACCTTATGCGTGCCAAAGGAGATGTTGGAATTATTAATGATATTATTTCCAAAGCTATTAAAATTCATAAAGAATATCATTGTCAAACTCATATCACCCTCTCTAGGATTTGATCCACCACTTGATGATGTTGAACATGGATACTATGATGAGGATGATGATAGTGACTTTGATCTTGATGATGCAATGAGACAGTTTGGTCTTATGGCAAATCTTCAGGGATATATGGCAGGAGGAAAGGAATGGGTCCTTGATAGTGGATGTACCAATCACATGCCCAGAGATAAAGATATGTTTCGTGAGCTTGCTGAAAACGATGGTCCTCAAAAGTATGTCACCTTCGGTGACAACTCAAAGGGTAAGGTGGTTGGCCTCGGTAAGGTGGCCATATCACATGATAGCTCCATACAAAATGTCATGCTCGTTGAATCTCTTGGCTAAAACTTACTTTCAGTATCTAGACTTGCTGATTTCAGTTTCAATGTCCTATTTACTGAAGTAGATTGCCAAGTGTTTCATAGAGATAATCATAAAATGGTCTTTACCAGTGTACGTAGAGGTGATTTATACATTGTTGATTTCACTAAAAAGGCTCAACCTAGAACTTGCTTTATTGCTAAATCTTCTAAAGGTTGGTTATGGCATAGACGATTAGGTCATGTTGGCATGAGAAACCTTGACAAGCTTATTAAAGGAAATCATATCCTTGGTGTTAACGATGTCATATTTGATAAGGATAGACTTTGCAGCGCCCTGTCAGGCAGGTAAACAGGTTGGAGGGAGGCATCCTGTGAAGAACATCATGACCACAAGGAGGCCACTCGAGCTACTTCACATGGATCTTTTTGGTCCGAATGCCTACAAAAGTCTCGATGGAAATTCTTTTGGTCTAGTTATAGTTGATGATTTTTCAAGATTTACGTGGGTGTTCTTTCTCGATGATAAATTGCAGGTACAAAAGATCTTCAAAAACTTCGCTAGGAAGGCCCAAAATCAATTTTAAGTGAAGATCAAGAAGGTTCGCAGCGAGAACGGAACGGAGTTCAAGAACGCAAATGTGGACACCTTTCTTGACGAAGAAGGGATTTCACATGAGTTCTCGGCTACGTACACACCTCAACAAAATGGAGTTGTTGAGGGGAAGAACCGGACGCTCATCAAAATGGCGAGAACAATGCTTCACGAGTACAAGACGCCGAAGCACTTTTGGGCAGAAGCGGTTGAGACAGCTTGTCACGCAACAAATCGCTTGTATCTTCACAAGCTACTCGGCAAGACGGCATACGAGCCCCTCACCGGTAACAAACCCCAAGTTAGATACTTTCAAGTATTCGGCTCAAAGTGCTACATTCCTGATAAGCATCGTCATTCTAAATTTGCTCCTAAGTCTCATGAAGGTTTCCTACTTGGTTATGGCTCAAACTCTCACACATACCGTGTCTACAACAATTTCACCCGAAAGGTTGAAGAAACGGTAGATGTGAAGTTTGATGAATCTAACGGCTCGCAAGTAGAGCAATTGCCAATTGATGTAGGAGACAAAGACCCCTCGGAAGCAATCCAAGACTTGTTTATTGGCAAGATTCCTCCAACGGAGGTGAAGGAGAGTACCTCGTCCGTCCAAGTGTAAGCTTCTACCTCACGACAAGAGAACGACAACGCCAACAATGAAGAAGGCCAAGAAGAAGAACAAGATGAAGAAGATGGTAAACCAAGATCCAAGAAAAAGCTTTCACGAGTTCGAGTAAGAATTGCTAAAGACCATCCCATCGAGCAAATCTACAATGATATCCAAACCGGGAGAATCATTCGCTCTAAAACTCGTTTAGCTAACTTTTGTGAACACTATTCATTCATCTCTAGCATTGAACCTATGAAGGTTGAAGAAGCTTTGGAAGATCCGGATTGGATAAACACCATGCATGAAGAGCTACACAACTTTGAGAGAAATCAAGTTTGGACATTAGTTGAGAAGCCCGACAACAACCACAACATCATCGGTACCAAATGGGTGTTTCGCTTCAAGATGAAGATGTACAAGTAGTTCGCAACAAAGCACGTCTCGTCACCCAAGGCTACACACAAGTCGAAGGTATGGACTATGGTGAGACATATGCCCCTGTTGCTAGACTTGAGTCCATTCGCATCTTACTTGCCTATGCTAATCACCATGATATCACCTTGTACCAAATGGACATTAAAAGTGCTTTCTAAATGGTGAAATAGAGGAGGAAGTTTATGTTAAGCAACCTCCTGGCTTTGTTAATCCTAAGAAACCTGATCATGTTTACAAACTTCACAAAGCTCTTTATGGTCTTAAACAAGCTCCTAGAGCGTGGTATAAATGCTTGACCAAGTTCCCTATTGAAAAAGGCTTTGAAATTGGAAAAATAGATTCTACTCTTTTTACGAAAAGGGTCAATAGAGAACTATTTGTATGCCAAATCTATGTTGATGATATTATATTTGGTTCTACTAACCCTCATTTTAGTGAAAAGTTTGGAAAGCTAATGTCGGAGAAGTTTGAGATGTCTATGATGAGTGAACTCAAATTCTTTCTTGGTTTGCAAATCAAGCAAACTAAGGAAGGTACCTTTGTCTCTCAAACGAAGTACACCAAGGAATTATTCAAGAAGTTCAATATGCAAGAATGCAAATGTATGACTACACCCATGCCTACTAGTGGACATCTTGATTTGACCAAAGATGGAGAACCGGTCGATCAAAAGGTTTACCGCTCTATGATTGGCTCATTGTTATATCTATGTGCTTCATGTCCCGATATTATGCTAAGTGTGTGCATGTGTGCATGATATCAAGCTACTCCTAAAGAATGTCATCTTAAGGCCGTGAAAAGGATAGTGAGATACTTAATCCATACACCAAATTTTGGCATTTGGTATCCAAAGAGGGCCTATTTCGATCTTGTTGGCTACTCCGACTCAGACTATGCCGGTGACAAGGTTGATAGAAAGTCCACTTCGAGTACTTGTCAATTTCTTGGTAGATCTCTTGTATCTTGGTCTTCCAAGAAACAAAACTCGGTATCCTTGTCCACCGCTGAAGCGGAATACATTGCCGCTGGTTCATGTTGTGCTCAATTACTTTGGATGACCCAAACTCTTAAAGATTATGGAATATATGTGAAACATGTTCCATTACTTTGTGACAATGAAAGTTCTATCAAGATTGCTCACAATCCCGTGCAACATTCTCAAACTAAGCATATTGAAGTTCGTCATCATTTCATTCGAGATCATGTTGCCAAAGGGGACATAAATCTTAAGCGTGTTCGCACCAAAAAGCAATTAGCGGATATTTTCACTAAACCACTTGATGAGAAAGTGTTTTGCAGGTTAAGAGGTGAACTGAACATCATTGATGCCTCAAACTTGGAGTAGGAACTCCATTTCGGATACATGCAAGACATGAGTCGATGACTAATCCTTGATACTTCTCTTATGATGACTATCTTATGTCTTGGATACATTTGCACCTTGCATGTTATCTAACCCTTATAGGTACTTGGATGAATCTAAATCTATGAGATTGCAACTCATTCACATATTGAGCAATCTCCACATCACCAAGTCTCTACATAATGGTGGTTGAAGACAAGGAAGCACGAAACCACTCAAACATATCCTTTAACAAATTCTATGTTGAGTTTCATGATTGTCATTTTGGATACACAAGTGATCTTCCTTGCAAAAACTAACCCATGTAGGTAGATGAACTCAAGTTCCAAGTGGTGCTCCCAACTCTTAATGAGCTACATCAACCTTGAGCAACCCACACAAGTTCAACTACATGATCATAATCAACACCACCACCCAAGGTATGTTATTCCATCTTAGAGAAGCTTTACTCCAAGACATGAGTCAAAGCAACTCGACAAGATGTGAATACATCAAGATGCCTAAATGAAAAATGGTAACCCCATTTTGAGCTTAAACAATGAGTATGACCTATGATCAAGTGATCTCACTTGACTCCTAAGTCAATATACTCTAACATAGGTGACTTTGTCACCGACCAATTCTAGATGAAGTTCTCTTGTGTTCTTTTCCGTGCTCTTGCATTTGTCTCATGCATATTTGTCTCTTGTGTTCTGCATTCCCTGCATCCAATTCTTTGCAAATCCTTCAGTTAATTCCTTGCAAATCCTTGTGAGATCTTACATGTCTAGTGAGCTGAGGTGACAAGTGTTTTCCTTGTGATGAACTCGGTCACACCGGTCTGTTTATTTCGGTCTAACCGAGTCTTTTCGGTGCAACCGAAGCATACAACTTGGTGCCACCGATTTCACTACAGGAAAGAGAGCTTGCCACTTGTTTCTGCATTCTTTTTTGATCCAGCTCCACTCAATGTATCTTGTCCTCGACCAGCATCACATTCAACTTACTGCTTTGTTCTGTGACTCAAGGACCAAAACCATCATGACAAAAATCTAGAAGAACCCTTCTTGGAAATTGATGTCAAAGGGGGACAGAGAGATCACATCAAAGCTTAATCATATCTACAGGGGGAGAGAATACTCAAGGGGAGAAAGAGTAATCATGAAGGACCCCAGATGATGCTTGGTGTTCAAGAGGAGAGAAGTCACATGTCTTCAAGAGGGGAAAGACATGTTCATATTTGCTTGTTTGCATTAGCTCTGTGTATTTCCTTTGAGCTCTGTTTTTGCTCTGTTTTTCTGTTCCCTATCTTCTCCCAGTATCCCATGCTAGATTCAGGGGGAGCAAGACATCTAAGGGAAGGAAGTCCTTGAATTCATTGAATATCTTTACCTTTGGGGACATGTCTATGTTCAATGTGGTACTTAGTACTCACTCTACATGTCATCCCAGTCTTGGTTCTCTTGTGGTTTCTTTTGTTTGCTCTGGCTAGTAGGTGCATCTGTGTTATCTAACCTTGTTTACGCAGGTTCATTCCATCCTAAGCCAACTCAAGACCACAAGGTAAGTATATGCATCACAGTCATGTGTATGAGAAATTCTTGCTGATGTACATACTGTTTGCAAGAAGGACTCATGAGCATGAAGGTACATTTCTCATACTCACATCTTTTGCTCTGATGCATATAGCCAAGATACATGTAACACATTGCTTACTCTATCATGTTTATGCATTCACTTGCTCCTATATTCCATATTCACATGATTGCATACATGTAGGGGGAGCCTATGCATGTTACATGTCTTTCCAAAGCTTTACTGGTTATTCTCTATATCTTTATCTAAAGCTTTGATGTATGTTGTCATCAATTACCAAAAATGGGGAGATTGAAAGCACAAGTGCTCCCTGGGTGGTTTTGGTAATTAATGTCAACATATCTCTTGTTGGACTAACACTTTTACCTACTATGTTTCAGATGAGTTCAACCATGGAGTGGCATGGCCTAGAGGATGTGGAACCCCTTCAAGATGCTAAGGACAAAGGATTGGCTCAAGCTCCAAGAACAAGACTCTACATTTTTCTATTTTAGTGATCCAAGGTCACATTGAGTCCATAGGAAAAGCCAATACTATCAAGAGGGGATGAGGTGTTTCTTAATAGCTTGCTTGCTCAAAGTGCTTAGTGATATGCTCCAAAGCCCTCAACTACCTTCTCACATCCACATATGACCTAAACCAAAAGTCAAACTCGGCCCTACCGATTCTTCCTATCCGGCGCCACCGAGTTTAGATGTCATAGACACTGCCACAAACCCTAGGCAAATCGGTCTCACCGATAGGGATCGCGGTCTCACCGAGATGGGGTTGTAATCTCTCTGTGTATGTCCATTACCCAGATTGGTCTCACCGAGTTTGAATAATCGGTACTACCAAGATTACAATGCAAACTCTCTGTTCCTCTTCGTAACACTTTGGTCCAACCGAGATGAGCGAATCGGTCCCACCGAGTTTGCCTGACCAACCCTCTGGTTAGCTTATTACCAAAATCGGTCCCACCGAGTTTATGTAATCGGTCTCACCGAGATTAGGTTATGCCCTAACCCTAACCATATCGGTCCTACCGAGTTGCATGTCGGTCCCACCGAAAATCCTAACGGTCACTAGATTTGCTGAATTGGTCCGACCGAGTTTCTCAATTCGGTCCCACCGAGATTGGTAAGTTGTGTGTAACGGTTAGATTTTGTGTGGAGGCTATATATACCCCTCCACCCACTCTTCATTTGTGGAGAGAGCCATCAAAACGTGCCTACACTTCCAACATACATTTTCTGAGAGAGAACCACCTACACTTGTGTTGAGGCCAAGATATTCCATTCCTACCATATAATCTTGATCTCTAGCCTTCCCCAAGTTGCGTTCCACTCAAATCTTCTTTCCACCAAATCCAAATCCTGTGAGAGAGAGTTGAGTGTTGGGGAGACTATCATTTGAAGCATAAGAGCAAGGAGTTCATCGTCAACACACCATTTGTTACTTCTTGGAGAGTGGTGTCTCCTAGATTGGCTAGGTGTCACTTGGGAGCCTCCGACAAGATTGTGGAGTTCAACCAAGGAGTTTGTAAGGGCAAGGAGATCGCCTACTTCATGAAGATCTACCGCTAGTGAGGCAAGTCCTTCGTGGGCGATGGCCATGGTGGGATAGACAAGGTTGCTTCTTCGTGGACCCTTCGTGGGTGGAGCCCTCCGTGGACTCGCGCAGCCGTTACCCTTCGTGGGTTGAAGTCTCCATCAACGTGGATGTACGATAGCACCACCTATCGGAACCACAACAAAAACATCCGTGTCTCAAATTGCGTTTGCACACTCCAATCCCATCCCTTTACATTCTTGCAAGTTGCATGCTTTACTTTCCGCTGCTCATATACTCGTTGCATGCTTGCTTGACATGTGTTGTGATTGTTAAACTTGTGCCAAAATTCCACTTAAACTTAAAGAAGTTAAAAACTACAACTTTTGGTACTTAGTGTCTAATCACCCCCTGTCGGTGTCAAAACCGGTGGATCTCGGGTAGGGGGTCCCGAACTGTGCGTCTAGGCGGATGGTAACAGGAGACAAGGGACATGATGATTTTACCCAGGTTCGGGCCCTCTCGATGGAGGTAAAACCCTACTCCTGCTTGATTGATATTGATGGTATAGGTAGTACAAAAGTGGATCTACCACGAGATCAAGGAGGCTAAACCCTAGAAGCTAGCCTATGGTATGATTGTTGTTCTGTCCTATGGACTAAAACCCTCCAGTTTATATAGACACCGGAGAGGGCTAGGGTTACACAGAGTCGGTTACAATGGTAGGAGATCTACATATCCGTATCGCCAAGCTTGCCTTCGACGCCAAGGAAAGTCCCATCCGGACACGGGACGAAGTCTTCAATCTTGTATCTTCATAGTCTTGGAGTCCGGCCGATGATGATAGTTCGGCTATCCGGACACCCCCTAGTCCAGGACTCCCTCAGTAGCCCCCGAACCAGGCTTCAATGACGACGTGTCCGGCGTGTATATTGTCTTCGGCATTGCAAGGCGGGTTCTCCTCCAAATTCCATGTGCTTGCCGAATAGTGTCCGGCTTCCTTATAAATGTTGCGCTCCTTGGCTTCCACGTCCAATAATGGCCCTCTTCCATGTGTCGTATGAATGCGAAAAGCCAGGGTATTTTTACGTTTTACCCCCAAGCTGCACGAATAAGCTGCCTATAAGAGAGGCAAGGATCTAGATCCAAATCACATCATCCTCCTTCCGCGAGTACTCATCGGAGCGCTTCTGACAAAAATCCACTCCATCATGGATAGTCGACGCGGCTCCTCCTCTCGCGCTCCCAGCCCTCAGCCAGGAGATTGGAGGAGATGTTCAGTCCCGCACAGCAAGCTGGTGACGCTCCAAGCGGCGGGATACCTTCCTCCGGCCTTCATGGTCCCAGTTCGAGCCGGACTGGCTACCTACAAAGGTGGAAAGCAGGCGGAGAACACCCCCAATCCCTCCAAAGGAGAGCGGGTGTGCTTCGTCCCTTATCTAATAAGGGGGCTCCTGGAGTTCTACGGACTCCAGCTTCATCACCTTATGCCCGCCTCCATTTTGCATATTGCGGGTTTCGTAGCTCTTTGCGAGCTGTTCTTGGGCATCGAGCCCCATTTTGCGCTGTGGAAGAGATTGTTTTGCCTCATACCCCATTCTCACGAGGGGTCGATATATCAAGTGGGCGGAGCCGAAATATGGCGCATCGTCGGGACCGGATATTTATCCGGAACCCCGAAGAAGGTGTCCAAAGACTGGCCTTCGGAATGGTTTTATATGGAAGACGCTCTACTGCCGGACCCAGTTCGGATCGGCCTTCCGGAGTTCAGCAACGCTCCTCTGAAGAAACGCCTGAGTTGGCGCCCGCGGAGCCCTCAACGGGAAGATGATAGGAGCGTCCAATATCTGATGGGCCGGATAAGGTTGCTGGCCCATTCCGGATTGACCATGATTGGAGTCATGGCCACGTGCATTATGCGAGGGGTGCAGCCGCTCCAATATAGGGGCCACCCCATGTGGGATTTCAACGGGGAGGATGATGCCACCCGTCATGGCCGCAAGGGGCCGGGATTGGCCGCCGATCTGGTGAAGATCCTGTCCGGCTTGTACAAGGGGGAGAAGGAGGACTTCCTTCGCACGAGTCCATTGAATGGATTCTCCATGAATAACCATCGGAGCTGGGTAAGCGGTTGTTTATCTATCCGATCCGTGCTTTCAAAGTTAAGTGTCTTACTTTATGATTTCGACGCAGGAACTGCGCCGGGATGTGGAGGGCATACACAGTCCGACTCCACAACCCGAGGATCCGGGAAGATCCCTTGATCCGGCCTCCGGAGAGGATCCGGACATAGAGGTGGAGCTGATTGACGGGGTGTTCCACCAACTCAGCATGGACAATGCTCTAGTCGCCATTACGGCTGACTACCCCGGTTTATCTCCGGCTTCCCAGGTAACTATGACCGGAGTCCTGACACCATTACTTCATCCGTGCTTATTTCTGACCATCGTATGCCAATGGTGTCTCGCAGGAGGTGCCTTCAAGGCGGGAAGCCGAACCCACGGCGGCTGACCGACAAGGGTCAGTTTGGCCCAACAGGCGGAAGAGGGGTGCGGTGCGAATCGAAACATCGCCGCAACGGTATGGCATGCCACCGTTTTTAAGGGAAAGATTCCTGGGAGATATATTAATGCTCATGACTTTTCCAGGAGAAAGAGCGCTCGCCGGACTGTGCCCGGAGAGGTTGCCAACCAAGCCTCCGCCAGCCAGGCTCCAACACCTGGTCCGGAGGGGGAGGCGAGCGCAAGGCGCGATCCAGATGCTCCTCCAACGGAGGATGCCGATAGGCTATCCGCCACCAGGTCTGAGGTGGAGAGCGCCATGAATCACAGGCGCCGCCGGACAATTCTTCGTGACGCGTGTTTCTCCCCGGAGGCGTTGAATGCCTTTAATGCGGGAGACGCGCACCTCCGTGCTGCTCAAGATGGTTTAACCAGAG
This sequence comes from Triticum dicoccoides, assembly GCF_002162155.2. Lineage (NCBI taxonomy): Eukaryota > Viridiplantae > Streptophyta > Magnoliopsida > Poales > Poaceae > Triticum > Triticum dicoccoides. Next base: position 401,813,851 of record NC_041387.1, read on the forward strand.
CCACGGAGCAGTATGTGAAAGACATACGAGTAAGGAATTTTAATAGTTATATATGCCAGTAGCCCCCGAGACTTAAAGTAGTTCGAATAACTGATTTAAGGATCATTTGATATGCAGGATCTTACGGAGAAGAATACCCAACTGTCCCAGGAGCTTCAAGAGTGCAAGGCCCAACTTGAGGCCGCACTAGCCGCCGCAGGAGGAGCCACCGAGACCCCCTCTGGTAACACATATTTCAAAAAGATAAGCGGTTTATGAAGTGTAGCGTGCGTATAAGTCTGACAATAATATTGCAGATGTTGCCGGACTTGATCCGGACAAGCAGCAGCTACCGCGCCAGCTGAAGGCCGGCGAGAGGGTGCTTATGAAGGTGCAACAAGAGAGGAACAAACTCCAAGATGCCCACACCCAGCTGGGCGAAGAGCTAAAAGGTGTTCAGGCCTAGCTGTCTGGCTCCGTGAAGGAGAATCAGCGGCTTCGTCGCGGCATTTATAGTAAGTGCTTGAGCAAACTCTTTTGAAAAGAAGAGTTCGGCGAGGGAGTCGATTGACAGAAATATGTCTGTAGGTGTGCTCACGGGTCGTCCTGCGGAGGAAATGCCCGGTTCAACGGGTGATCTGCTTCTCGAGCTGCTGCAGCTACACGAACGTGTTCGGCAGGCGATGAGTGGCGTCGTCCAGGCCTTATGGCCGTCCGTCTCCCTGCCCGAGGGTCTTGGAGGGCTTGCGGAGAAGCTTCAGGGAGCACGGCTGCGCTTCCGTCTATGGAAGATATCATCCTGCCGTCAAGGCGCCCGGGAGGCCTGGGCCATGGTGAAGACGCGGTACACGAAGGCTGATCCGAACCACATGGCCGAGGTCAGACCTGTGGGGCCCGATGGGAAGGAGATTCCTATGAGCTTAATGTACGGCCAAGTAGAGTTGGCCGCTAAGTATTCCCAACGGGACTGTAAGTTAGACAGCCTATTAGATGGGATTGAAGAGGAGTACAATCAGTCAATTTGACGATGTAATCAAAAATGACATGTAAAATGCCTTCTAGCCGGATTGTAGATCGTTTGTCTTTGCGGACCTTTTCGCTACAACCTCGGGACCCTAGAGTCCGGAGTGTGTCCGAATACCCTCACGGTTATGAAAAAACCGGGGTATGCATGGAGACCAGGCGTAGGGGTCATTAGTGCTTTATCAGACAAGTGCCCAACTAGTTATGTTATATTACATCGTTAGTAAGAAACATCTTTCAGGGAGAATAGTTCCGTTAGGGGTTCCTTTCCCTGGGAGGCATGCCCTAAAGTGCATGTCCGGACTGCGAAAAGAGCAGAAAGGCATCTGGGGGCAGATAAATAAATAAATAAGAAATAATCTTTCAAGTCACCGACCGAATATTCCCTTAAGAACGCTAGCTTTCGGCTTCACCCAGTCTGAGGTACACATCCGGCTGACCCGGCAGTAACAATCGCAGAGGTGCTCCCTTTACCTCCTAGCCGAACAATCGGGAACATAGGGGTAAGCACAGGAGCCAGGCAACCCAGCTTGGCCAAAACTTAAGTCATATCGATGCATATAATGGTGAGTAAAAGGTACATGCGGAAGTGTGACGCATGTGTTGGGCATGGAGCCCGTATAAATAAGCTTCTGTTAAAGAAGCCCCCAGGTATAATGAGTGCAAGCAGCATGTCAAGTGTGTGCGAACAATGCGCAGGTCAGTCCACGGAGGCTTTACGAAAAGAAGGGAGGAAGGAAGAGAAAAAAAACAAAAGACAACAAATGTTTAAAATGTGGACGGAGGAAGGAGACGAACTCTGAGTCCGGCGCTGGGCGTAGAATCTTCGGAGGCGAGCTGCGTTCCATGGGTTCGGCTCGAGTCGATTGTTCGATGCGTTTCGTAGACGGTATGCTCCGCCGGTCAGGACTTGATCAATGATGAAGGGACCTTCCCACTTGGGCTTGAGTTTGTCCTTTTTCTTGTCCGGCAGGCGTAGAACTAGTTCGCCAACATTGTAAGTTTTGGCCCGTACTTCTCTACTTTGGTATCTTTGAGCCCGCTGCTGATAGAATGCGGAACGAGCCTTTGCCACGTCGCGCTCCTCCTCCAATGCGTCCAAACTGTCCTGCCGATCCAACTCGGCTTCTCTTTCTTCGTACATGCGCACTCGAGGTGAGTCATGAATTATATCGCAGGGCAAAACTGCCTCTGCGCCGTATACCATAAAGAATGGCGTGAATCCGGTAGTACGATTTGGCGTGGTCCGCAGCCCCCAGAGTACGAAGTCGAGCTCTTCCACCCAGTGCGTGTTAGATTCTGTGAGGGACCGCGCTAACCTGGGTTTAATGCCGCTCATGATTAGACCAGTTGCTTGTTCGACTTGACCGTTAGTTTGAGGGTGATAGACTGAAGCGTAGTCGAGCTTGATGCCCATGTTTTTGCACCAGAGTTTAACCTCGTCGGCCGTGAAGTTCGTGCCGTTATCAGTGATGATGCTGTGGGGGACGCCATAACGGTGTACTACCCCAGATATGAAGTCTATCACAGGTCCGGATTCGGCCGTTTTAACCGGCTTGGCCTCTATCCATTTGGTGAATTTATCCACCATGACCAATAGGTATTTTTGCTTGTGGGTTCCCCCTTTAAGGGGTCCAACCATGTCAAGCCCCCAGACCGCGAACGGCCAGGTGATGGGTATAGTTTTGAGGGCGGTGGGTGGCATGTGGCTTTGATTAGCAAAGAGCTGGCAACCGACGCATCGTTGGACTAAGTCCTGAGCATCTGCCCGGGCAGTCGGCCAATAAAATCCTGTACGGAAGGCCTTGCCCACAAGGGCCCGGGCTGCAGCGTGGTGCCCGCTGAGTCCGGCATGAATTTCAGCCAGGAGATTTCTCCCTTCCTCTTCGGAGATGCACCTTTGAGGGACTCCGGTTGTGCTTTTCTTATAAAGTTCTCCCTCATGGACCTTGTAGGCTTTAGATCGCCGAACTATGCAGCGGGCCTCATTTTGGTCTTCGGGAAGTTCCTACCTAATTAAGTAGGCTAGGAATGGTTCTGTCCACGGGGCAATTACTGCCATTATTTCATGGGCTGAAGGTGTTATTTCATTGGCTAAGGCACCGATTGTGTCAGAATGTTCCGTGTTGGGTGGTGCGGTTGGTTCCAGGTTGTTATTTCCAGACTCCTCTTCCCATGATACGGATGGCTTAAAGAGTCGCTCCAGGAAGATGTTTGGAGGGACGGCGTCGCGTTTTGCGCTGATGCGTGCCAACACGTCGGCTGCCTGGTTATTATCCCGGGCTACATGGTGGAATTCGAGTCCTTCGAACCGAGCTGACATTTTTAAGACTACGTTACGATAGGCTGCCATTTTCCGATCCTTGGCGTCAAAGTCTCCATTTACTTGGGATATTGCAAGGTTTCAATCCCCGCGCACCTCTAGGCGTTGAATACCCATGGAGATTGCCATCCGGAGACCATGTAGAAGGGCCTCATATTCGGCTGCATTGTTGGAGTCCGTGTACATTATCTGAAGTACGTATTGGACTGTGTCTCCGGTTGGGGACGTCAATACGACGCTAGCCCCCAAGCCGGCCAACATTTTGGAGCCGTCGAAATGCAGGATCTAATTGGAGTATGCGACGTACTCTTTAGGGAGTTCGACTTCGGTCCATTCGGCGATGAAGTCAGCCAAAACTTGTGACTTTATAGCTCGCCGTGGTTTGTAAGTTATGTCGAATGGTAAGAGCTCAATGGCCCATTTTGCAATCCTGCCCGTCGCGTCGCGGTTGTTCATAATGTCGTTGAGAGGTACTTTGGAGGCCACTGTTATCGAACACTCTTGAAAGTAGTGTCGCAGCTTCCGGGATGCCATGAATACCGCGTATGTGTCACATCCCTAGCTGCTGGTAGTGCTCTAGGCTAGCTTCATGTGTGCATCATGTCTATATTTTTTGAAAGTTGAATTGAGGAATTTTGAAAGCCTCAAAAACTTAATTAAAAGCAGGGCAAAGATCCCTAGAAATCTCATTCTATGTTCCAAGATGTCCTTTTGCAATGTTTGAGAATTTTGGCAAGAGCTATATATCAAACCAAAATTTAGTAACATTTTAAAGGAATTATTTTGGGACTTTGAATTTAAATCAATACTATTTTGAATTTGAACTTATATCCAAATATTACTGAATATATGTTCAAATAACTGAAACATTTTTATGTGGTTTGGTATATTTTAGTTCTAGCCACATAACTATTTTCAGGATTTTATAAAATGGTTTAGTATTTTACTAAACTAAAACAACACAGAACAAAATACAAAAAAAAACAGAAATAGAAAACAAGAAAGAGAGAAGCCCAACCACTTACCTGACACTTACCTGGCGCCCACTTACCTGGCCCAGCTCCTCCAGCGGCCCAGCCCACCGAACCGCCACCGTCTCCCACCTCGCGCCAGAAGGACGCGAGGCGTGTGGCCACCGCACGCCGGCCCGCGCCGAGCCACCTCCTGCTTGCCGCTCTCCTCCCTCGACGCTCTGGACGCCTCCCCCGAGCGCCACGCACCTCCCTGCCTCTCTCCCTCACTCTCCCGCGCCCTCATCCTCTCCCCTGGACCCCTCTCTCCCGCGACCGAACGGAGCTCGTCGCCGCCGCTCGCCATAGCCACGCCTACCGGCCACCCCACGCCTCACCGACGCCCCAGGAAGCTCCGCCTCGCCTCCCTCTTCATCCTCACCCAGACGAAAGGCACCGGAAGCCCCTGGATGCCGCTAGCTCCGCCGTTCCCCTCCTCGGCCACCGAGGACCGCCGCCGTAAATTCGCCATCGCAGAAGCTCCCCCGAGCTCGCCGACCCCTCCGTTCGATCCACTGTGAGCCTCTCTTCCTCTTCCCCATTCTCTCAAGCTCGCGCTCATCCCCTAGCTTATTTCTCCACCGCGGCCGAGAGCTTCTCGCCGCCGGCCATGGCGTGGCCGTGGCCACAGCCACCGCAGCTCGCTCCCGAGCCCACCGTCGTGCTCACCGCAACCTCAGGAGCCCGCAGCACCCACCAGTTTCTCCCGTAGCGCACCATAGCGTCGAATCGATCGGCGCCCGAACTCCGTCCGCCGCCACAAGCTCGCTTCCGGCGAGTGTAAGCCTCCCCGCGCCCTCCCGTGGCCTCCTCTGGATGCGCCCGACCGTGGGCTACGCCCCGGTGCCCTTCCCCGCCGCTTCTGTGGCCTTTTGGCGCGTCTCCGCCGTGCCCAGTGGCCACCGGCGGTAAACCGCCGGCGTGGCCGGTCATTAGGACCTAACCACCCCGCTAACCCAGGCCTAGGGCCACTGACAGGTGGGCCCTACCGTTTAATTAACCCGGCTAACAATTTAGTTAAGTTAATTAAACTCTGTTAAATCACTGTGCAGCTGACATGTGGGTCCCGAACGTCAGGTTTGACCCGGACCAGCCCTGTTGACCTGCTGACGTCATGCCAACGTCATGCTGACGCAGTAATGTTTTCTGGATTTATTTTAATTCAGGAAATTCCAGAAAATTGTATAAACTTCTAAAAATCATAGAAATTCAACCGTAACTCCAAATCAAATAATTTATATATGAAAAATTATCAGAAAAATTCAAGGAATCCATCTGTACCATTTTCATGCATGTTTGAACAATGTTTGTCCTCTGTTTTGGACAAAACAAATAAATGGCATTTAAATAACCATATATGGAGTTGGAATTTGAATCATGTATTCAAACCAACCTCATTTAAATCATAGCTAGGTGCATTAGCCCAAAACACATTCATATTGCCATGTCATAGCATGCATCATATTGTGCATTGCATTGATTGTGTTCTTTCTTGTTTGCCGGTGTTGTTCCCCCTCGATAGACGTTGTACCGACGATGCGATCGTTGACACTGATGAAGACTCAATGCTATCTTCAGAAGTGCCAGGCAAGCAAAACCCCCTTGTTCATTCCGATACAATCCTACTCTCTCGCCCTGCTCTCTTTTACTGCATTAAGACAACAACGATTCAACTGTTACTTGCTGCGGTAGCTGAACCCCTTTATCCTTTGCATGACCTGTCATTGCCACAGTAAATAGATGAAACCCACTAGCATGAGTAGGAGTTGTTTGAGCCCTGATGTGCCTACTCATTTATGCTTGTTTGTCATGCCTGCTACTGCTTAGAGTTGAGTCAGGTCTGATTCATCGGGGATGAATCAGAGGCGTGTGAACATGTCCTACTGTGTGTGAGCTAAGTGTATGAACACGATTTGGTAAAGGTAGCGGTGAGAGGCCATGTAGGAGTACATGGTGGGTTGTCTCATTGCAGCCGTCCTCAGGAACTGAGTTCTGTGTTTGTGATCCATGATCAGTTACTACCACACATTGGGCTCCGGGCGCTCCAAGCTCTCTCGACTTATTAATCAACATGATCTCTGTCCAGGAGTTGCAACTAGTTTCTGGTGTTTGTAGGTAGTGTTAGTAGTCTACCAAGTGGCACCCGGTACAGGTGGGCTTGGGACAGACTAGGCACAGTGGCACGGTGTACCAAGTGGCACACGGATGGTGGGCTTGGGAACCCTGCTCACATCGTTTGGGGCCGTGAGCGACACCTCGGCCGGATCTCCTTGCGGATGGAACCCGAATAGGCGATAAACCTGGACTAGAGACTTGTTCGGTTAGTCAGGTCGTGGCCGACTCCCTCGCCCGGCTTCCGCTTGAAGGTTGCCGAGGTACATGACGTGTACAGGGCGGTAAGTGGCGAGAGCGTGTGTGAAGAAGTACACCCCTGCAGGGTTATCATTATCTATTCGAATAGCCGGATTCCTCGGATATGGAAACTTGGACCCCTTGCATAGTTCATAGACAAGTGAAAGTGGATACTCTAAAATACGCAAGATAAGCGTGAGTGCTATGGATGGCGTTCTCGTAGGGAGACGGGAGCGGATCCATAGTGGTGTATTGATATGGTGAATATGTGGACTCGTGTGCGCCACCTCAAAAGAGTTACTTGCAGTCGTAGTTCAGGATAGCCACCGAGTCAAAGCTGGCTTGCTGCAGTCAAACACCACCATCCCCCTTGTTGATAATGATGCATATGTAGATAGATCTGATGTGAGTCTTGCTGGGTACATTTGTACTCACGTTTGCCTATTTTATGTTTTTGCAGAGAGACTTCAGTCTCACTAGTAGTTCCGCGTGGACTTCGACGTTTAGCTTGTTACCTCAGCTACGATCTTGTGCCCTCGGCAGGATCTAGTAGATAGTCAGGCTTCTCAGCCTTTTTCATTTGTAGATGTCTGTATTCAGACATGTTAAGTTTCCGCTTGTGTTTTGATTTGTATGCTCTGATTGTTGGGTCATGAGACCCATGTTTGTAATATCTCGCTCCTCGGAGCCTATTGAATAAAATACTTGAGTTGTAGAGTCTTGTTGTGATGCCATGTTGTATTTGCACATATCGAGCGTATTGTGTGTATGTTATTGAAATGCTTGGTATGTGTGGGATCTGGCTATCTAGTTGTTTATCCTTAGTAGCCTCTCTTACCGGGAAATGTCTCCTAGTGTTTCCACCGAGCCATGGTAGCTTGCTACTGCTCCGGAACACTTAGGCTGGCCGGCATGTGTCCTTCTTCGTTCCTGTGTCTGTCCCTTCGGGGAAATGTCACGCGATGAATACCGGAGTCCTGTTAGCCCGCTACAGCCCGGTTCACCGGAGTCCTGCTAGCCCAGTGCTACAGCCTGGATTCACTCGCTGATGACCGACACGTTCGATGTTGGGTCATGGATGCCTGTCCCTGTAAGTTAGTGCCACTTTGGGTTCACGACTAGCCATGTCAGCCCGGGTTCTTTGTCATATGGATGCTAGCGACACTGTCATATACGTGTGCCAAAAGGCGCAAACGGTCCCGGGTAAAGGTAAGGCGACACCCGTGGGAATACCGTGCGTGAGGCCGCAAAGTGATATGAGGTGTTACATGCTAGATCGATGTGGCATTGAGTCGGGGTCCTAACAGCGTTGGTATCAGAGCTTGACTGCCTGTAGGATTACCAAGCCAAACTGGTCGAAGTTGAGTCTAGAAATTCTTTAGTTATATAAGGGAATTGATTGTGGGATGGAACGTAAGGCTCTTTTTACTCCTTATACCTTATGCCTTTCTGATCTGAGTCATCTTATCTTTCCTACGGGGATTAAGAACTAGGCTATCTCTTCTTTCTATCAGGATCACGTGTTACTAATCCGTAGACTTATAAGATTGTTGGATTTAATCTTGAGTTCAGTTCCTACTATTTCTGTATGTTAACTGTTGATCTCCAAACCTTGATATTGTGCTTCTGAGTGGTTATGCCACCCTTTTGTGAATGTCTCAAATCTTTTCTGAGCATTTACAACCGTTATGCTGTCCGAGTCATCCCAGGTTTCTAAATAGTCGGATGCATTTGCAAATCCCTTCCTCCTGTTTCCGATGTGCTTTTGGTCAGATTAATCACACAAATCAGTGAGTTGAGGTACTTATTGCCTTGACATATATGTTGGAGCTGGTATTATGACCCTAGGTGTCTTAGGGGATCATCTAGTAATTTAGCCATGATTTGTGTCCCAGTGTGATGATTCTGGCCATCATTCTCGTAAGCATCCCGTGATGCCACTTAGTTAGTAGGCATTTCACTTCTGGGTTTTGAACCCGAGATTCACCCTACTTACTTCATGTTGATAGTAATTGCTAGCTCCCTTAGGTTATTAGTAACCTTTGCGATAGTCCTTGAAGTCCGTGGTATCTTCTTCTTCCAAATACCATGAACTACTTATGGCAGAAGTTCCTCGTTGAACTGAACGATCACCACCAGAGTGCTCTTGATGAGTTCTCCATTATATATTGTGGCTCTGCCAGTTCTACCTTTTCCGCATGGGTTATCCGGAAGAAATGTTGAGCTTCGCTCGACATACTAATCTATGCATCCACAACTCAGAAAGTGATATGTTCCTTTGAGTTGTCCCTCTTTAGTTGTATTCCAGTCTTCATCTATCCGTTGATAGTCAAGAGTAATTGTGCATTTGTGTTATCGATGCTTATTATTCTTGTGGTCCGTCGAGCCATTCTATTCTGGAATGACTTGGAGAAACAACCTCCAGTACCTCATCCATATCTAGGATTGGGTCAAAGCAGTTGTATTCCGCAGATCAAATGCCAATCCAGCTTTTGGTTCTGTTCTACCTTGGAGTATTACCCCCTTTATGTCAGAATTGTCTTGAGAACTGCACCAACTCTCATGAATTTTTACGTAGTGATACTTCTCACCATCATTAGTCATTCCTCGGTCTTCGTGTTGATGCAACCGGAATACCGACAGAAGAATTGTGATGTGTGAAATCAATACTCCTAGCAACCTTGTTGCCTGGTAGTTAAAGGACAATAATTTCATTCTTAGCGTGTTGGTTTTTGAATCATCCTTCTAAGACTGATCGTGCTACCTAGTCCTTATTTCGGTGCACCCTTCGATTGATGAGCTAGGATCCTGTCAAGTCCTCACTCATTTGATCATATCATCTTGCCCTGAAAAGAAAGATTGCTCTCGAGCTTAGTAACATACCGGTGGTTCGTGATTTTCCGAATATCTTCTCAGAAGTATTACCAGGTTGTCACCTGACCGCTATGTTGAGCTCGTGATCAAGTTGGTTTATCCTGTAAACCACCCCTCTCTCCAAGAATTCGTGTTGGATACCCCTGAGCTAGTTGGATAAGCTAAACAACAACTTGGAGAGTTGGAAGATAAAAGCTTGTCCGATTTAGTTCATTTTAAGGGATATCTTGTGTAGTGTGTGCTGAAGAAAGATGATATCTTCATCGATTGGTCCCTGTGATCAATTGCTGGACCTATTGTCTTATCAATCCTTTGATTTGAGTGTGGGCTATCGTCAAATCAAATCAGAACCAACGATATTCGTAATGTTGTCTTACTCGTGGTTTTTCCTCGAGCATACACCATTATATTTTTTTGGTCTGACCAATACTATCACCGTGTTCACATGATGGCGGAAGTCCAGTGATATGGAAATTCCGATGAGTTGTTGTTGAGCCCATTGACAACATCCTTATCTCCTCCATGATTTTGTTGAACATTAAGCTATTATTGGAAACTTCTATAAACATTATCTTCATGTTCCATGCTCGAAGCATATGTTTCGATGGAAGAAGTGACTTCCTTTGATTCACGTGCATTTGATGTAAGTTGCCGACGTGAATTCGAGAAGGTTTGTTTTTGCTCCTCTGGAATCATCCCAAGTCGGTCATGCATGTGCAAAGTATACCATGGTTTGGTAGATTAATTACCTCCACTCCATATGTATTCCGTAGCACCCCAAGCCACTAATTGATTTGTTCAAGGAGAAGGAGTTCCTTCATAAGAGCTAATCCGGACTTATGAAAGAACTTCGATATCCTCCATGATGGTTCCCAACCAGAACTCGGTAGTGTTTTATTGTAAGACTACCATGTGATCATGTTTGTCTGAGGCAGCGTGTTCACACATGTGTAGCAGAACCAACTCATGTTTTGGAGCTTGCTATCGTATTTCATTTCCCGAGAATCTCGCAACGTCATCTCGTCGATTTGTGTTGCAAACTTTCATTTTTCTTCCTAGACTCGATGAGTCTGGAATATCCTGACACCAACCAGATCTGAGTCTCAGGCAGATATGATGGTTGGAACATTTCCCAAGAACTATAATATTGGTCCCTCGATAAACGGTAAAGTGGATGTCGTGGCCAACACACCCAGCCGGAAGACCTATTATTGTAGTATCTTGTTGGCAGAAGTTGGCCACCTCCCCATAAGGACTTCATAGGATTTACTCCCTAGCTATGCCTTATGATTTTTGTGTTTCCGAAGTCCGACCTTTACTTGATGTTCTAGATACCAGACCATTTCTATGAATGGGTTACACTAGCACATCAAGGAGAACATTAGAGGCGGAGTGCTAAATGTCTCTCGGTCGATCATCCAGATTTTATTTCCTTGGCCCCACCAAGGGTGAAATCTGAGAAAGTGTTATCTTCCTTTGCATCTGCATCATCCATCATCATTCATCATGGTAGTAAGTTGTGTTGCCAAGATCCTTGACACGGATGTTGGTAAAACCTTGATGATTATGGAAATGCTCAAGTTCTTGAGAGCACGCGCAAGTGCTAGGTTTGATCGTCGGCATTAACTATATAGTGCTCTCAGTTTCCTCGGCAATGCTATGACCTTTTCAAACAGTGAATTCACTCTCTATTGTTGGGTTCTTCCCCAGTTACCAGAATCATTCCCAGCATTTGCATTCTGTTCCCAGCCTGCACCACCAATGTGCCATTCTACCATGGGTCTCTTCCATTTCTGGTGGTAAGCAAATTCATCCATTACGTTGTTTTCAACAAGGTAATCCACATCATCCAAGTTCGAGTATGCCATTCTACCGAACCCCTCTATATGATCGATTATGATTTGCCTTAAGCTGGTATAAAGAGTTTCAATGATCCTTGAATCAAAGGTAATTCTTTTTGCCACTTAAGGGGATATTTCTACGAGTCACCTTCCCCAAGGTGCATCGTATGGTATCATGGCAATTCAATTCCTCGCTACGTTGACAACCGATCACCACATTCTTAAGTCTGGAATTGTTGTCTACCTAGTGAACCCTCATCATCTGTTCCACTCCATCCCTCTAGAGGTGTGCTTCGTCTCTCAGCTCGAGAGATGTTGCTACGTCTCATTCCGAGAGTTAATCCTGAGTTGTTCGACCTTCGAGAAGAACAATTCTTTTAGGGTCTTTCCTTTCCTCTCGTTGTCATGATAACTGGAGTTCTCAGAACAAGACGTCGAGACAAAGATGGTGATCGAAACAACGTTCCTATGAAGTGCAACCTGGATCGTGATGATTGTGTTAGGCTGCGTTCCCCCTTCATCTTACCCTACGCTTGAATCTCGGGACGAGATTTTTGTTTAGTAGGGGTGAGTTGTCACATCCCTAGCTGCTGGTAGTGCTCTAGGCTAGCTTCATGTGTGCATCATGTCTATATTTTTTGAAACTTGAATTGAGGAATTTTGAAAGCCTCAAAAACTTAATTAAAAGCAGGGCAAAGATCCCTAGAAATCTCATTCTATGTTCCAAGATGTCCTTTTGCAATGTTTGAGAATTTTGGCAAGAGCTATATATCAAACCAAAATTTAGGAACATTTTAAAGGAATTATTTTGGGACTTTGAATTTAAATCAATACTATTTTGAATTTGAACTTATATCCAAATATTATTGAATATATGTTCAAATAACTGAAACATTTTTATGTGGTTTGGTATATTTTAGTTCTAGCCACAAAACTATTTTCAGGATTTTATAAAATGGTTTAGTATTTTACTAAACTAAAACAACACAGAACAAAATACAAAAAAAAAACAGAAATAGAAAACAAGAAAGAGAGAAGCCCAGCCACTTACCTGACACTTACCTGGCGCCCACTTACCTGGCCCAGCTCCTCCAGCGGCCCAGCCCACCGAACCGCCACCGTCTCCCACCTTGCGCTAGAAGGACGCGAGGCGTGTGGCCACCGCACGCCGGCCCGCGCCGAGCCACCTCCTGCTTGCCGCTCTCCTCCCTCGACGCTCTGGACGCCTCCCCCGAGCGCCACGCACCTCCCTGCCTCTCTCCCTCACTCTCCCGCGCCCTCATCCTCTCCCCTGGACCCCTCTCTCCCGCGACCGAACGGAGCTCGTCGCCGCCGCTCGCCATAGCCACGCCTACCGGCCACCCCACGCCTCACCGACGCCCCAGGAAGCTCCGCCTCGCCTCCCTCTTCATCCTCACCCAGACGAAAGGCACCGGAAGCCCCTGGATGCCGCTAGCTCCGCCGTTCCCCTCCTCGGCCACCGAGGACCGCCGCCGTAAATTCGCCGTCGCAGAAGCTCCCCCGAGCTCGCCGACCCCTCCGTTCGATCCACTGTGAGCCTCTCTTCCTCTTCCCCCTTCTCTCAAGCTCGCGCTCATCCCCTAGCTTCTTTCTCCACCGCGGCCGAGAGCTTCTCGCCGCCGGCCATGGCGTGGCCGCGGCCACAGCCACCGCAGCTCGCTCCCGAGCCCACCGTCGTGCTCACCGCAACCTCAGGAGCTCGCAGCACCCACCAGTTTCTCCCATAGCGCACCATAGCGTCGAATCGATCGGCGCCCGAACTCCGGCCGCCGCCACAAGCTCGCTTCCGGCGAGTGTAAGCCTCCCCGCGCCCTCCCGTGGCCTCCTCTGGATGCGCCCGACCGTGGGCTACACCCCGGTGCCCTTCCCCGCCGCTTCCGTGGCCTTTTGGCGCGTCTCCGCCGTGCCCAGTGGCCACCGGCGGTAAACCGCCGGCGTGGCCGGTCATTAGGACCTAACCACCCCGCTAACCCAGGCCTAGGGCCACTGACAGGTGGGCCCTACCGTTTAATTAACCCGGCTAACAATTTAGTTAAGTTAATTAAACTCTGTTAAATCACTGTGCAGCTGACATGTGGGTCCCGAACGTCAGGTTTGACCCGGACCAGCCCTGTTGACCTGCTGACGTCATGCCAACGTCATGCTGACGCAGTAATGTTTTCTGGATTTATTTTAATTTAGGAAATTTCAGAAAATTGTATAAACTTCTAAAAATCATAGAAATTCAACCGTAACTCCAAATCAAATAATTTATATATGAAAAATTATCAGAAAAATTCAAGGAATCCATCTGTACCATTTTCATGCATGTTTGAACGATGTTTGTCCTCTGTTTTGGACAAAACAAATAAATGTCATTTAAATAACCATATATGGAGTTGGAATTTGAATCATGTATTCAAACCAACCTCATTTAAATCATAGCTAGGTGCATTAGCCCAAAACACATTCATATTGCCATGTCATAGCATGCATCATATTGTGCATTGCATTGATTGTGTTCTTTCTTGTTTGCCGGTGTTGTTCCCCCTCGATAGACGTTGTACCGATGATGCGATCGTTGACACTGATGAAGACTCAATGCTATCTTCAGAAGTGCCAGGCAAGCAAAACCCCCTTGTTCATTCCGATACAATCCTACTCTCTCGCCCTGCTCTCTTTTACTGCATTAAGACAACAACGATTCAACTGTTACTTGCTGCGGTAGCTGAACCCCTTTATCCTTTGCATGACCTGTCATTGCCACAGTAAATAGATGAAACCCACTAGCATGAGTAGGAGTTGTTTGAGCCCTGATGTGCCTACTCATTTATGCTTGTTTGTCATGCCTGCTACTGCTTAGAGTTGAGTCAGGTCTGATTCATCGGGGATGAATCAGAGGCGTGTGAACATGTCCTACTGTGTGTGAGCTAAGTGTATGAACACGATTTGGTAAAGGTAGCGGTGAGAGGCCATGTAGGAGTACATGGTGGGTTGTCTCATTGCAGCCATCCTCAGGAACTGAGTTCTGTGTTTGTGATCCATGATCAGTTACTACCACACATTGGGCTCCGGGCGCTCCAAGCTCTCTCGACTTATTAATCAACATGATCTTTGTCCAGGAGTTGCAACTAGTTTCTGGTGTTTGTAGGTAGTGTTAGTAGTCTACCAAGTGGCACCCGGTACAGGTGGGCTTGGGACAGACTAGGCACAGTGGCACGGTGTACCAAGTGGCACACGGATGGTGGGCTTGGGAACCCTGCTCACATCGTTTGGGGCCGTGAGCGACACCTCGGCCGGATCTCCTTGCGGATGGAACCCGAATAGGCGATAAACCTGGACTAGAGACTTGTTCGGTTAGTCAGGTCGTGGCCGACTCCCTCGCCCGGCTTCCGCTTGAAGGTTGCCGAGGTACATGACGTGTACAGGGCGGTAAGTGGCGAGAGCATGTGTGAAGAAGTACACCCCTGCAGGGTTATCATTATCTATTCGAATAGCCGGATTCCTCGGATATGGAAACTTGGACCCCTTGCATAGTTCATAGACAAGTGAAAGTGGATACTCTAAAATACGCAAGATAAGCGTGAGTGCTATGGATGGCGTTCTCGTAGGGAGACGGGAGCGGATCCATAGTGGTGTATTGATATGGTGAATATGTGGACTCGTGTGCGCCACCTCAAAAGAGTTACTTGCAGTCGTAGTTCAGGATAGCCACCGAGTCAAAGCTGGCTTGCTGCAGTCAAACACCACCATCCCCCTTGTTGATAATGATGCATATGTAGATAGATCTGATGTAAGTCTTGCTGGGTACATTTGTACTCACGTTTGCCTATTTTATGTTTTTGCAGAGAGACTTCAGTCTCACTAGTAGTTCCGCGTGGACTTCGACGTTTAGCTTGTTACCTCAGCTACGATCTTGTGCCCTCGGCAGGATCTAGTAGATAGTCAGGCTTCTCAGCCTTTTTCATTTGTAGATGTCTGTATTCAGACATGTTAAGTTTCCGCTTGTGTTTTGATTTGTATGCTCTGATTGTTGGGTCATGAGACCCATGTTTGTAATATCTCGCTCCTCGGAGCCTATTGAATAAAATACTTGAGTTGTAGAGTCTTGTTGTGATGCCATGTTGTATTTGCACATATCGAGCGTATTGTGTGTATGTTATTGAAATGCTTGGTATGTGTGGGATCTAGCTATCTAGTTGTTTATCCTTAGTAGCCTCTCTTACCGGGAAATGTCTCCTAGTGTTTCCACCGAGCCATGGTAGCTTGCTACTGCTCCGGAACACTTAGGCTGGCCGGCATGTGTCCTTCTTCGTTCCTGTGTCTGTCCCTTTGGGGAAATGTCACGCGATGAATACCGGAGTCCTGTTAGCCCGCTACAGCCCGGTTCACCGGAGTCCTGCTAGCCCAGTGCTACAGCCTGGATTCACTCGCTGATGACCGACACGTTCGATGCTGGGTCATGGATGCCTGTCCCTGTAAGTTAGTGCCACTTTGGGTTCACGACTAGCCATGTCAGCCCGGGTTCTTTGTCATATGGATGCTAGCGACACTGTCATATACGTGTGCCAAAAGGCGCAAACGGTCCCGGGTAAAGGTAAGGCGACACCCGTGGGAATACCGTGCGTGAGGCCGCAAAGTGATATGAGGTGTTACATGCTAGATCGATGTGGCATTGAGTCGGGGTCCTAACAGTATGCTATCTTTTGATAATGTGGATACCGGGACTTGCACGGAGTTAAGACAGTGGATATGTAGTACACTGGTTTTTGAAGAGGGAATTTGTGTCCTTTTGTTTCTCGTTCGACGACGAGTACAGCGCTGACAACTTGATGTGTTGCCGTGATATATAATAACATTGGTTCGCCCAGGTTGGGCGCGGCCAGGACCGGATTTGTTGCCAATATGGCCTTTATTTCTTCGAGTCCGGCCGTGGCAGCATCCGTCCATTCGAAGTGTTCGGTGCGCCGGAGGAGGCGATAGAGGGGCAATGCCTTTTCTCCCAAACGGGAGATGAAGCAGCTTAGAGCCGCTATGCATCCAGTCAGTTTTTGTATTTGTTTGAGGACTTTTGGAATATCCAATTGTGAGAGAGCTCGGATCTTGGCTGGGTTTGCTTCAATTCCTCTACCGGATACAATGAAGCCCAAGAGCTTTCCGGCTGCTACGCCAAAAACGCATTTTTCCGGGTTGAGCTTAATGTCATATGCTCGGAGGTTGTCGAATGTGAGCCTCAAATCCTCTACTAGAGTTTCGACGTGTTTGGTCTTAACAACCACATCATCTACATATGCCTCCACTGTTTTGCCGATCTGGGTAGCCAGACATGTCTGAATCATGCGCTGATATGTTGCGCCGGCGTTTTTGAGTCTGAAGGGCATTGTGTTGAAGCAGAATGGTCCGTATGGAGTAATGAATACCGTTGCGGCCTGGTCTGTTTCTGCCATCTTGATTTGATGGTATCCAGAATATGCGTCGAGGAAGCACAATGAATCGTGCCCTGCGGTAGCATCGATGATTTGGTCGATGCGGGGAAGGGGGAAAGGATCCTTTGGACAGGCCTTGTTAAGGTCTTTAAAATCGACACAAAGGCGCCAGGATTTGTCCTTTTTTGGTACCATTACCAGGTTCGCTAGCCAGTCCGGATGTTTTATATCTCTGATGAATCCGGCTTCTAATAGTTTGGCTAGCTCCTCTCCCATTGCCTGTATTTTGGGTTTGGAAAATCGCCGAAGAGCCTATTTGACTGGCTTGAATCCTTTTAGGATATTTAGGCTGTGTTCTGGCAGCCTGCGTGGGATTCCTGGCATATCTGAAGGGTGCCAGGCAAAAATGTCCCAATTTTCCCGAAGGAATTCTCGTAGTGCGGCGTCTACATCAGGGTTTAATTGTGTCCCAATGGAGGCCGTCTTTGTGGGGTCCGTTGGATGGACCTGGAATTTGACTATTTCATCTGCTGGTTTAAAAGAGGTGGACTTAGATCTCTTATCGAGTATCACATCGTCCCTATTCACCATGGAGCGCAGCGCAGTGAGTTCCTCTGCCGCTAGGGCTTCGGATAGTGCCTCTAGGGCTAGTGCGGCTATCTTATTTTTAGCGCGGAGTGCTATGTCCGGATCACTGGCAAGAGTGATGATTCCATTGGGCCCGGGCATTTTAAGCTTCATGTACCCGTAATGGGGTATAGCTTGGAAAATTGTGAATGCCTCTCGCCCTAATAAGGCGTGATATCCGCTGCTGAACGGGGCCACTTGGAACGTGACCTCCTCGGACCTGTAATTGTCCGGTGAGACGAACACCACATCTAGTGTGATTTTTCCTGTGCAGCGTGCTTCCCGGCTAGGGATTATTCCTCTAAAGGTTGTGCTGCTTCGCTCAATGCGGCTCCAGTCTATTTCCATTTTTTGGAGGGTTTCCTCGTAGATGAGGTTTAATCCGCTGCCGCCATCCATGAGTACCTTGGTAAGACGAAAGCCGTCCACTATTGGACTGAGGACCAATGCGGCTGGTGCTCGGGCTGTTTGGAATTTAGGTTCGTCGCTGGCGTTGAAGGTGATAGCCTTGTCACTCCATGGATTTATTGTTGCTACTTGGTAGACATCAGTAAGGTTGCGGAGTGTTTGTTTCCACATGTTGTTTGATGCGAAAGTCTCGAAGGCTGTTAATACCGTACTGGTACTGTTGGGTTGGTTCTCCAGGGCTAGAAGCTCTTCGCCACTTTTGGCCACCTGCCGTAGTATCCAACATGCTCGAAGGCTATGTGTTGGAGTGACGCCCTCTGTACTGTGGATTTTACAGGGTCCGCTGAGCCATCCCTCCAATACGGTTCCGTGCCCTTTATGGGGGTTTTTGCTTTTTGGTTTTTGTCCCGGGTGCCTGAGCATGATGCACCCTTTTGTTTCGGACTAGGGTTGTGTTCGGAGCCGGATTGTCCCAAAACTTAGTTTCGGTTTTCCAGGTACTCTCCATCGCACATTACTTTCGTACTATGGACGCCAGGTCGGCGAAGCGTGTAATTTCGCGGCGACTTATGGCGTTCGTGATTCCCTTGTCCGTGCAATTGTTGCAGAAAATTGAGATTGCGATTTCCTCACGGCAGTCCTTTATCCTGTCCATAACCAGGAGGAATCTGGCCCAGTAATGATGTACTATTTCCGTGGGCTCTTGCCGGATTTGAGATAGATCGCTTATGTTTGGGTGGGTGGGTGGAATTAAGTCCGGAACCCTGCCCAACTTGAGGCTCAAGGGCCGAAAAGTTTCCGAATTTGGAAGCTTGGATTGCTGGATGTTATCCAACGAATCTGGTCCGCTGCCTGACTTTAGGTTCAGTACTTGATTGACGTCCGTCCCTCCGCGGGAATCCGTCATGGAGAAATCAGGAGTCCGGACATAACTGGTCTTTAATATAGAAGAAGAGTCGCCGCGTTGTTCCTCTACCACCGCAACATGGTGGGTAACCTGGGGAGAGTTAGTCTCTCTCAGATCGGTTTTAAGCCCAATCTGATCGTAGTCTGTAGCGACTCCCAGGGCGGTGATGCGATCCAAGAGCTCGTTTACGGAAGAGAGCTCCATCGGATCCAGCTGCTCGGTGAATTCCGAGTTGACGTGAAGATCGCTTTTGATGACCCGAGAGGTCATTGTCGAAGCGGCGACCGAACAGGCGGTCATAAGAAAACCACCTAGCCGGATAGTTTGGCCGGTGGCCAAAGCTCCTTTGGCAATGGTACCGTCTTTAAAGACGGGAAGAGACATCCTTCCTGATTGTGACGGCACAGAGGAACTCTCAATTAAAGCACCAATGTCGTGTCAAAACCGGCGGATCTCGGGTAGGGGGTCCCGAACTGTGCGTCTAGGCGGATGGTAACAGGAGACAAGGGACACAATGTTTTTACCCAGGTTCGGGCCCTCTCGATGGAGGTAAAACCCTACTCCTGCTTGATTGATATTGATGGTATAGGTAGTACAAGAGTGGATCTACCACGAGATCAAGGAGGCTAAACCCTAGAAGCTAGCCTATGGTATGATTGTTGTTCTATCCTATGGACTAAAACCCTCCGGTTTATATAGACACCGGAGTGGGCTAGGGTTACACAGAGTCGGTTACAATGGTAGGAGATCTACATATCCGTATTGCCAAGCTTGTCTTCCACGCCAAGGAAAGTCCCATCCGGACACGGGACGAAGTCTTCAATCTTGTATCTTCATAGTCTTGGAGTCCAGCCGATGATGATAGTTCGGCTATCCGGACACCCCCTAGTCCAGGACTCCCTCACCCCCTCTAGATACCTCTTCTCGATCCTTTCAGCACTACCGAGAGGGCCCAGAGATACCTCTCTGATACACGGAGTGACAAATCCTAATCTCGATCTATGCCAACTCAACAAACACTTTTGGAGACACCTGTTGAGAATCTTTATAATCACCCAGTTACGTTGTGACATTTAATAGCACACAAGGTGTTCCTCCGGTATTCGGGAGTTGCATAATCTCATAGTCAGAAGAACATGTATAAGTCATGAAGAAAGCAATAGCAATAAAACTTAACAATCATAATGTTAAGCTAACAGATGGGTCTTGTCCATCACATCATTCTCTAATGATGTGATCCTGTTCATCAAATGACAACACATGTCTATGGTAAGGAAACATAACCATCTTTAACGAGCTAGTCAGGTAGAGGCATACTAGGGACACTTTGTTTTGTCTATGTATTCACACATGTACTAAGTTTCCGGTTAATACAATTCTAGCAGGAATAATAAACATTTATCATGATATAAGGAAATATAAATAACAACTTTATTATTGCCTCCAGGGCATATTTCCTTCACAAGTAGCTCAAGTCTCCTCATCCCCTCTCCAAGTAGTCGCTTCGTGTCGCCGTTCGCACTACAGCTGACACCCATTACCCCGAGCTCCTCCTCCTTGCCGTACCCGTCAGCCATGATGGCCTTGTCCTCACGCTCGTTCTGGATACGGTTTCTTTTGGTCTGGAACTTTAGATTGCTGTAAAGAAATAAAGATTGGAACTTTTTTGCAAAATGTTGTCTCAAATATTGTACGTTGTAACTTGTATAGCATCTAGAGAAGGGCGGCACTAAATTTGGTAGCATAGTATTCTTTTTTCATTGTCTTTGGCCCACCCTACTTTTCTTGTTTTGAGAGGGAAGTTACATCATCTGTGCGTCGATTAGTAGACATAAAACAATGAATAGTGCATACAAATAAAAATTATTCATACATAAAAACACACTAGGTAATTACTCGTGCATTGCAATGAAGGCATACATATTCTAGTGATTCTTCCGTCCAATGCTCGACAGTCCTTTCGTTCGTGTACCTCTTTTTGTCGATTTCCCCCAAGATGTGTTTTGGGAAGCATTTGGAGCAGTAAGGAAAAAAGTCTAGGAAAAATCACGTCAATCTATGTGATTAGTAACCACCATAAAAGACTGAAGCTATTTGGAAAAAACTGGAGGTTGCGTAGCGCTTCCAGAGCGCAAGACAGTGTTTCGTATGAGTGCATGCGCTCATACCAGTGCATGTACCAGCCAACGCCGCCTTCCACCTCCGTGGAATTGAATCGGGAACACACGTATACGCACACCAGAAATTCATCTAGAACGCAAAACCCTAGAGTCGGTGTCAAAACCGGCGGATCTCGGATAGGGGGTCCCGAACTGTGCGTCTAGGCGGATGGTAACAGGAGACAAGGGACACGATGTCTTTACCCAGGTTCGGGCCCTCTCGCTGGTGGTAAAACCCTACTCCTGCTTGATTGATATTGATGATATGGGTAGTACAAGAGTAAATCTACCACGAGATCAAGGAGGCTAAACCCTAGAAGCTAGCCTATGGTATGATTTTATGTGTCCTATGTACTAAAACCCTCCGGTTTATATAGACACCGGAGAGGGCTAGGGTTACACAGAGTCGGTTACAATGGTAGGAGATCTACATATCCGCATCGCCAAGCTTGCCTTCCATGCCAAGGAAAGTCCCATCCGGACACGGGACGAAGTCTTCAATCTTGTATCTTCATAGTCTTGGAGTCCGGCCAATGATGATAGTTTGGCTATCCGGACACCCCCTAGTCCAGGACTCCCTCAGTAGCCCCTGAACCAGGCTTCAATGACGACGAGTCCGGCGCGCATATTGTCTTCGGCATTGCAAGGCGGGTTCCTCCTCCGAATAATTCATAGAAGATTTTGAACACCATGATAGTGTCCGGCTCTGCAAAATAAATTCCACATACCACCGTAGAGAGAATAATATTTACACGGGTTCAATCTGCTGACGTACTTCGTGGTATGACGTCATGCCACGGCCAAGCCTTTATTCAAATCGTTTTTATTGTTCCACCTCAGCGCGTTTAGCGAAGCGGTTTCCTTGGCACGTCTTGTCAAAGCAGAGATCGTGTCCCCTTATTCCGGGATTCTCATCAATACGGACGTGGGTAACCCAACCGTGCCCGTTGGCACGCCCCCTCCATCGAAGGCGAGTCCCAAACGGTCACGGGGACGGCTCTTGGTATTCTACCCCTTTATAATGAGACCAAGGCCCGTTCCTTTTCTTCAATCTCAATCGAATCCGCCCCTCACCTCGAGTTCCAACACCTAAGGTTCCAGATTCGGGCGCTTCCGACCTTTAACAATGTCCAGCTCCGACCTACAAGGCCGGTGGATGCCCTCTTTCGTCACGAAAGAAGACGTGCTAAAGCTGAGAGACGCCAGGTACCTAACCTGCGAGATTTCGCATAGGCTGCCTGCCCAAGGGCAATTCATTCCCACTCCCGAGCCTGGTGAGAGCGTCGTGTTCGTGTCTCACCTCCGTCGGGGTTTAGGCTTCCCGATGGACCCCTTCGTGAGGGGGCTCATGTTTTATTATGGGCTGGAATTCCATGACTTGGCTCCAGAGTCCATCCTCCACATCTCATTGTTCATTGTTGTCTGCGAAGCCTTCCTCCGCACTACCCCTCACTTCGGATTGTGGCTCAAGACCTTCAACGTGGAGCCGAAGATGATCGAGGGGCGACAGGAAGAGTGCGGAGGGGCAGTTATAAGTAAGAGGGCTGATGCTCCATGGCCCGAGGGCTCTTTTCAAGAGGAGCTTGGCTTGTGGCAACAGGAGTGGTTCTACATCACCGCTCCCAGGGGCACCAGGCAGGTGGCGCCACCTGCCTTTCGCTCGGGCCCTCCACAACGGCTGGCGTCATGGGTCAACAAAGGGCTTGACTGGGGGTCGTCCAAGGACGTACCAATATTGCAGGGCCGGATTCAAGACCTCCAAGAGAGGGAGATCAATCTGGTCGTAGTGGCGCAGGTTATGCTGATTCGGCGCCTTCTACCCTGCAAACGTCGCCCTCTCCGCCTGTGGGAATTCAATCCAGAGGGACCGCGAGCTCTCCACCACTTCATGGGCGTGACGCCCGTGGATATGTATAAACTGTTCTTCGGATCACAAGAGATGTGTCCGGACTTGACCGAGGATGCAGGTCTGAGTTGCAATCGCCCGGATACTCAAGTAAGTAGTTCCTGTGCCCGGATGTGCTATCCGTACATTTATCATAATACTTGCCCTTTAAAAAGCCGTCCCTTGAACATGAGTGGATAGCAAAAGTGAAGCTAATAAGGTGTCCGGCCCCCCTCCCTGAGACCGCGTCGGACCCGGTGCTAACCAAGATGCTGGAGGCTGTGCCTTTGGAAGAGGGCGAAGGGGGGAACAGGAAAGCTACCGCCTCCGCTAAGGAGGCCTTTAAGGAAGGGGGGATCGAGAATCCCTCCCTCCAAGGGGAGAAGAGGACCACTTCTGAAGATCCGGAGGTCAAGGCCTCAAAGCGGGGGAAGAAATCTTCGCCAGGGTCCTGCGCCGGGAGGGGCCCCGGCCATACTATTTCCCCAAGGGAACCAACCTTCCAGCGAGCCGTAAGTAGAAAGGGGAGTTTTGTTGTAAGAGACATCCCTGTTCTTATTTCTGAGGATGACCGAAGTCTTTACCTTGTAGTTCGGATCTCAGCCCTTCTCAGCAGAGCTCATCTTCGGGGGATCTTCGTCCGGAGATGATGGAAAGCGAAACGCCTCCATCTGCCGTGCCATCAGGCGGGGCGGACGACCCTGAGGTGTCGTAGCGGAGGGTTTCCCCGAGTCCGGCGGGGCCGGGAGGTCCGGCACCAACTGGTGTGCGGTCGGAGGAGCTGAAGGATCTGCTCGGGCGAGCATCTATCTCAGAAGATCACCGTGCGTTAATGGGTATGGTGATTGAAAGGATTTCATCCACTGAGAGTGGTTTGCATGAAGCCGTCAGAAGTTTACTGACGGGGTTTGAGGTACGCAAGAATGATGTACCTTCTGACAGTTTTGCATATAGAATGCGCCCTGTATAGATAGTAGCCCCTGAGACTTAGTACGTTGTCAAAAGTGACGGCATGCCGAGGATCACAATCTCAGTGTTAAGATGTTGCCCTTCCTATTCAGGGGGCGGAGCGTTCGGTGGCCAGCCGGACTGATAGAGTTGCCGAACTGAAGCGGCAACTGGACGTTGCGGATGCGGACATCGCGCTGGTCAATAAGCGACTTGACGAGTCACAAGGTACGTGGCTTTTCCGTGAACACCTCGTAAAGGAGCTTGACGCCCATGCCTTACTACATGTATGCTTAATGCAGATGGTGCCGCTGCTATGGAGGACCTTCGGGCAGAGCTTGCCCGAGCCAAGGAGCAAGCCAGAAAAAGTAATGTGGCTGCTTTGAAGGCGGCCGAAGAGCTAAAAGCCGAACAGGCTGCTCACGGCCGAAGCAGGGAGGAAATGGCCGTAAAGCTGAAGGATGCTGCCGACCGCTATGAGTTTCTTGAAAGAGAACGCCGAGCGGAGCAAGAGGACCTGAAGAAGGCCACCGCCAAAGCCAAGGATGCCCGCTCCGCGATGAGAGCTATAAAGGAGGAGCTACGTCAGGCCAGGGGTATTGCGGCTGGAAAGCCCTTTCTGCTGCGTAGGAAGTTCATGGATCCGAAGTATGCTCAGTTGGGCCAGTTGTGGGGTGCGGAGGATGCCTATCTGAATTTGGCGGCGAGTTCCGCAGACGCGGTTGCACACTTCTGAGGCCAGAAGGATCACGGAATGGAAGAGCTTTTTTGGTCGCAGTTCCATAGTCCGGAGCATCCACTTCCATTGACCGATCGGTTAGCCGAGTGGGCTGAGCTGAATAGGTTGTCCGGACTTTCCATGAAGGGTGTCGTGGCTCATCTGTGGCCGGAAAGGCCCGAGCCGAAGAGTTATTTTGGCTTGGTGCAGCAGTTCCTTGATGCGGTGCCGCATATCAAGGCGATGAAGCGGTCGGCATGTATAGAGGGTGCACGGATGGCGCTCGCCCGTGTCAAAACATACTGGGCAGAGATGGAGGCCACCGACGTTGCTTCCCAGGACTCGGACAGGAGCCGATTATCGGCCGAGCACTACTTTGGGGAAGTCCTGCAGGGCGCTCGTTTAATAGAGACGCAGTGCTCGAAAAATGTTATGTTCAAATGACATGTATGATTTGTGAAGCCATGCTTCAAATATAATATATGGGCTTTTTTATACTTGTGCATTCAAGTGTTGAAATTCCTCCTGTGCGGCCGTTTAACGTATATGTGTATATAACCTGAAAGATGGCAGTCTTTGGCTTCAGCCCCCATGCACATAGTGCGGGGGTGTTTGCAAGAAATAGCGTTGTTTCACACTTAATCCAACGTCTTGGTCCTGTGAAGGAGGTGATAGCGTAGCAAACTAGGCAACCGGACTATAATGCTTTATCACTTTCACTTAGCCATAGGAGTTCAATGGTGGGACTACTATATAGCCCCTAGGGGCACTGTGCTCTCCGAATTTCGCGGCGCATATGTGCCTGACCGGGAAACGGTCCTTTGTTAAAGCGGAGGAATTCTAAACATTCCGGTGGTCGATCGAGTGGTTGACCAGTCTCTCGCTATATCATGACAGTCAGTTTTCGGCTTTCTCTACTGAGGTGCTCACCTGGACGAACCGGGGCACAATCGCAGTAGTTCTCCTGGTGCCGTGTTAGCCGATAGAGCGAAACATAAGGCAGCAAAACACAGGAGCCGGGCAAACCCAATATTTGACCAAAGACATGATTCAGAGCTGATGCATATAAGGCCTAACTCGAGACGCCGAACACTCCCTAAGGTATTCGGTCTTTATGAAAACGGGCAGGACTATGCCCTAAGCCCCTGGTGTCCAGGTACGCGCAAAATTTCTGACGCGGCCGATGCCAAAATGCCAGCCTCCTCCTCGGTTATAGTGAGGAACCGGGGGATGTGCATCAACAAGAGACAGTAAAAAAAGTTTACGCAGGGTCTTAATCTGAAAAGAATCCTTGTAACGGGTCCCTACTGCACGTCTGCACCTGTGTCTCCATTGTGTCGTATCCTGGACGGGCGTAGCACGGTGTTCATCTATAAAAGAGAAGAACTTAGTGTGAAAAAGTATCGTGCGAAAAATGTATGAACAGAGTATAATTCAAAAACAAATAAGATTGAGCTTTATTGTCTCTTGTGGTACATGTGTGCAGCCCCTTGTAAGGGGGTACGCGGCTGGTGAGCCCCTTGTTTATTTGCGCCGGACTCGCCTAACCGTGTCCGGAGTCGGGATGACCTGTTTGGGGGCTTTGATCGGCAAAAGCCGGATTAATGTGTGGCTGTCAAGGCAGTCTCACTTTCTTCCTTATTCGAGGAACACTCGAGGCTTCCCTTTAATGAGATTATGCCGCGTGGACTGGGCATTTTAAGTGTGAGAGATGCATAATGCTGTATTGCGTTAAAGCGGGCGAAGGCTTCGCGTCCCAATAGTGCTTGATGGCTACTTTTAAATGGGGCAATGTGGAAGACTAGCTTTTCGCGATGGTAGTTGTCGGCTGAGCCGAACACAACTTCTAGTGGTAGAGAGCCCGTACAATGGGCATATAGGCCTGGCATTGCTCCTTTAAAGGAAGTGTTGCTATGGCGTATTTTGGTTGGGTCTATCCCCATTCTGCGGATTGTGTCCTGATATAGCAGGTTTAGATCACTGCCACCGTCCATTAGGACTTGTGTAAATTGCAGTCCGTCGATTATAGGATCTAATATCAGGGCAGTCCATCCCGCGTTCCGGATACTTCCGGAGTAGTCCTGATGGTCGAAGGTGATTGGTTTTGACATCCAGTGTCTGGACTCCGCTGGGGTGGACCGTGCGGCACGCATTTTTGTGGGCGCCGCTCTATTTTTGCCTATTGTCACATGAAGTGCATTTACTGTTTTGACCTCTTGTGGGAAGTTCCTTTGTTTGCCGGTGCTCTGCTTGTGGGTTTCGTCGTCGTCCTCACTTGGTGTTTCGAGCCCCTTGTGTTCGGCATTAAGTCAGCCGGACTATTTGAAGACCCAACAATCTCTGTGGGTATGGTTTGCAGGCTTCCCGGAGGTGCTGTGGATTTGGCATATCTTGTCCAAGATTCTGTTTAGGTTGGATAGCTCGTCGCTGCTATCATTGAGAGGCAGTGTTTTGTTGTTCTGTCAATAGCTTTTGAACCCGGCGTTGACTGCCGTGCTCTTTGGGCCGTTTCCCTTAGTTCGGCGTTGGTCCTTTTTGCGTCGTGGTTTCCCGTTTCCATCCCTGACTTCGGATGTACTTGGGTCGCTGGTGCTGCATCTTGCCAGCCAGCTATCTTCTCCCGTGCAAAAGCGGGTCATGAGGCTTGTTAGTGTTGCCATTGTCCTTGGCTTTTCCTGGCCGAGGTGTCTAGCGAGCCATTCGTCTCGGACGTTATGTTTGAAGGCTGCTAAGGCTTCGGCGTCCGGACAGTCGACTATTTGGTTCTTTTTGGTGAGGAACCTGTTCCAGAATTTACGGGCTGACTGGGCTGTTGAGTTATGTGACTTAAATCGTCTGCATCCGGAGGGCGGACATAAGTCCCCTGAAAATTTGCCCGAAACGCATCCTCGAGCTCTTCCCAACTTCCAATGGTATTTTCTGGGAGGCCCTTGAGCCAATGTCGGGCTGGCCCTTTGAGCTTGAGGGGTAGGTATTTTATGGCGTGGAGGTCGTCTCCTCTAGCCATATGTATGTGCAGGATGTAATCCTCAATCCAGACTCCAGGGTCTGTTGTTCCGTCGTATGCCTCTATGTTTACGGGTTTGAATCCCGCTGGAAATTCATGATCCAGCACCTCATCGGTGAAACATAAGGGGTGTGCGGCGCCCCTGTATTTGGGTGTGCCGTTATTTTCGAATACTCGACGTGTTGTTTTGCTTTCTAAAACTTGCTTTCTGGACCCATATATGGACCTGACCGGGCCGTCCTCTTTACGAGGATCCTTATATGGATCACGTGCCGGCTTCTGTGCGGCGCCGCTTGCCGCTCTTTGTTTGCTATGTGGTCGTCCATCCGACCGGGCGGCCTCTTTGTTTTTTGATTGTGGGGCTCTATGGCCTCCTCGTCAAATTCGGGCAGTAGTTTACGCTTCGGGTAGCTTTTTGCTTGGTGGCCATCGCCGTATTTGTCTGCGGTCTTGAGTACTTTGCTCCATCTCATTCTGAGTATGTCTTCTGCTGTTTTGAGCTTTCGCTTCTGCTTCTTCAGGCTTCGTGCAGTGGCAACGAGCCTTTCGTGGAGGTTCTTCTGCTCCAACGATGTGTCCGGTGTTAGATCATCTGGACTGTTGTTTTCGTCGGGGGTGGATTGCTTATTTAATTCATCCTATTCGGATAGTTGCCCGGGGGCATGTTCGTCGTCCACCGGCTTGCCCTGCTCTATGGCTGGGTCTACATGGGTGCTGTCGTTGTCGAGGCGGGACTTTTGGCGGCGCTTGCGTCGCTGTTTTGACTGTTTTTGGGGGAATTATCCTTCGCAGCGTCCCGTTGTTCCTAGTTATCGCTTCCTTTAGGTGTATCCACCATGTATGCATCGTGAGTTGAGGTGGCCTTCCAGTACCCTGTGGGTGCTGGTTCTTGGTCGTCTCCGGCATCGTCGTCCATACCGTCGATGTCTTCGGAGTTGAAGTCTAGCATATCGGTTAAGTCATCGACAGTGGCTATAAAGTGGGTGGTGGGTGGGCTTTGAATTTCTTCCTTGTCCGCATCCCAACCGTCTTGACCGTAGTCCGGCCAGGGCTCTCCTGATAAAGAAAGGTGCTTTAGCGAATTCAGGATGTTACCAAAAGGCGAGTGCTGAAAGATGTCCGCAGCGGTGAACTCCATGATCGGCGCCCAATCGGGTTCGATTGGAAGGGGCGCGGGAGGTTCGAAGTCCGGAGAGGAGTCCGGCACCTCAGAGTCACGAGCTTCATGCGGGACAGGGTCGGTATTCGGCTCTATCGGCGTAGAGGTAGCAACCCCCGAGGCGGTGTCCAACCACCCATCCTCGATTGGCATCGTAGGTTCCGAACCAAGGGTCGGAGCGGACTCTTGTGCGGCCTCCAGGGCACTGTCCGGCAGCAGGGCTGAATCATGCCCATCGGGACAGTGCGACACGATTGGCTGTAGCTCGAATCCGTCGAAGATCAAGTCTCCGCGGATGTCGGCCATATAGTTCAAACTTCCAAATCTGACCTGATGGCCAGGGGCGTAACTTTCGATCTGCTCCAGATGGCCAAGCGAATTGGCCCGCAGCGCAAAGCGCCGAATACAAAGATCTGTCGGGGAGAAAAGTCTCACCCTGGACCGCGTTGCTGTTGATGATCGAAGGAGCCATCGAGCCTATAGGTGACGACACAGAGGAACTCTCAATGAAAGCACCAATGTCGGTGTCAAAACCTACGGATCTCGGGTAGGGGGTCCCGAACTGTGCGTCTAGGCGGATGGTAACAGGAGACAAGGGACACGATGTTTTTACCCAGGTTCAGGCCCTCTCGATGGAGGTAAAACCCTACTCCTGCTTGATTGATATTGATGATATGGGTAGTACAAGAGTAGATCTACCACGAGATCAAGGAGGCTAAACCCTAGAAGCTAGCCTATGGTATGATTGTTATGTGTCCTATGGACTAAAACCCTCCGGTTTATATAGACACCAGAGAGGGCTAGGGTTACACAGAGTCGGTTACAATGGTAGGAGATCTACATATCCGCATCGCCAAGCTTGCCTTCCATGCCAAGGAAAGTCCCATCCGGACACGGGACGAAGTCTTCAATCTTGTATCTTCATAGTCTTGGAGTCCGGCCAATGATGATAGTTTGGCTATCCGGACACCCCCTAGTCCAGGACTCCCTCACCTAGCCTTCGGATGTGGCAAGGAGGAGTTCGCCATCTTCGCCACCACGTGCAAGGGGACAACGACATCAACCATCTCCATCATCCGTCATCACCCTCCAGAAAAACTTCTGGGGCGTGTTTGGTTGCAGTTTGCTATAGTATCCGCATTGCATGTCCATCTGCAGCCAACCTGGTTCTTCATATGCAGCCTCATATGGAGCAGATACAACCTGTTTCGTTGCCTGCATCGCATGAAGGGGCACTTACCCCCTGCTGTTTGGTTGTCGTTTTTGTGCTTAGGGTGTGAGCAGATGCAAACTTCAGCTATTTGGTTGCAAACAGCTTTGTGTTTTACTCACCCCATTCAAATGTGGTGGCCTTACCACCACATGATCGACACAACAACAAGCACAACTGACAGCAGATCAAAGAGGCAAGCACCGACAGCAAACAAAACAAGCAACCAAGTGAGATCAAACAAAGCAAGCAACGAAAATGACAGCAAACTACTTAGATTAATAGTAGGGGCATCCTCCTTCCCTGCTCCATGCCAGGGTGCTGCTCCTGGTCAAAATATTAACAAGTTCATAGCACAAGTACCATAAGTTCTAGCCACAGACCATAACAAGTTCAACACTAACACCTAAGTTAACTAGTACATTGCATGCTCAATGTCACCAACGCAGCTGTGTCTGCTGCAATGAAACCTGCACATGACCGAGAGTCGTGGTTGTAGATTTGGACCTTCAGGCCGAGTCCTGAGATGCGCACAACGACGAGGTTGCCGGGGACGATCCGGTGGCGGCGGCAGAAGTAGTTCCAGCCCCGGCCAAGCACCTTGTGCCCCTCGAAGTTCGAAACCTGCACCCAGAACGCGCAACGCTTGTTCGCCGACAGCCTGACCACGCGCGGGAGCCGCTTGATGACCAACCACTCGTTCATCACCTCCACGAACTTGCGAGGGATGATGAGCATGGCGAGGTCTTCGGCGTCCTTGATCTTTTGGTAGAAGCGCAACGGCTCCCGAGCCTCCTCCTCATGGCCGGTCCTCGGAGATCGTCCCCTAGAATGACGCAGGTTCATGAAGGCAATCCTGCCAGGCAGGTCCACCCTCTTGAGCCACCTGTTCATGGGGATGAGATCCTCGGCGCCCTCAGCTCCGGCCACCACCTGAGCTCCTTCAGCCGCCATGTCCCAGTTACTCTTCAATATCTTGTCAGGTAAGATGATAAGTATTAGAGGTGCTTGCAAAATGAACAACCACTGATCGGTGGCATTAGCTCTTCCGCAAATGCCACTGATCAGTTGCACTAGCACTATAGCAAATTGCACTGATCAGAGACATTTGCCCAAGAGCAAATGTCAGTGATCAGTGCACAAACTCTTGGCCAAATGCCACTTATCAATGACACTTGCTCTTGGGCAAATGCTACTCATTAGTGCCATTTGCTCTTGGGTAAGTGCCACTGATCAATGGCACTTGCTCAAGTGCCACTGATCAGTGGCATCCGGTCTTCTATAACTGCCACTCATTAGTGCACTATCCTAAAATGGTCCGACAACAAGCCACCCATTCACATTTGGCAGCATCCTAAAACGGTCCTACTAGATGCACGTATAACAATCTAGAGCATGCAACACAAACCATAGCTTGAACATGTATGTACCAATATGAACAGCAACATGAACATGATCCTAGCTTGAACTTGAACATGCCATTTGCATGAACACAGATCCTAGCAAGACCCTAGCATGAACACAGACCCTAGCATGAACACAGACCCTAACACTAGCAGAAGAACATTATCCTAGAACACACACTGTAGCAAACAAGAACAGATCGGTCGGATTTGATTCGATTGGGTGAATCGGATCTACTCGAATCCCATCTAATCCTATCGAATCCACTAACTACTAGCACATGCCTAAGAAAGAAACCCCTAATCTACAATTACGAGCAAGAATTGGGGATTCTTTGACTCACCCGAGCTTGCGCAGTAGCGGCGAACCGAGGCCGGGGTGAAAACCCCGGCGGGAAGGAGAGAGGTGGCAGAGCAGAGGAGGAGCCGGCCTTGGCAACGGCCGGTGGCATCGGGCCCGTGCTCATGGGCACGCCGGAGGTTGAGGAGGACGGCGCGCCGACATGAGAAAACCCTTGGA
>NC_041387.1:401845902-401862229 GCF_002162155.2 Triticum dicoccoides
GACCATGAGGTTCGGAAACGGTGCGGAGCAGGAACGACCGACACCGCGTTGGCTGACCCTCGTGGTGGTCGGCAGCAGATGGGGGACAACGCTTGTAGCACCGACGCCAGGTCCCTGCCCGAGTTCTGGAGCCCGGCCACCCAGCGCTCCTGGTTGCTGGCGATGCGCTGGTCGACGGGGTCAGAGGACGGCACGACGGTGGGCGAGGCGGAGCCATCGAAGGAGAGGAGAGGGAGGGAAAGTGAGGAAGAGAGGAGCGGTGGGAACAGTGCGGGCGGGGCGGTGACAAGAGAGTGGGGGGAGTTATGAGACGTCCCCTCCGTCTCCTGCGCTGCCCGAGGCGTGCAGCATCCTCGCACGCATGGCCGTGTCGAGCCAGACTGGCGAGAAACTGCCAATTCGGTAGTTTCCGCCGGGCCAGGCTCATGCCTGCTTTAAGTTTCGTGCGGGCCACGAATCGCATGCAGCCTAGCCAACCAAACAGGCCACGCACATCTCGTGCGGGCCTGGTTGGGCTGCATGCGGACAATCAAACACGCCCATGATGTTTCGGGTAATCAACGCGCGCGGTCCAACTTAAAGTAAGATTTTTTTTTCTTTTGCATAAGACCCTAGATGTTTGTCATAATCAACCCGCAGGCTAGGTTTAAGTCAGATTTTCACTTTTGCAGGAACCCTGGTTAACAAGTAGTGCATACCGAATGTTTTAAAAAATACATTTGTTTCTTTTAAACTCTACCTCCAAATTTAACATGATTACGGAATTTGATTAGAAAAATATGTGTTATATATATTTTTTATTAGAAAAATTGTGGAATCTAAATATGCCGTTAAGCATTTCAAAATATTGCTTAAGACTAATCTTAACCTTTACGCATGATCCCTTTTTTTGTCGATCCGGATTGGAATGAACGCCTCAACAAAAATCAAGATGGAAGATAGAAAAAAACAATTTATAACCACACATGCATGCTTCGTCAAAACCTCACAGAAAGCACGTTACAGAAAAAGAAAGCATGTTGTTGATGTTGGTAGAGACGCCTTATGATTGACAACAATCAAACGTGTTATGATTGTGTGATCACTAAAGGTCATCGTCGAAAGGATAAGACCGAGGTTAAATTAATAAAGATAAGATACCATGTGTTAAAATAAAGAACGTAGAACTATTTATGTATTAGTAATGGTTATTGAGTTAGTGATTGTGGTATTTACAGGTTTGATTCTTTCGATCTACGACTTTCCTTAACGAATAAATTAATACAGATGTGGTATCATCTGTTGAAATAAAGAACGTCATTCATTTAGATCTTAAGTTATGGTTATTAAGTTAGGAAGTGTGGTATTTAATCCGTCCGATCTACGGCTTTCTTCTTCAACGATGGTTGTTGCTCTGGTGTGTTGGTTCTAGGGTCTTAGCACAACTTTTCTTTAACTTTCTACTGCAAATTTTGTATGCCTCCAGAATCAGAAAGGAAGAGACGATTTTCTACTGCAAGTTTTGTCCGGCTCCAGCAATCGTCCCTTGCTTGAAGTCCGACTATCTATTACTCTCTCCGTCCGGTAATACTTGTCGGAGGAATGAATGTATTTAGACGTATTTTAATTCCAGATACATCCATTTTATCTATTTTTTGGACAACTATTTTGATAGTTTTATTTGGCTCCAACAAAGGAGAGGCTTCAAGTTCGACTATCTACTACAGGTTTTGCCCAACTCAAGATTATTAACTGGACAAGGGTGTCCATGTTCAATAATGCGATTGCTTCAATGGCCCTTAGGGAAGTGGCTCGCGTGGGCGCACACTATACCTGGACAAACAAGCAACTCACACCGGTTCGGTCAGTGCTGGACCGTGTTTTTATGTCCGCGGAGTGGGAGATGCTCTTTCCCATGTTCTCACTCCACGCTGAAACGAGGATCGGGTCGGATCACGTTCCTCTAATCCTCTCCTCGGGGGAGGACCGGTTAAAACGAAGCCCACGGTTTTTCTTTGAAACTGCATGGTTTGAAAATCCGGATTTTGAACAAATCTTCCTTTCCAAATGGGAGTCCTGTGTGGCCCGGATCCGGCATGCGAGAGGCCCCATGGATTTCTGGATTTCCGCAGGGGCGGGGTTACGCGCGGCTCTCAAAGGTTGGGGGGCCAACCAGGGCCGTGCGGATAAGCTGCTCCGAGCTCGTTTGGTGACGGACCTCGCCCGTATGGACGCGGCTGCGGACGTACAGGTCTTCTCGGAGCAAGACTGGGCCGAGCGGTACGCTGTTGAGGCCCAGGTTGAGGCCCTCCTTCGTGCCGAGGAGGAGTACTAGCAAAGGAGGGGTGGAATAAAGTGGACGCTCAAAGGGGACGCAAACACAAAATACTTCCATGCCTATGCCAACGGCCGGCGACGTAAGTGCGCCATTCTGAGGTTGCAATCGGAGCAGGGGCTCCTATTTCGCCAACAGGATATTGTCCGTCACATTTACGATTTCTACATCGAGTTGCTGGGCTCCAGGGAGGAGTGCAGGGCTCGCCTACGGGCGGATATCTGGGATCCCGCTCTGCGTGTCTCGGATGAAGAGAATGAAGGCTTGGGCCTTGCTTTCCTCCCTCAGGAGATCGACCACGCGACCCTTGGGATGAAAACTGACACGGCCCCGGGCCCGGATGGGTGGCCGGTGGCGATGTTCAAATTTTTTTGGCAAGTACTCAAGGGGCCTATTTTTGAGGTGTGTAACGGGTTTATGCGGGGTACTGTAGACATCTCGCGCCTTAACTTTGGGGTTCTTTCGCTTATCCCCAAAGTTCACGGCGCGGACAACATTAGACTTTTTCGCCCCATAGCGCTTATCAACGTCCCGTTCAAAATATGCTCTAAGGCTTGCTCTACGCGCTTGTCTCCGGTGGCTCACCGTATTATTAGTAGGAACCAAACGGCTTTTTTTCGTGGTCGCAACATCTTGGAGGGCCCGTTGGCCCTCCAAGAGATCGTTCACTCGCTCAAACATAGTCGCCATCCGGCAATACTTCTGAAATTAGATTTCGAGAAGGCATACGATCGAGTGAATTGGGAGTTTCTCCGACAAACCCTTCTGGATCGAGGATTTTCGGCAGTTTGGGTTCACCGTATGATGCAATTGGTCTCGGGAGGCCAAACGGCGATAGCGGTGAACGGAGAAGTAGGGAACTTCTTCCGCAACAAGCGTGGGCTGCGTCAAGGGGACCCAGCCTCACCGTTGCTTTTCAACTTTGTGGCAGACGCCTTGGGCGCCATGCTAGACAAAGCTCGCGTTGCTGGCCACATCAGGGGAGTGGTCGGCAATCTGATTCCGGGAGGGGTGTCGCACCTACAGTATGCGGATGACACCCTACTCCTTTTTCAGCCAGACACACACAGCATAGCAACGGTTAAGGCCATCTTGCTGTGTTTTGAACTTATGTCCGGACTAAAAATTAACTTCCACAAGTGTGAAGTGGTGTCCATAGGGATGGGCGCGGTCGAAAATGAACGGGTGGCCAACTTGCTGAATTGCAAGCTTGGAAAGTTCCCGTTTACCTACCTCGGCCTCCCGATCGCAGAGAAGAAATGCTCGATTGCCGATTGGGAACCTCTCAACACTAAGGTGACGGACCGGGTATGTCCATGGAGAGGTCGATTTATGTCATCAGGGGCACGACTAATCCTTACTAACTCTAGCCTCTTGTCCCTACCCATGTTTGCCATGGGTATGTTCTTGTTGGCTGATGGGGTCCATAAGAAAATGGACACTCCTCGGGCACGTTTCTTTTGGGAAGGTGCGGGCCCTAAACGGAAGTACCACATGGTTAAGTGGCAAGCCGTCTGTAGACCTAAAGCCCAGGGGGGCCTCGGAGTCATCAACTCTAAGCTGATGAACATTGCTCTTATGTGCAAGTGGATCTGGAAGCTGTCCCAGGGAGGGACCGGTCTCTGGATTGACCTCCTCCGTGCCAAGTACTTCCCGCATGGGAATTTCTTTGAGGCATCTCCTCTCGGGTCACCTTTCTGGACCTCCATCCAATTCCTCAAACCATACTTCGCCAGGGGCGCGAGATTTACGGTTAACAACGGCCGCTCCATCCGGTTTTGGCATGACGTTTGGATTGGCCAGCAACCTCTTTGGTCTGAGTTCCCCCATCTCTACTCCATCGCGGTTGAGCCCAATCAACTGGTGGCGTCGGCCCTCAGCACCACCCCGCCCCCCATATACTTCCGAAGGGAGCTCGTGGGACCGGAGCGGTCCGAATGGGATCACTTGCGGGCTATGACTGCGACCGTAAGCTTATCGGACTCCGTAGATGAGGTCTCTTGGAGACTTTCGGGCTCTGGCAAGTTCACCGTCAAGTCAATGTATAGAGAGCTGTGCCGCGGGCATGCCCCTATGGCAGCCACGGGACTTTGGAAGGCGCGAACCCCGCTAAAAATTAAGGTCTTCCTTTGGCAATTATGTCAGGACCGCCTCCCTACCTCTATCAATATTGCTAAGCACAATGGCCCTGCTTCCGGACCGTGCGCTTTGTGTCATAACACGGAAGATGCTGACCACGCGTTCTTTCGCTGCCCTTTGGCGCGGTTTGCTTGGAGTGCGGTCAGGGAGGCCGCTGGGGTGGATTGGGATCCACGCTCACGCTCTGAGCTTGTGTCTTACTTATCTTCAATCCCGGGCTCTTTGCACCGGATAATGTGGACGTGTGCTTCGGCCTTGCTATGGGCCTTATGGCATATTCGTAACAAGTTTACTATTGAGGGAGCGTTTCCCTCTCACCCCGCTGATGTTATCTTCAAATGCATCTTATTCTTGCAGCAGTGGGCTCCGCTGGGAAGACAACAGGATGCTGACCTCCATCGACAAGCTATCGCGCGGCTCCGCACCGTTTACTCGGTGTCCCGAGCCCCATCGCCTCCTCCGTCTGCTGCCTTATAGGGATAGGTGGTCCTTTTGGTCCCGCTACTTTGAGCCTGCGTGCTCGTTATTCTGGCTAGCTAGGCCATGTAATGCACTTATCTCCGCTCTCGCCTTTTGGCTTTCTTCGAAACTTGGCTTCCTAGCTTCGGTTGCCGTTTAGTTGGTCTTGTTCCATGTATGCACGCTGCCTATTGTTGAGGGCTTTATTAATTTAAAGCCGGACGTCTCTGACGTTTATGTTCTAAAAAAAAAAGACAGGTTTTGCCCAGCTCGAGTAAAGGAGAGACGATGATGGCCATATGCCTTCGGCTCGCGATGCGTGGATCTGATTGTAATCTTTGTTGTTGTCGTTTAGGGAAGCAACTAACCAACGGTTATCCTTTGGGGCTCCCGTAAGGATCATTTTGGGGCTCTTGTAAGGATTTTGTTGTTGTTGTAATTTTTGTTATTATGTTTGATGTTTTTTATACTACCATGATTGAAGATAAATGGATTGAAAGTTTCTCATGAAAAAAAGGGTATGGTATATTTTTCCGCTTTTCCTAGTCAATCAATAATACAATCACAACGTCAAGAAAGCGTACTAAAACACCGCATTTGATAGACGAAATTGATGTGCACACTGACATGTTGTGCCCAATGCGCAGCCGATACAAAACTCTGCACCGTGAGATAGCATCAAATTTACAAACGGCCTGATGGGAACCGCCGGCTGACTATTGTGTGAAAAGTTTCGGCTGCCTAGCAATGCTCTTTGATAAAAGAAGAACACTTCATCTTTCCCATTGGCCAAATCATTTTTAATCTTCATGAAATCCTAACACCACCAACGACGTAGCGAATAGCCGTCCAAACCTTTCTGTATGAAAGGAGATATGGCAGTTATTATTTGAACCGGCTACACCGAGATCGTAAGAAAGGAAACACAGGACAAGTGCGCTCGCAAGTCGCAACAACACGTCACCTAAACAAGTCCATTCCGCCGGGCCATCGGGTGGTATCATATGAATGAACTCCCTAAACCATGTCGGAGAGCACGTTGGCGGCGGCGGACAGCGCGGCGCCGGTGATGGCGCACTGCACAACCCGCTCGTGCGAAGCGTTGTCCGAGGTCAGCGCGACCGCAGCGCCGGTGACGGCGCCCGGCACCGCGCTGTTCTTCCAGTCGTGGGTCCCGCGCACCTCCGCGAGACCGTAGGTGAGGCCGGAGTGCATCCCGGCCGCGAGCCCTGCATCGAGTCTGCAACGTTAACAAAGCTCGGCAACCTCAAGAACCAGCAACAACATCAACAAAATTATAAGGGGAGCACTGTTTACCCCACTGGAACGACTCTTTGCTGACGCTTTTCACCTGAGAAGAGCAACAGAAAATATGATTAAGGAACAAGGATTGACAGTGCCAAAATGACGGGTTCTTGGTAGCAAGAAGTGGGCGTTGCTTCCTTACCATAGCCTCTGCTGACTTGCTGTTGCTCGTCCCTCCTTTCCAATCAAAAAAGAGAAGAGAAGGAAACATACGTGAATCAGTCTAAACTCTGTAAATCAAACCGCCAATTAGTTCCGATGGTGAAAATTGGAATTACCATTGAGGTCCGGGAACGTCCGTTTCCTGCTGCCGGTGGCGCCCGACACCGCTCCGGTGCCCCCAGACTCGCCTGCAGAACCAAATCGAGCCAGGACCAAAAACAGAGTTAGCCCTCCACATAGTCCGGCAGCCGCAGCAGTAGTTCTTTCTTAAGTAAGCAAAAGAACTTGTTCTAATGGCACTAGCATAAATGGTTTGTTACCTTCGATTGCCATGAAGTAGGAGTCCCGCGTGACGGCCTGTATCCCGCCGATCTGTCATAGCAGAAGTATCATCTTCACAAATTACGCATCATACGATGGAGAAAATCTACTAGCACTTGTACATAGCAGAATGGGTACCCCGGCGGCCTTGACGAAGCTGTCGGCGACGCGGTTGAGGAGCGGGTGGCCGAGGTCGAGCATCCAGTTCTTCTCCAGGCCGCGCACCTCCTCCACGAACTTGCGCGCCTCGTGGCTGCTCATCTTTGCTCCTTTTCCTCTGCTCTGCTAGCCAAGCTAAGCTACGGAGAAAAGCACAAGCACTGCAAGCTATGCGTGTACTGTAGACTGTAGTACAGTGGTGGCAAACGAGGGAGTGAACTTTGATTCTTTGAAGCCCGAGGTAGGAACATCGACAGCGAGACGACCAGAACCTGAGAACCGGACACGACACGTATGCCAGCGCCACGGACGCGTGGCCTCTCGCGGTTACTCGTGGCGCTCTTCTGGAACATGCGCTCGTGGGTATCTGTTCAATCCCACGTCTGACCCGTTTTTCCGTTCACCAATTTTTTTTTTTTTGACATACGATCGCGGATGCTCACGTACACGCCGTACACTCATTCATCCATATGTAGCCATATGAGCACCTTTAAGATATTGGCTGAAAATATATTGAAATTGATGAAGTAACCGTAGATGCCTCATAGTGTAACCGCAGATGCCCTCATAGCGAACATCTTTGAAAAGTCTGAAAAAAAATACAAGCACCATTGTCAAATCTACAACTTCTCGGATTGATTCCACCCAAAAAATCTAACCATATGAGTTAATTCAGACAACAATTTTTAATACTACATTGTATTTTCTTGCTTTCTGTATCCATGACTCGACGACACATGAAGTACGGAAACTACTAGAATCACTAGTATCCGGCTAATACGGTGAAAGTGAAACAGATTAGATTATACCATATAAACATCAAGCGCAACACTGAACATCAAATCACGTGTAAATATTTGGATCGGTTGGTCCGGACAATTTATACATCCAACGTGAAGTATAAAAATGTCTGGACCGATTCGAACGCCCGAATTTCTTCAACAGAAACCCAAACGACGGAGCTTTGGGAGGGTCTGGCTGTGCATCACGTCAAACTATGACAACTTCGGCCCACCCAAAATCCCATCCGGAGCTTTTGTTTTATTTGTGTCCCTTTTTTGCAATTTGTATGCATGCTCTGAGAGACCGCCGCCCACGTCGTACCATCCCAGACCGCATATCGGACCTTTGTCGCTCCACCCAAGTGTTTGTCCACCTTGGCCCATGCCTTCATATCTGGATCGAACCGCCGACAAGGTACCCTCCGCGCTGCCATCGTTGTTCATGACTGACACCATGCCCGACAAGTGTTTCAAATGTCATTGCCAAATATTTTGGCGTTCTCGTTCTTTACTTTGAAACAAACATGATGGATTCAGACAAGGAGTACTTCTACGCCGAGTTCATGGATCTTTGTCGAATATGACGAATATGGCGATGAAACGGCGCACGTGAGGAAGATTCTTTAAGAAACGGAGATTGTGGAGGAGTATGTACTCAACTTCAAGGTTTCAACAAAGGGACATCGACAGTTGAATCAAAATAGGGCACGAGGGCATATGAATCTGTACGATGCCTACTTTGCCCCCGATGCGTTATTTGAGCCCTATTTCTGATGCTAATTCCGGATACAGCGACATTGTGTTTGAAG
Organism: Triticum dicoccoides; assembly: GCF_002162155.2. Classification (NCBI taxonomy): domain Eukaryota; kingdom Viridiplantae; phylum Streptophyta; class Magnoliopsida; order Poales; family Poaceae; genus Triticum; species Triticum dicoccoides. The sequence continues at coordinate 401,854,353 of NC_041387.1, forward strand.
TTTGAACACATCTATGAAGGTACGATGGCCTATGATGATTACTTCAAACCGAAAAAGGATGTTATTGGCTGCTTTAGGTTATCTGGTTATCAGAAGTGCATGATTGCTATGAGAATGCTTGCATATGGCACATCCACAAATTAAATGGGATGAGGACCTTCGGATGTCTGACAACACATGCTTAGATGCCATGGTTAGATTTGCTACTACAATGGCCCGGGAGGACCGGAGTACTTGAGAGAACCAGTTGCCGCAAACACAACAAGGCTCATGTCACTTGGAGAATTAAGAGGGTTTCCAGGTATGATCGAATCCCTGGATTGCATCCACTGGAATGGAAGAACTGTGAATATGCTCAATAAGGACAATACTAGGGTCATTGCAAAGAGTTTACCATCATCTTGAAGTAGTTACATCACACGACCTCTGAATTTGACACTTTTCCTTGACATACACTACTACAGGATGGTCCAAACGCGACAGTCCAATCAAAGACCCTTCAACGAAACTGTATGCGATACATTAATCGCAAACGGTGGTGGAAGAAAACCGTAAAAAATGAGACCTGTTTGCGACTGTGCGGATATCAAACACGATTCAGATCAGAGATGTGTGTGCGATGCGTGGCATATGGTTAATCCATACGAACTGTTTGCGATGATCCAGATTAATAGAAACGATCAGTCAAATGAGTGTGTGTGCGATATACAACATACAGTTCACTAGGATGAACTGTGTATGATTAGGCAACACAATAGAAACAGTCAGCCAGATCAAGGTGCGTGCGATGGAGGGCATACATTTCACTCGGATGAATTGTTTGCGATGAGCCAAGACAACAGAAACGGTTCAACTGAACAAGATGTGTGTGATACACGGCAATCAGGTCCATAATCAGAACTATGTGCGAAGACCAATAATAAGACATATGATTGCTGCTAATAAGCCGTGTGATTTTCTCTGTCTACAGAAGAACAACACACACACACAGATATATATATATATATAACTAAAATAAACATCCAATTACATAAGTGACTATACAGATCATTCAATTGCATGCATTCTAAACTAGGAGAAAAGAACATCTAGTCATCTACTTCTTGTGACGCTCCCGCCACTGCTCTGTGGCTCGATCCCTCGTCTGGGGCAGGACGAGACACTTCCTCATGTCAAAGATCTGCCTGTACATCTCGCAGCTTGTGTACGCGTCTTTGGCCACGTACTTGACGTGGTCTTCATCCAGTCTCTGATGCCAGGCATTGTGCCAGGCGTTCTTGTCCTTCTTGCTCTCATCCTTCATCTTCATGTAGTAGGGGTCGACGATGGCCGAGGCAAGGTCAACCAGGGAGTTCTGTTTGTTGTTGGTGCTGCCCCAGACCTTGTAGTGGTCATGGATGTTGACTATATTGTGGTAGGTTAAGCCCGAAACCTTGAGCATTTTTAGATCATTGATGGTGTCCACCGTAATGAAACTGTAGTCGGGGCAGTTGATAAACCTGGAGAAACGCTCGCAAGGCCTTGTGGCCAGGTGGTAGTGGTAGACGAGGATGTCATGTCGCACGCACAACTGGGTGATGGCAACCTTCTGATCTTGCCCAGCACGACCGCTGGTGAACTCGAGGTCGAAGCCGACCACTTGGTACTTGTCCTCAGCAAGCAACTGCTACATAGTTTGGATGGAGCTCTCCACCGAGACCGGCTCGTTCGTGTGCACCACCAAGAGTTCCTTCCCCCTGACATGGGTGTCCACTACGTGATGCGTGCTGAACTGCCCCTCGTTGTCGTCGTAGGCCGTTGGGAGCGCCATTGGAGCCACGGGGCGCGTCATTGGAACCGCTGGATGTCCTCTCTGTATGTGTCATCGTGGGTGTGCTTATTTTGTCGTATGGTGCAAGAGATGAAGCTAAATGTCCGTGAAAATAAATGGGGGACGGGCAGCCTGGATTCTCGGCAGAGCGCGCGGAGAGACGAGAGAGCAGAGCGCGCCTGGCGGGATGCGAGCAGAGCGCGCCCAGCGGGATGCGAGCAGAGCGCGCCGCGGCCGCCTCAACCGCGAGCAACCACATGCATAGAGCAGTTGAACACATAGGGAATGGTCCTCTACAAGCCGGCCGACAGTTGCGGCACTGCATAGACAGCGGCCGTGTGCTACTACCTCCGTCTTGGTCTATTAATCCCCTTTATATTCTGTGCCATATTTTGACCTTAAATTTTATTAACAAAATGTTACTGCATGCTATAATAATTATATAATTAGAAACTATGTTCAAATACGAATCTAACGGTATAATCTTTGGCGACATGCATTCGTATTTTATTAGTTAAATGTCAAGTCAAAATTTGGCACAAAAATACAAAGAGGACTTATAAATCAGAACAGGGGTAGTAGGTAATTACTTGCCAACGTTTTTTTATTAAGTGTATGTGTACATGTCCTTTTGTCCTCCTCTCGCACATCTTGTCACCCTACTGCCGCAAACGGCTTTGAGCGCAATCTTGAGTAGTGCGTGGAGGCGTTCTTTTGGCCAAACGGTGGCTCGAAGTGATACCAATAAATCGTCGGTGAGCCCGTTCCCACGTAACCGCGCAGGTTACCGCACATAGCCGCGCAATCTTCCCGCTCAACTCGGCGAAATCCGGCAAAATACCAGTGCTTACCAGCAGCTATATAAACCCTCACGACCGGCGAGTCCCGCGTCACATTTTCCCCTCCCCCGCTGTAGCTTATCTCATCTGCTTCTCCCACAATTGTCAATGGTACCAGCCTATCATCGTCGCTCAGCCACTCCACCATCATCAGAGGACAACTCCAGCTGGGAGGCTACACCGTGGTGGCGCAGTCTCCGGTGTAGTGTAGTGCGTGTGGCGTCCCTGCTGAGTGTGCGCGCATACCCCACCACACGCTGCACCGCCGCTGCCCGTCGGTAGCTGTTGCCGGCCGCCATTGCCGCCACCCCACCGTCTTCCGCCGTGTCCCCCACACCACCGTCAAAAGCCAGGGCCATCACCCACTCCGCCGCAGCGGCCCAAAGACGAGAGGTCGCCGTCGTGGCCGCCACCCCACTGTCGGTCACCATGGTCATCATTCGCTCCGCCACCGCGGCCCGAAAGCGGGAGGTGGCCGTCGTGGCCTCCATCCCACCATCAGCCATCGTGGCCGCCAACCCGTCGACCGCCGGGGTCATCACCCACTCCGCCACTGCCGCCCAAAGGGGGGAGGTGGAGGTGGAGGCCCGCACGTGCTTCAGCGACCTTGCACGCTACATCGAGTTCTTACAGGAGGAGGAGGAGCGCCTCTTCGATCACGTAAAGAGTCTTACCACTACCGTGGTTGTGGCACGCACCACCATAGAGGCGAGGAATGAGGAGATCTACGAGGAGTCCCACTACTTCAAGAGGGGTCATCTGGAGCGGCAGAGGGCGTTTGAGGTGAGTGTCACTGAAGGTGCAGCAGCGGCAGGCACCGGATTGCAGTTGTCTGCCTCTTACTGAGCGTGCTCGACAGAGGAGAGGATGCTGGAAGTAGTACAAAGCCCCTTCGTAGTAGTAGTAGTATTTAGGGGCTATTTTGTTCAGTTCATCTGACTATAGATGTGGTTGAACTGTACAACATACTTAAAATTAGCTAGTATATATAGTTGAACTAGCTATTTCAGTGTGTGGTTGGCAAAAACTGGGGAAAAGTTTCGTCGGTTTAGCTGTCGAGTTGAACTATTTGTATAATGAAGACTACTTAATCCATGAATGAAATCTATGCTTACTGAATTTTAGTTGCAAAAATTAGATGGTGCCAGTGATTTTTAGCTGCAAATTTTGGCAAATGGCAGTGTTACAAAGTTGACAAAGGGCAATGTTACTAGATCAACAAATGTCAATCTTTCCAGTTTGACAAATGGCAATGTACCCAATATGGCAGATGCAAATCTAACCAAATTGTCTGTACGTGGCTACACATGGGTCATCCTACAAAATTGTTTGCATTGAAGGGATGTACAAATCATGCGTGCCAGATTTTCTCTTGGCTTAGCGGCGAAGGAACCATAGCTCTCGCTTTGCATACCGTATATAATCTGAACTGTTTGTGATGAAGGGATGCACAAACCCTGCGCGGCAATTTTTTTCCTTGGCTTACTGGGGAAGACCGTAGCTCTCGCTTTGCATACGGGTGTTCTATCTAAAACGTTTGCGATGAAGAGCTCCACAAATCCTGCTTGGCACAATTTCTCTTGGCTTACTGGGGAAGCTGTCAGTTTGCATACGGGTGTTCTATCTTAAACGTTTGCGATGAGTGTTTTAAATTTAAAAATCATTGAATTTTTAATCATTTAATAAGTCTGTACATTTAGAGAGAAAAACGCAAGTTTTCTCAAATCATATGTTTCATTCAGTCACACTGCAACTTTATATTCATACGATCGAGATACAATATTAAACGAAAAAAACTAATTCTGGTGGCGGCGTGCCGCGCCAGTGTTGTCGTTGTCATCCTCCGGGACGCCGTTGTTGAAGTCTTCAAGGCAACACAAAATGTTCTTCACTTGAAAATCAAACATCCAGTCATCGCGTGATCAACGGGCGGGGCGCGGGAGGACAGCAACTCGCGGTGCCGCGAGGTAGCGGCCAACGGCGGCGTCCCATGACACTGAGGGGGCGTGCGTAGGGGCACGGGTGCAGGCAAATGCACGAGGACCGGCGCCATGGTGGGTGCAGGGGCGCGCACGGGCACAGGCACTGGCGCTGGCATGTACACGAGCTCGCGCAGGTCTGCGGGGACCTCACTGATGCCCGTGGCTTCGAACTTTGCGATAGTTCTTGGCAACCAGCCCATCAATGCTATTGGGATAGTCGCAGGCACGGGCGTAGGGATGGGAGTTGGGACTGGCGCGGGGGCAGCAACCGTCGCGGCCAGCTGGTTCAAGGTCATGTCCATGAGGCCCCATTCCTCCTTCTTTTCTATCTCGTCCAGCTCGGAGTCGACTTCACCAAATTAGAAGATTAGTGGCAGATGATCCTTCTGCGCCATGGCGTTGGTGGAGGTCAGCGGGAGGGGATGGGAGGCGAACAGTAAGGCCACCCGTATTAAACAGCGGCACGGGCGCCATTAATGGAGAGGATGCGAGTAAGCCGGGCGGCCATGGAAGCCAAAGGGCTTGCTTCCCAGTGAGCCTGCGCAGTGTACAGCTCGCATGCTTCCCAGTGAGCCTATGCATTGGAGGACAACTTGCACGCCTCCCAATCAGCCTGCGCAATGAACTGCGCTCGCACGCCTCTCGAGAAGCTGTTCGCACAACACCTCTCAGCCATTAAAAGTGTGACACGTGGCGTCACATGAATGGTTAACAGAATGCCCATGATTTAAATTATACAAACGTTTGAGATGATAAGGTGGCAGCTATTTGTTTCAAAATGTCTTTGTTTGCTGTTTATTTGAGTGCGCCTTCTCTCAAATTGGCCACGAAAAATACCACAGCTTGTCGGGTGCCGTTCCATGATAGCATGCCAAGTTTCATGAAATTCAGACGAGTTTTGGATTTACTAGAATTTAAAAACAAAGTATATCAACATTTTGCCGGCAAGCAACGGTGCCATAGTGTTTGAAATTCATTCCCATTTCTTGCATGGGACCTAAGCATGCACCCAAGGACACACATTTGACTTTTCAACCTAGTTATATGCACTTGATCATGTGCCTGTAGTTCAAATTTGAATTATGCACATAAAATGCCTAGAAAACCCAATTAATGTATAAAAATGTCCAAACGAATCCTGAAAAATTCCGAATTTTAACACAACACTCTTGTTGTTCTATGTTGACACTAGAAAAAATTTGAAAGTAAGAAGAGGCAACAGATATCGTTTCGTCCACAAAGGTGACACGTTCCCTACCGGAACCATGATGCTTGTTGTGTGGAGCTCTGGTTTGTGAGAAACTTATACCCAAACCTGCCCCAAATGGGATAATTTTTTCACCACAACATGTTGATGTCGTTCCATGATAGCATGCCAAGTTTCATGAATTTCATATGAGTTTTGGATTCACTAGAATTTTAAAACCATGTATCTCAATGTTTGCGGCCAAGTGACGGCACCGAGGTGTTTGACATTCATTCTCGTTTCTTGCATGGGACCTGAGCATCCAACTAAGGACACACATTTGATTTTTCAACCCATTTATATGCACTGGAGCATGTGCCTGTAGTTCAACTTTGAATTATGCATATAAATGCATAGAAAACTCAATTGATGTATAAAAATGTCCAAATGAACCCCGAAAAAAAATCCAAAGTTTAACACAACACTTCAGTTGTACTATGTTAACACTAGGAAAAAAATTGTAAGCAAGAAGAGGCAACGAATATCGTTTCGTCCACAAAGGTGACACATTCCCTACCGGAACCATGAGGCTTGTTGTGAGAAGCTCCGGTCTGTGAGAAGCTTATACTCAAACCTGCCCCAAATGGGACACTTTTTTCACCACAGCATGTTGATGCCGTTCCATGATAGCATGCCAAGTTTCATGAATTTCAGATGAGTTTTGGATTTACTAGAATTTAAAAACCATGCATCTCAATGTTTGCGGCCATGCGACGGTGCCGAGGTGTTTGACATTCATTCCCATTTCTTGCATGGGACCTGAGCATGCAACCAAGGACACACATTTGATTATTCAACCCTTTTTTATGCACTGGAGCATGTGTTGTAGTTCAAATTTGAATTATGCACATAAATTCATAGAAAATTCAGTTAATGTATAAAAATGTCCAAACAAACCCCGAAAAATTCCAAAATTTAACACGACTCTCTTGTTGTTCTATGTTGACACCAGAAAAAATTTGAAAGCAAGAAGAGGCAACGAATATCGTTTCATCCAAAACGGTGACACGTTCCCTACCGGAACCATGAGGCTTCTTGTGAGAAGCTCTGATTTGTGAGAAGATTATACCAAAACCTGCCCCAAATAGGACAATTATTTTTACCACGGCGTGCTGATGACGTTCCATGATAGCATGCCAAAGGTTCATGAATTTCAGACGAGTTTTGGATTCACTAGAATTTCAAAACTGTAACATCCCAATTTTCAATTTGGATGTTATACATAGATCATCATATCCATATCATATTTATTTTTGCATTTTGTTTGTGATCCTAGAAATCTTAAGCAACTCAAGGACCCAAGGATAGAGTTGGAGGTTTCACAAAATTCATATTTGAATTTATTTCAAATTTGAAAAGAGGATCACTTTGATTTTAATATTTTTCTCTCCAAATATTTTCAATAAAAAAGAGAGAAGATAATATGACTTCTTCAACAGAAGAGAAATATTGGAGAAAGAATTTTAAAATCAAATTATTATTTTATTTGTATTTTAAGTGCTATTTTATTTGAATTAGAGAAAACTTGCATTTTTTGAAAATTGCACTTTAGTCCAGAAAAATGTTCATCTTGTCCTAAATATTAGGTTTGGACGGTGAAAATTGTTTCTGGAATTTATAATTTTTTTAATATTTTATTAGGATTTTTCTCTGTGGCGAAATTATTATTTAAAAAAAACTTGGACTGAACTGGGCCAAAGGCCCAGCCAGCACGCGCCACCGCAACCGCCTCCGCCGCCGTGCGGGAGACGGACTTCGTCGGAGTCCTGAGCCGCCCCGCCCCGGCGACCCCTTCTCCAAGTCGGAGAACCCTGGGGGACTTATAAGCCGACCCCCGACCCACCTTTTCTCCTTGTCGCCCACCGCCGCAGAATCCCATAGCCACCGCCGCCGCCACCACCCGAGCCGCCGCCGCCGCCCGTGCCGCTTGCTGCCGCACCGTTGCTGCTGTTAGCCGCCGCCGCCCGTGCCGCTTGCTGCCGCACCGCTGCTGCTGTTAG
>NC_041387.1:401862709-401879499 GCF_002162155.2 Triticum dicoccoides
CGCCGCCGCCGCCTCTCCGCCGGCACCGTCAGATCTGCCATCGCCGCCGCTGTTTTTTTTCAAGAACAGGTAAAAACCACCGAAACCCAACCCCTTTTTTTAGGTTTTCTCGGTTTATTTTTTAGACCGGTTTAGTTAGTTAACGAATGTTCGTTCATTTAGATCTGTTAGTAAACGATTTTAGTTTGTTTAGTTCTGTTAACGAACGTTCACTCGGTAGTTTTTTCTTTGTAGTTTTATTTTCGGCCACGGACCTATCCACGAATAGTTTTATCGTGATTTAGCCCCCTAATCTTAAAACTAGCGCATATTTTTGCTCGTTCGTCCAAATTAGATGAAACCAATGCCTAAATCTTCATAACAATCTGTTGTTTTCAGTTAACCAACTTGAAGATGATTTTGACACTTTAAAATTTGAGTTTAATTCAGATTAGTAAACGATCTTGTTTCGTTTGTATCTTGAGTTTCATTTCTCCGTTTGAGTTGTTTCTTTTTGCTAATCGTAGCTAATCACATGTACCTACTGTTAAGACCTAATACACACGATAATAATGCTATTAGGTTTTGGTTTTTGTTTAGTTTAGCCATTTGCTTGTTTTGTGTTTGATTTGGATCTTTTCTCGATTCTCTTTGTTTCGTTGAGTGATTGATTATGTATGCTACTGTTTGTCTACGTTAGATCACCCAGAGTGTGAAGCTTGTTACTACGAATCTCTAGAGTTTGCAGATCGTCAGCAAGGCAAGTTACACTATGATCATACTCTTCCATACCCAGTTTTTACAATGCATTAGTATTGCCCCTCAAATATTTGCATGAGTAGGATTGGGAACATGTGGTTTGGTTGTAGTACTTGAGGTAGGAACCTAATACCTTTTGATCACCCCGGGAATATACGTTATGCTTTATGATTGCTTAGCCATGCTTGTAGACGGGGATTGGATCGTGATTAACAAGGAAGTTATGAGAGTTATTAATTTTGGACAACATTAAGGTGGCAACTTTAATACACATCTAGGTGGATTGGCTAGGGCACCTGGGGAACCCAGTGTTGTCCATTAAGGGAAATCCCGGGGTATCCGTGTGATTTTTCCTCGGTTCGCCACCCAGGCTCAAAGGGATCATATGATATTTCATGACTAGAAACTTTCGTGTGCAGCCACAGGACATTATGGGCTCTGGCATAGTTGAGTAAGTTGTATGAGCTCTCGAAGGGGTGGACTAGCAGATGTACAGGGAAAGTAGGTGTACCGATCTGCCCAGAGTAGAGAGTTAATGCTTTAGAAAGACTATGTCTCAATCTTCTGATCATGGATGCGGTCGAGTCTTGTGGGGGAAAGTGTGCAACCTCTCAGAGTGTAGGAACTAATCATGGTTAGTCGTGTCCCCGATTATGGACATTTTGAGTATATGGAATTGGATATTATTGTTGATCTTATCACTCTTAATTAATTGAATTGGGTTAATGATGATACTTATTTAATTGGGATTTTGAGTTGGGGAAACCTTCTCAAATATTGGCTCAACTTGGGAGTAGTTAAATAAATTTATTCCTTTATTGTAGGGAAAAACTACCTTTATGCAAAATCATAAACTTAGAGCCTCCACTAGCCAAATATTGCATGTAGATATAGTTCTTGCATTTCATTGCTTTACAATGTAAGTCTGCCAGCATATTCAATGTGCTGACCTACATGGTTGCAACGTCTCATGTTGCAGACTACTCAGACGATGAATAAGGTGCGATAGGTCGTTGTCTTGCACTCAGCTATGCCGTTGGAGTTGATGGACTCATTTACCTTTGAAGCTTCCATAGTTATTTAGTTTAGATGGTCTTCAGCCATGATATTTTTGTGTAATCATACTCTTTATGAGGACTCGATGTAATAAGTGTGTCATTGTACTCTATTATAATTCCTCGAGTACTATGTGTGTCAGCATTACCGATTCAAGGATGACACTTAAGCACAGAGACTTCGGTCCATCGGGATCGTGGTCGCTTCAAGTTGGTATCAGAGCCCACGCTGACTGTAGGACGCGACCACTAGAATAAACCACAAGATTTCTCTTCTCTGCTCATTTCTAATTCTCCTCTATTTCTATTCCATAGATGGCGGACCCCAAGAACAAGTTCACTCAGCCGAATGACGACACCCCTTTCAGAGACACTTGAAGGAAGTCACCAAGTACCTGAACATTGGATTACCAAGCTTCACTGGGACTTTCTCTGCAACTGTACCGGAAAAGGAGCGCTGGAAGATCAAAGTCTGGGTACCTAGGAGGACATTCGCGCCAACAATGGAGCCCATTGATTTCTACCTAGATGCACCAAGCTAGAGTTTAGGAAAGAGCATGGCTGCCCATATCACCTTTGGACGCATATGTGATGTGTATCACAAGGAGCTGGAAAACACTATCTACCAAATATGTGGCTGCCGAGACGAAGAATGGGAGATGATTCGTACCAGGAAGGATGGATCAATTGCAGCATACATTCAGGAGATGGGTGATCATATTCACCGACAAGAGAATCAACTATGTTTGAACATGAAGAAGATCAAGAAGCTGATGAAGAAAAACAACGAGCTAGAAGAGGAACTCAAGTTTACACGCCATGGATATGAGGAAGAAATTGTTGTACTACTGGAGAAGCATGAAGATCTGAAGAGGAAGCTAGGACTACCAGTGGAGAATCATAAGCGAGAACCAGCAAAGGAGATCCATTCGAAGGACTACATCATCTTGGACGACACTGACACGGATAGTGATGCAAATGATGACAGTGATGACGACTACATTGATGAAGCTGGAGCACATATCATGGAGTCTTCCTCTGATCAAAATTTCTAGATAACCACCATGTAACTAGTAGTATTCTTCCAACTAGTTAGCATCGATCGAGTTTGTAATCGTAGTTTAGATCGTTTGTGTGAACCTTGTGTGCTATTGAATGAAGTGAATTGATTGTGTTTGTCTCATGAGCATATGGGTAGTGAATCTCTCTTAGGCCTATCTCTATTCTATTTTCTCACCCCTTCTAACCCATCAGATGCCTCCAAGATGTTACAATGGATTCGTGTTCCCACCGGAGCTCACTCAGTTGATCCAGCAGCAGAATGCCTTGATGCAGATGCTAGTTCAGAACCAGAACCAAGGCAACAACAACAACAACAACAACCCACCGCCACCACCCCCTGTTGACAACCTAGCCTGTTTTATGAGTTTGAATCCGCCGGTGTTCTCTAGTAGCACTGAGCTGATTGTTGCAGATGATTGGCTCCACAAGATTGGAAGAGAGCTGACCACTGCAGGATGCACAGATGCGAAGAGAGTGCGCTTTGCCACACATCAGCTTGATGGACCCGCATCATCTTGGTGGGAGAACTTCACCACCACTTACCCCATTGATACAGTTACATGGGATCAGTTTCAGCAGGCTTTTCGCACTGCCCATGTTTCAGTAGGAGCAATGAGCATGAAGAAGCGCAAGTTTCGCAACTTGCGCCAAGGAGGTCGTACAGTGGGACAATACGTGGATGAGTTTAGCAAGTTAGCACGCTATGCCCCAGATCATGTGGCCACAGATGCTGCGAAGCAAGAGAAGTTTCTTGAGGGACTCAATGATGAGCTGAGTATGCAGTTGATGGTGGCAACATTCAACAACTACCAGGAGTTGGTAGACAGGGCCCTCATGATAGAAGGCAAGCAACAAAAAATTGATAATTGCAAAAGGAAGTATGGACAGGGGAGGTACACTTCTGGAGCTCAACAGAAGCCCCGCTACTCGGGAGGACATACTCATAACCATGGAGGCCATAACCATGGAGGACACACGCACAATGGAGCAAGTTCGCACAACCATTGTGGTCCCAAGAATGGCAATGGGAAAGGAGGAAGCAGCAGTCAGAACCGTTCCAACCCCGCTACACCAGCCAAGAGGGATCTGAGCCACATTACTTGTTTCAAGTGCTAGAAGACCGGCCATTATGCCAATGATTGTCTTGAAGCCAATAATGGAAATGGCAATGGAGGTTCTGCAAAGAAGCCCAACCCCTTCACCAAAGGTCAGGTGAATCACGTCAGTGTGGAGGAGATTGAGGATCAACCTGACACAGTTGTCGGCAAGTTTTTGATTAATGCATTTACCGCACTTGTTCTTTTCGATACTGGTGCATCGCATTCATTCATATCAAGGGGATTTGTGGATAAGTATAAGTTTCCAACAGTAGCCCTTAAGTCACCTATGTTAGTAAGTTCCCCAGGAGCGGAGTATATGGCTAGTAGGGGAAACTATCAGTTGCCAGTAACCATATGTAGACATTTTTTCTCCACCAACCTGATTGTTCTGGAGTCACAAGGACTGGATGTGATACTAGGCATGGATTGGCTATCCAAGTTTAAGGGAAACATTGATTGTGCGAGTAAATCAATTCTTCTCACCACCCCGGAAGGAAAGAGGATCAAGTATATATCCAGGCATGCACCGAGGAGGACTCAAGTGAATTCCTTATCAGGAGTTGTACATGAGGAAGTATCAGTGGTGAAGAATTATCCCGATGTATTTCCGGAAGAGTTGCCAAGCATGCCACTAGATCGAGACATTGAGTTTTTGATTGAGCTATTGCCAGGCACTGGACGAATATCCAAGAGATCGTATCGGATGCCCGCAAAGGATCTGGAGGAAATCAAGAAATAGATAAAGGAGTTACTAGAGAAAGGTTACATTCGACCAAGTTCATCACCTTGGGGAGCCCCGGTGCTTCTAGTGGAGAAGAAAGATGGATCTTTGAGGATGGTTGTTGATTATCGTGCGCCGGATGAGGTGACGATCAAGAACAAATACCCTCTGTCAATGATCAATGATTTGTTTGACCAGTTGCAAGGAGCTAAAGTTTTCTCCAAGATCAATCTTCAATTAGGTTATCACCAGTTGAAGATCCGAGAGCAGGATATACCTAAGACAACTTTTACCATGAGGTATGGGCTATATGAGTATATGGTTATGTCATTTGGTTTGACTAATGCCCCTGCCTATTTCATGAGTATGATGAACAAGGTGTTCATGGAGTTTTTGGATAAGTTCATCATGGTGTTCATTGATGAAATTTTGGTCTACTCGAAGAATGAAGAAGAGCATAAGGAGCATTTGCATTTGGTTCTTGAGAAGCTCAGAAAACATCAGTTATATGCCAAGTTCAGCAAATGTTAGTTCTGGTTGAAGGAAGTTGGATTTCTCGGACATGTTATATCCGAAGAAGGAATAGCAGTAGACCCTACCAAGGTTGCTTCTGTCACTAAATGGTTGGCACCCACTTCAGTGGGAGAGATCAAAAGTTCACTTGGACTCGCATGTTATTATCGGAGGTTCATTGAGAATTTTTCCAAGATCGCGAAACCCATGACGGAGTTATTGAAGAAGGACACCAAGTTTAAATGGACTGGGGAATGTGAGGCTAGTTTTCAAGAGTTGAAGAAACGTTTGGTTATAGCCCCAGTGCTGATTCTCCCAGACCAACGCAATGATTTCCAAGTATATTGCGACGCTTCCCGTCGAGGACTTGGAGGTGTGCTTATGCAGGAAGGAAGAGTTGTTTCATATGCCTCACCACAGCTTCAATCTCATGAGTTGAATTATGTTACGCATGATTTGGAGTTAGCAGCCGTAGTGCATGCGCTCAAGACATGGAGACATTTTCTCATCGGAAACCATTGTGACGTTTACACGGATCATAAGAGTTTGAAGTACATCTTCACGCAGAAGGAGTTAAACCTCAGGCAAAGGAGATGGTTGGAGCTCATAAAGGACTATGACATGAGATTGCTTTATCATCCAGAAAAGGCCAATGTCGTAGCAGATGCGTTGATCCGCAAAAGTTATGTTAACACGCTCATAACCGAAGGATTACCTAAGGAGTTAGCAGATGACCTTCGAGAACTTTGCTTGGAGATAGTTCCGAGAGGTTATGTTACAACATTGGAAATTCAGTCCACTTTGTTGGGTAAGATCAGGGAAGCTTAGAAGACGGACAAGGAGATTGCCGAGATAAAGGAAAGGATAAGTAAATGAAAGGCTAAAGGATTTTGTGAGGATGAGCACGACACTTTATGGTTTGAGGATCGTATTTATGTGCCTAATGACCCTAAGATCAGGAAGTTGATTCTCCAGGAGGCTCATGATTCGCCTTACTCAATTCACCCAGGCAACACCAAGATGTATCTGGATTTGAAGGAAAGTTTCTGGTGGATAGGAATGAAGAACGATATTGCCGAGTATGTAGCAGTATGCGATGTATGTCAGAAAGTCAAGGCAGAGCATCAAAAGCCAGCAGGATTGCTACAGCCGTTGCCGATACCCGAATGGAAGTGGGATAAACTTGGCATGGATTTTATCACTCGATTACCCAGGACTCGTTCAGGCTATGACTCTATCTGGGTTGTAGTTGATCGCCTGACGAAAGTAGACCATCATCCCGGTGAAGACAACTTATACGAGTGCTAAGTTGGCAAAGATATACATGACTAGGATCGTATGTCTGCATGGAGTTCCGAGGACTATTGTATCAGATAGAGGAACACAGTTTACTTCAAAGTTTTGGAATCAGTTGCATGAAACTTTGGGTACCAGGCTAGAGTTCAGTACAGCCTTTCATCCACAGACAGATGGACAGACCAAGAGAGTCAATGAGATTCTGGAGGACATGTTGAGAGCCTGTGCGCTAGATTATGAATCTAGTCGGGATGACAATTTTCCCTATGCAGAGTTCTCTTATAACAATAGTTATCAAGCCAGTTTGAAGATGGCCCCTTTCGAAGCCTTGTACGGAAGGAGGTGCAGGACACCGTTATAGTGGGATGAAGTTGGAGACCGACAATTATTCGGACCAGACTTAATCAGATATTCTGAGGAGAAGGTTAAGTTGATTCGAGACTGACTCAAGGTAGCCCAAACGAGGCAGAAGAGTTATGCAGATACTAAACGTAAGGAGATAGTCTATGAAGTTGGAGACAGAGCATATCTTCGTGTGTCCCCCTTCGAGGAGTTAAACGTTTTGGAGTCAAGGGAAAGCTAGCACCATGTTTCGTGGGACCATACAAAGTTTTGGAACGCATAGGAGAAGTTGCGTACAAGTTGGAATTGCCCGAAGGATTGTCAGGAGTTCATGATGTGTTTCATGTTTCCCAGTTGAAGAAGTGCCACACCGAGATGGACGATATTCCTCTGAGAGATACAGTGCCACTGGAAGCAATTCAGTTGGATAGTGATCTGACCTATGAGGAGAAGCCATTCAAGATTCTCGAGTTTTCCAGTCGAGTTACTCGCAGCAAGGTTATCAAGTTTTGCAAAGTTCAGTGGAGCCACCATACCAAAGAGGAAGCCACCTGGGAGCGAGAAGGAGATCTCCGCAAGGACCACCCAAACCTTTTTGCTGACCAACCTGAATCTCGAGGGTGAGATTCATCTTAAGGGGGGGTAGGTTTTTAACATCCCAATTTTCAATTTGGATGTTATACATAGATCATCATATGCATATCTATTTTTGCATTTTGGTTGTGATCCTAGAAATCTTAAGCTACTCAAGGACCCAAGGAGAGAGTTTGAGGTTTCACCAAATTCATATTTGAATTTATTTCAAATATGAAAAGAGGATCAATTTGATTTTAATATTTTTCTCTCCAAATATTTCCAATAAAAAATGTGAGAGAAGATAATATGACATCTTCAATAGAAGAGAAATATTGGAGAAAGAATTTTAAAATAAAATTATTATTTTATTTGTATTTTGATTGCTATTTTATTTGAATTAGAGAAAACTTGCATTTTTTGAAAATTGCATTTTAGTCCAGAAAAATGTTCATCTTGTCCTAAATATTAGGTTTGGACGGTGAAAATTGTTTCTGGAATTTTTAGAATTTTTTATATTTTATTACATTTTCTCTGCGACGAAATTGTTATTTAAAAAAAACTCGGACCGAACTGGGCCGAAGGCCCAGTGCTACCTCTTAAGCATTGCGTTGGTTTTTCCTTGAAGAGGAAAAGGTGATGCAGCAAAGTAGCGTAAGTATTTCCCTCAGTTTTGAGAACCAAGGTATCAATCCAGTAGGAGGCTCCTCAAAAGTCCCTCGTACCTACACAAACAAACAAGAACCTCGCAACCAACACGATAAATGGGTTGTCAATCCCTTCACGGTAACTTGCGAAAGTGAGATCTGATAGAGATAATAAGATAAGATAACTATTTTTGGTATTTTTATGATATAGATTGGAAAGTAAAGATTGCAAAATAAAGTAGATCGGCAACTTATATAGTAAAAGATAGACCCGGGGACCATAGGTTTCACTAGTGGCTTCTCTCAAGATAGCATAAGTATTATGGTGGGTGAACAAATTACTACCGAGCAATTGATAGAAAAGTGCATAGTTATGAAAATATCTAGGCATGATCATGCATATAGGCATCACGTCCACAACAAGTAGAACGAAACTACTCTGCATCTACTACTATTACTCCACACATCGACCGACTCCTGCCTGCATCTAGAGTATTAAGTTCATAAGAACAGAGTAACGCATTAAGCAAGATGACATGATGTAGAGGGATAAACTCAAACAATATGATATAAACCCCATCTTTTTATCTTCGATGGCAACAACACAATACGTGCCTTTGCTGCCCCTGCTGTCATCGGGGAAGGACCCCGCAAGATTGAACCCAAAGCTAAGCACTTCTCCCATTGCAAGAAAGATCAATCTAGTAGGCCAAACCAAACTGATAATTCGAAGAGACTTGCAAAGATAACCAATCATACATAAAAGAATTCAGAGGAGATTCAAATATTCTCATAGATAACTTGATCATAAACCCACAATTCATCAGATCTCGACAAACACACCGTAAAAAGAGTTACATCAAATAGATCTCCAATAAGATCGAGGAGAACTTTGTATTGAGATTCAAAGAGAGAGAAGAAGCCATCTAGCTAATAACCATGGACCCGAAGGTCTATGGTAAACTACTCACAACTCATCGGAGAGGCCTTGGAGATGATGTAGAGGCCCTCCATGATCGATCCCCCCTCCGGCGGAGCGCCATCGAAGGCTCCAAGATGAGATCTCGCGGATACAGAAGGTTGCGGCGGTGGAAATAGTTTTTTCGTGGTACTCCTGGATGTTTTCAGGGTATGTGGATATATATAGGCAAAGGAGGTAGGTCAGGGGAGCCACGAGGGGCCCACGAGGGTGGGGGGCGCGCCCACCCCCCTAGGGCGCGCCCTCCTGCCTCGTGGCCGCCTCGGCTGCTTCTTGACGTCCACTCCAAGTCTCCTTGATTGCGTTTGTTCCAAAAAGATTGCTCCCGAAGGTTTCATTCCATTTGGACTCCTTTGATATTCCTTTCCTTCGAAACACTAAAATAGGCAAAAAAACAGCAATTCGGGTTGAGCCTCCGGTTAGTAGGTTAGTCCCAAAAATGATATATAAGTGTAAAGTAAAGCCCATAAACATCCAAAAAGGGTAATATAATAGCATGGAGCAATCAAAAATTATAGATACATTGGAGACGTATCAAGCATCCCCAAGCTTAATTCCTGCTCGTCCTCGAGTAGGTAAATGATAAAAACAGAATTTCTGATGTTGAATTCTACCTAGCATATTTCTCAATGTAATTTTGTTTATTGTGGCATGAATGTTCAGATCCAAATGATTCAAGATTAAAGTTCATAAAACATAAAAATAGTAATACTTCAAGCATACTAACAAGTAAGCATGTCTTATCAAAATAGCATAGCCAAAGAAAGCTCATCCCTACAAAATCATATAGTTAGGCCATGCTTCATTTTCATCACACAAAATACTCCCATCATGCACAACCCTGGTTTCAGCCAAGCAATTGGTTCATACTTTTTAACGCACTTCAGCTTTTTCAACTCTCACGCAATACATGAGCGCAAGCCATGGACATAGCACTATATGTGGAACAGGGTGGTGGTTGTGAAGACAAAAAGGGAGAAGATAGTCTCACATCAACTAGGCATATCAACGGGCTATGGAGATGCCCATTAATAGATATCAATGTGAGTGAGTAGGGATTGCCATGCGACGGATGCACTAAAGCTATCAATATATGAAAGCTCAACAAGAGAAACTAAGTGGGTGTGCATCCAACTTGCTTGCTCACGAAGACCTAGGGCATTTTGAGGAAGCCCATCATTGGAATATACAAGCCAAGTTCTATAATGAAAAATTCCCACTAGTATATGAAAGTGACAACAGAGGAGACTCTCTATCATGAAGATCATGGTGCTATTTTGAAGCACAAGTGTGGAAAAAAGATAGTAACATTGTCCCTTCTCTCTTTTCTCTCATTTTTTTATTTTTTTTATTTGGTGGGCTTCTTTGGCCTCTTTATTTTGGGGGCTTCTTTGGCCTCTTTTATTTTTATAAAGTCCGAAGTCTCATCCCGACTTGTGGGGGAATCATAATCTTCATCATCCTTTCCTCACTTGGGACAATGCTCTACTAATGAAGATCATCAGACTTTTATTGATTTACAACTCAAGAATTACAACTCAATACTTGGAACAAAATATGAATCTATGTGCCTCCGGCGGTGTACCGGGATATGCAATGACCAAGAGTGACATGTATGAAAAATTATGAAGGTGGCCTTGCCACAAATACGATGTCAACTACATGATCATGCAAAGAGCAATGTGACAATGATGGGGTGTGTCATAATAAACGGAATGGTGAAAAGTTGCATGGTAATATATCTCGGAATGGCTATGGAAATGCCATAATAGGTATGTATGGTGGCTGTTTTGAGGAAGGTAAATGGTGGGTGCATGGTACCGGCGAAAGTTGTGCAGCATAATAGAGGCCAGGAATGGTGGAAGGGTGAGAGTGCGTATAATCCATGGACTCGCATTAGTCATAAAGAACTCATATACTTATTGCAAAAGTTTACTTGCCCTCGAAGCAAAGTACTACTACGCATGCTCCTAGGGGAAGAATTGGTAGGAGTTAACCATCGCGCGATCCCGAGCTCCACAAATAAGGAAGGCAATTAAAAGAGAAACCCATGCAACAAGTTTGTCACACAACTTTTACCATACGTGCATGCTACGAGACTTGCCAACCTTAACATAAGTATTTCTCAATTTCATAATTACCCAACTAGCATGACTCTAACATTACCACCTTTATATCTCAAAACAATTATCAAGCATCAAATTGATCATAGTGTTTAATGCACTTTCTATGATAGTTTTTATTGTACCCAACTTGGATGCCCATCATATTAGGACCAATTTTATAACCATAGAAAATACCATGCTGTTCTAAAAGACTCTTAAAATAATATAAGTGAATCATGAGATATCAATAATTTCTACAAAATTAAGCCACTGCCGTGCTCTAAAAAGATATAAGTGAAGCACTAGAGCAAAACTTGTCTAGCTCAAGAGATATAAGTGAAGCACCTAGAGTATTCTAATAAATTCCGAATCATGTGTGTCTCTACGAAAAGGTGTGTACATCAAGGATGATTGTGGTAAACTAATAAGCAAAGACTCATATCATACAAGACGCTCCAAGCAAAACACATATCATGTGGCGAATAAAAATATAGCTCCAAGTAAAGTTACCGATAGACGAAGACGAACAAGCTTAGGCTTTTGGTTGTCCTTGGATTATCTTGGGGCGCCATGGGCATCCCTAAGCTTAGGCTCTTGCCACTCCTTATTCCATAGTCCATCAAATCTTTACCCAAAACTTGAAAACTTCACAACACAAAACTCAACAGGAAATCTCATGAGTTCCGTTAGTGCAAGAAAGAAAAACCACCACATAAGATACTGTAATGAACTCATTCTTTATTTATATTGGTGTTAAACCTACTTTATTACAACTTCTCTATGGTTCATACCCCCCGATAATAGCCATAGATTCATCAAAATAAGCAAACAATACACGAAAAACAGAATCTGTCAAAAACAGAAGAGTCTGTAGAAATATGTAACTTTCGAATACTTCTATAACTCTAAAAATCCTACTAAAATAGGAAGTCCTGGGCAATTTGTCTATTGATCTACGGCAAAAAGAATCAACTAAAAATCACATTTCTGTGATTTATTAAAATTATTCTCGTGCGCGCAAAAGTTTCTGTTTTTCAGCAGAATCAAATTAACTATCACCGTAGGTTATCCTATAGGTTCTACGTTGCACAAACACTAATTAAAACATAAAACCACATCTAAACAGAAGCTAGATGAATTATTTATTACTAAATAGAAGCAAAAAGCAAGGAACAAAATTAAAATTGGGTTGCCTCCCAACAAGCGCTATCGTTTAATGCCCCTAGCTAGGCATAAAAGCGAGAATAGATCTAAGTATTGCCATCTTTGACATTCAATTGTTTAATAGAACACTTATAACCCGTAGGGATTTCTTTCTTAATGATTAAACTCCTCGGCAAGAAATCAAGAGATCCGTTTGTAGAAAAAGGTTCCTTAACGAAAGCGAGAAAATTGGGATGAACACTTATTGATTTGAGATCCGCATTTTCCTTACTAGAAGATTCATCCTTATTTTTAGGAACATACATAAATTTGGCATTTTTGGTAGGAGGAGTTGGAGTATTTTTCACGGATGAAAAGGCAGAACCTAAGTTGGTAATAATATCCTCAAGTTTACCGATTCTCGTAGAATCTAGATCTATTCTTTCGTTAACCATAAGTTCTTTCTCTTTAAAAAAATTCAAAGTAACTCCAACCCTAGATCCATATTGGGTAATTTGGTTGTGGATCTTTTTATCCAAATTTTCAATTAACTCGACAGTTGCAACTTTATTTTCAATAATTTCAAGCCTTTTCATCACATGTTCCAAAGTTAAAAACAGTTCCATTAACCAAAAGAGGAGGTGGACCAAACAAATCTAACATAGCATTATAAGCATCAAAAGTATGGCTACCCAAGAAATTCCCTCCGGTAATGGTATCAAGGATATATCTATTCCAAGGAGTAATGCCTACATAAAAATTGCGAAGAAGAACGGAAGTAGATTGCTTCCTAGTAGATCTATTTTGAGCATTACAAATTCTATGACAAGCATCGTTTAGATTTTCTCCCTCCCTTTGTTTAAAGTTAAGAACTTCTTGATCGGGAGTACTAACGATGATAGGAGGACTAGCCATGACGACAAAATAAACGAACTAACACATGAGCACACAGAAAGGCAAGCGAAAAAAGAAGCGAACGGGAAAGAGAGGGCGAATAAAACAACAAGGGTGAAGTGGGGGAGAGGAAAACGAGAGGCAAATGGCAAATAATGTAATGCGAGGGAGATGAGTTTGTGATGGGTACTTGGTATGTCTTGACTTGAGCGATGACCTCCCCGGCAACGGCGCCAGAAATCCTTCTTGCTACCTCTTGATCACTGCGTTGGTTTTCCCTTGAAGAGGAAAGGGTGATGCAGCAAAGTAGCATAAGTATTTCCCTCAGTTTTGAGAACCAAGGTATCAATCCAGTAGGAGGCTCCTCAAAAGTCCCTCGTACCTACACAAAAAAACAAGAACCTCACAACCAACGCGATAAAGGGGTTGTCAATCCCTTCACGGTAATTTTCAAAAGTGAGATCTGATAGAGATAATAAGATAAGATAAATATTTTTGGTATTTTTATGATATAGATTGGAAAGTAAAGATTGCAAAATAAAGTAGATCAGAAACTTATATGGTAAAAGATAGACCCGGGGGCCATAGGTTTCACTAGTGGCTTCTCTCTAGATAGCATAAGTATTACGGTGGGTGAATAAATTACTGTCGAGCAATTGATGGAAAAGTGCATAGTTATGAGAATATCTAGGCATGATCATGTATATAGGTATCACGTTCGCAACAAGTAGACCGAAATGATTCTGCATCTACTACTATTACTCCACACATCGACCGACTCCTGCCTGCATCTATAATATCAAGTTCATAAGAACAGAGTAACGCATTAAGCAAGATGACATGATGTAGAGGGATAAACTCAAACAATATGATATAAACCCCATCTTTTTATCTTCGATGGCAACAACACAATACGTGCCTTTGCTGCCCCTGCTGTCATCGGGGAAGGACCCCGCAAGATTGAACCCAAAGCTAAGCACTTCTCCCATTGCAAGAAAGATCAATCTAGTAGGCCAAACCAAACTGATAATTCGAAGAGACTTGCAAAGATAACCAATCATACATAAAAGAATTCAGAGGAGATTCAAATATTCTCATAGATAACTTGATCATAAACCCACAATTCATCAGATCTCGACAAACACACCGTAAAAAGAGTTACATCAAATAGATCTCCAATAAGATCGAGGAGAACTTTGTATTGAGATTCAAAGAGAGAGAAGAAGCCATCTAGCTAATAACCATGGACCCGAAGGTCTATGGTAAACTACTCACAACTCATCGGAGAGGCCTTGGAGATGATGTAGAGGCCCTCCATGATCGATCCCCCCTCCGGCGGAGCGCCATCGAAGGCTCCAAGATGAGATCTCGCGGATACAGAAGGTTGCGGCGGTGGAAATAGTTTTTTCGTGGTACTCCTGGATGTTTTCAGGGTATGTGGATATATATAGGCAAAGGAGGTAGGTCAGGGGAGCCACGAGGGGCCCACGAGGGTGGGGGGCGCGCCCACCCCCCTAGGGCGCGCCCTCCTGCCTCGTGGCCGCCTCGGCTGCTTCTTGACGTCCACTCCAAGTCTCCTTGATTGCGTTTGTTCCAAAAAGATTGCTCCCGAAGGTTTCATTCCATTTGGACTCCTTTGATATTCCTTTCCTTCGAAACACTAAAATAGGCAAAAAAACAGCAATTCGGGTTGAGCCTCCGGTTAGTAGGTTAGTCCCAAAAATGATATATAAGTGTAAAGTAAAGCCCATAAACATCCAAAAAGGGTAATATAATAGCATGGAGCAATCAAAAATTATAGATACATTGGAGACGTATCAAGCATCCCCAAGCTTAATTCCTGCTCGTCCTCGAGTAGGTAAATGATAAAAACAGAATTTCTGATGTTGAATTCTACCTAGCATATTTCTCAATGTAATTTTGTTTATTGTGGCATGAATGTTCAGATCCAAATGATTCAAGATTAAAGTTCATAAAACATAAAAATAGTAATACTTCAAGCATACTAACAAGTAAGCATGTCTTATCAAAATAGCATAGCCAAAGAAAGCTCATCCCTACAAAATCATATAGTTAGGCCATGCTTCATTTTCATCACACAAAATACTCCCATCATGCACAACCCTGGTTTCAGCCAAGCAATTGGTTCATACTTTTTAACGCACTTCAGCTTTTTCAACTCTCACGCAATACATGAGCGCAAGCCATGGACATAGCACTATATGTGGAACAGGGTGGTGGTTGTGAAGACAAAAAGGGAGAAGATAGTCTCACATCAACTAGGCATATCAACGGGCTATGGAGATGCCCATTAATAGATATCAATGTGAGTGAGTAGGGATTGCCATGCGACGGATGCACTAAAGCTATCAATATATGAAAGCTCAACAAGAGAAACTAAGTGGGTGTGCATCCAACTTGCTTGCTCACGAAGACCTAGGGCATTTTGAGGAAGCCCATCATTGGAATATACAAGCCAAGTTCTATAATGAAAAATTCCCACTAGTATATGAAAGTGACAACAGAGGAGACTCTCTATCATGAAGATCATGGTGCTATTTTGAAGCACAAGTGTGGAAAAAAGATAGTAACATTGTCCCTTCTCTCTTTTCTCTCATTTTTTTATTTTTTTTATTTGGTGGGCTTCTTTGGCCTCTTTATTTTGGGGGCTTCTTTGGCCTCTTTTATTTTTATAAAGTCCGAAGTCTCATCCCGACTTGTGGGGGAATCATAATCTTCATCATCCTTTCCTCACTTGGGACAATGCTCTACTAATGAAGATCATCAGACTTTTATTGATTTACAACTCAAGAATTACAACTCAATACTTGGAACAAAATATGAATCTATGTGCCTCCGGCGGTGTACCGGGATATGCAATGACCAAGAGTGACATGTATGAAAAATTATGAAGGTGGCCTTGCCACAAATACGATGTCAACTACATGATCATGCAAAGAGCAATGTGACAATGATGGGGTGTGTCATAATAAACGGAATGGTGAAAAGTTGCATGGTAATATATCTCGGAATGGCTATGGAAATGCCATAATAGGTATGTATGGTGGCTGTTTTGAGGAAGGTAAATGGTGGGTGCATGGTACCGGCGAAAGTTGTGCAGCATAATAGAGGCCAGGAATGGTGGAAGGGTGAGAGTGCGTATAATCCATGGACTCGCATTAGTCATAAAGAACTCATATACTTATTGCAAAAGTTTACTTGCCCTCGAAGCAAAGTACTACTACGCATGCTCCTAGGGGAAGAATTGGTAGGAGTTAACCATCGCGCGATCCCGAGCTCCACAAATAAGGAAGGCAATTAAAAGAGAAACCCATGCAACAAGTTTGTCACACAACTTTTACCATACGTGCATGCTACGAGACTTGCCAACCTTAACATAAGTATTTCTCAATTTCATAATTACCCAACTAGCATGACTCTAACATTACCACCTTTATATCTCAAAACAATTATCAAGCATCAAATTGATCATAGTGTTTAATGCACTTTCTATGATAGTTTTTATTGTACCCAACTTGGATGCCCATCATATTAGGACCAATTTTATAACCATAGAAAATACCATGCTGTTCTAAAAGACTCTTAAAATAATATAAGTGAA
>NC_041387.1:401879784-401965258 GCF_002162155.2 Triticum dicoccoides
CATGAGATATCAATAATTTCTACAAAATTAAGCCACTGCCGTGCTCTAAAAAGATATAAGTGAAGCACTAGAGCAAAACTTGTCTAGCTCAAGAGATATAAGTGAAGCACCTAGAGTATTCTAATAAATTCCGAATCATGTGTGTCTCTACGAAAAGGTGTGTACATCAAGGATGATTGTGGTAAACTAATAAGCAAAGACTCATATCATACAAGACGCTCCAAGCAAAACACATATCATGTGGCGAATAAAAATATAGCTCCAAGTAAAGTTACCGATAGACGAAGACGAACAAGCTTAGGCTTTTGGTTGTCCTTGGATTATCTTGGGGCGCCATGGGCATCCCTAAGCTTAGGCTCTTGCCACTCCTTATTCCATAGTCCATCAAATCTTTACCCAAAACTTGAAAACTTCACAACACAAAACTCAACAGGAAATCTCATGAGTTCCGTTAGTGCAAGAAAGAAAAACCACCACATAAGATACTGTAATGAACTCATTCTTTATTTATATTGGTGTTAAACCTACTTTATTACAACTTCTCTATGGTTCATACCCCCCGATAATAGCCATAGATTCATCAAAATAAGCAAACAATACACGAAAAACAGAATCTGTCAAAAACAGAAGAGTCTGTAGAAATATGTAACTTTCGAATACTTCTGTAACTCTAAAAATCCTACTAAAATAGGAAGTCCTGGGCAATTTGTCTATTGATCTACGGCAAAAAGAATCAACTAAAAATCACATTTCTGTGATTTATTAAAATTATTCTCGTGCGCGCAAAAGTTTCTGTTTTTCAGCAGAATCAAATTAACTATCACCGTAGGTTATCCTATAGGTTCTACGTTGCACAAACACTAATTAAAACATAAAACCACATCTAAACAGAAGCTAGATGAATTATTTATTACTAAATAGAAGCAAAAAGCAAGGAACAAAATTAAAATTGGGTTGCCTCCCAACAAGCGCTATCGTTTAATGCCCCTAGCTAGGCATAAAAGCGAGAATAGATCTAAGTATTGCCATCTTTGACATTCAATTGTTTAATAGAACACTTATAACCCGTAGGGATTTCTTTCTTAATGATTAAACTCCTCGGCAAGAAATCAAGAGATCCGTTTGTAGAAAAAGGTTCCTTAACGAAAGCGAGAAAATTGGGATGAACACTTATTGATTTGAGATCCGCATTTTCCTTACTAGAAGATTCATCCTTATTTTTAGGAACATACATAAATTTGGCATTTTTGGTAGGAGGAGTTGGAGTATTTTTCACGGATGAAAAGGCAGAACCTAAGTTGGTAATAATATCCTCAAGTTTACCGATTCTCGTAGAATCTAGATCTATTCTTTCGTTAACCATAAGTTCTTTCTCTTTAAAAAAATTCAAAGTAACTCCAACCCTAGATCCATATTGGGTAATTTGGTTGTGGATCTTTTTATCCAAATTTTCAATTAACTCGACAGTTGCAACTTTATTTTCAATAATTTCAAGCCTTTTCATCACATGTTCCAAAGTTAAAAACAGTTCCATTAACCAAAAGAGGAGGTGGACCAAACAAATCTAACATAGCATTATAAGCATCAAAAGTATGGCTACCCAAGAAATTCTCTCCGGTAATGGTATCAAGGATATATCTATTCCAAGGAGTAATGCCTACATAAAAATTGCGAAGAAGAACGGAAGTAGATTGCTTCCTAGTAGATCTATTTTGAGCATTACAAATTCTATGACAAGCATCGTTTATATTTTCTCCCTCCCTTTGTTTAAAGTTAAGAACTTCTTGATCGGGAGTACTAACGATGATAGGAGGACTAGCCATGACGACAAAATAAACGAACTAACACATGAGCACACAGAAAGGCAAGCGAAAAAAGAAGCGAACGGGAAAGAGAGGGCGAATAAAACAACAAGGGTGAAGTGGGGGAGAGGAAAACGAGAGGCAAATGGCAAATAATGTAATGCGAGGGAGATGAGTTTGTGATGGGTACTTGGTATGTCTTGACTTGAGCGATGACCTCCCCGGCAACGACGCCAGAAATCCTTCTTGCTACCTCTTGATCACTGCGTTGGTTTTCCCTTGAAGAGGAAAGGGTGATGCAGCAAAGTAGCATAAGTATTTCCCTCAGTTTTGAGAACCAAGGTATCAATCCAGTAGGAGGCTCCTCAAAAGTCCCTCGTACCTACACAAAAAAACAAGAACCTCACAACCAACGCGATAAAGGGGTTGTCAATCCCTTCACGGTAATTTTCAAAAGTGAGATCTGATAGAGATAATAAGATAAGATAAATATTTTTGGTATTTTTATGATATAGATTGGAAAGTAAAGATTGCAAAATAAAGTAGATCAGAAACTTATATGGTAAAAGATAGACCCGGGGGCCATAGGTTTCACTAGTGGCTTCTCTCTAGATAGCATAAGTATTACGGTGGGTGAATAAATTACTGTCGAGCAATTGATGGAAAAGTGCATAGTTATGAGAATATCTAGGCATGATCATGTATATAGGTATCACGTTCGCAACAAGTAGACCGAAATGATTCTGCATCTACTACTATTACTCCACACATCGACCGACTCCTGCCTGCATCTATAATATCAAGTTCATAAGAACAGAGTAACGCATTAAGCAAGATGACATGATGTAGAGGGATAAACTCAAACAATATGATATAAACCTCATATTTTATCCTCGATGGCAACAATATGATACGTGCCTTGCTGCCCCTGCTGTCACTGGGAAAGGACACCGCAAGATTGAACCCAAAGCTAAGCACTTCTCCCATTGCAAGAAAGGTCAATCTAGTAGGCCAAACCAAACTGATAATTCGAAGAGACTTGCAAAGATAACCAATCATACATAAAAGAATTCAGAGGAGATTCAAATATTTGTCATAGATAAACTTGATCATAAACCCACAATTCATCGGATCTCGACAAACACACCGCAAAAAGAGTTACATCAAATAGATCTCCAAGAAGATCGAGGAGAACATTGTATTGAGATTCAAAGAGAGAGAAGAAGCCATCTAGCTAATAACTATGGACCCGAAGGTCTGTGGTAAACTACTCACAACTCATCGGAGAGGCCTTCGAGATGATGTAGAGGCCCTCTGTGATCGATTCCCCCTCCGGCGGAGCACCGGCGAAGGCTCCAAGATGGGATCTCACGGATACAGAAGGTTGCGGCGATGGAAATAGTTTTATCGTGGTGCTCCTGGATGTTTTCAGGGTATGTGGATATATAGGCGAATGAGGTAGGTTAGGGGAGCCACGAGGGGCCCACGAGGGTGGGGGGCGCGCCCTCCTGCCTCGTGGCCGCCTTGGCTGCTTCTTGATGTCCACTACAAGTCTCCTGGATTGCGTTTGTTCCAAAAAGGTCGCTCCCGAAGGTTTCATTCCGTTTGGACTCCGTTTGATATCCTTTCCTTCCAAACACTGAAATAGGCAAAAAAACAGCAATCGGGTTGGGCCTCCGGTTAGTAGGTTAGTCCTAAACTGATATAAAAGTGTAAAGTAAAGCCCATAAACATCCAAAACGGGTAATATAATAGCATGGAGCAATCAAAAATTATGGATACGTTGGAGACGTATCACCCAGCCGGCCCGCGCCGCCTCAACCGCCTCCGCCGCCGTGCGGGAGACGGACTCCGCCGGAGTCCGGAGCCACCCCGCCCCGGTGACCCCTTCTTCAAGTTGGAGAGCCCCGGGGGGGCCTTATAAGCCGACCCCGGCCCGCCTTTTCTCCTCGTTGTCCACTACCGCCGCCGCCCGCGCCGCCTACAGCCGCACCGCTGCTGCTGTTAGCCGCCGCCGCCGCCCCGCGCCGCGCCGCTGCCACCCCGTGCCGCCCGATGCCGTCGCGGCCTCGCCCGCCGCCGCCGCCGTCAGATTCGCCATCGCCGCGGCCGTTTTTTTTCAAGAACCGGTAAAAGCCACCGAAACCCAACCTTGTTTTTAGGTTTTCTCAGGTTTTTAGACCGGTTTAGTTAGTTATTGAACGTTCCTTCGTTTAGATCTGTTAGTGAACGATATTCCTTCGTTTAGTTCTGTTAAAGAATGTTCACTCGGTAGTTTTTTATTTTTAGTTTTTATTTTCGGCCAGGGACCTATCCGCGAATAGTTTTATCGTGATTTAGCCCCTGATCTTAAAACTAGTGTATCATGTTGCTCGTTTGTCCCAATTAGATGAACCCAGCGCCTAAATCTTTGTAACGATATGTTCTTTCCAGTTAACCAACTTGAACATGATTTTGACACTTTGAAATTTGATTTTAGTTCAGATTAGTTAACGATCTTGTTTAATTCGTATCTTGAGTTTCGTTTCTCCGTTTGAGTTGTTTCTTTTTGTAAATCATAGCTAATCACATGTACCTACTGTTAAGATCTAATCCACATGACAATAATCCTATTAGATTTTGTTTTCTGTTTAGTTTAGCCGTTTGCTTGTTTCGTGTTTGATTTGGATCCTTTTTCGATTTCTCTTTGTTTTGTTGAGTGATTGCTTATGTATGCTACTGTTTATCTACGCTAGATTACCCAGAGTGTGAAGCTTGTTACTATGAATCTCTAGAGTTTGCAGATCGTCAGCAAGGCAAGTTACACTTTGATCAGACTCTTCTATACCCAATTTTTACTATGCATTAGTATTGCCCCTCAAATATTTGCATGAGTAGGATTGGGAACATGTGGTTTGGCTATAGTACTTGAGGTAGGAACCTAATACCTTTTGATCACCCCGGGAATATACGTTATGCTTTATGATTGCTTAGCCATGCTCGTAGACGGGGATTGGATCATGATTCACAAGGAAGTTATGAGAGTTATTAATTTTGGATAACATTAAGGTGGCAACTTTAATACACATCTGGTTGGATTGGTTGGGGCACCTGGGGAACCCATTGTTGTCCATTAAGGGAAATACTAGGGTATCCGTGTGATTTTTCCTCAGTTTGCCACCCAGGCTCAAAGGGATCATATGATATTTCATGACTAGAATCTTCCGTGTGCACCCACACGCCATTATGGGCTCTGGCATAGTTGAGTAAGTTGTATGAGCTCTCGAAGAGGTGGACTAGCATATGTAGAGGGAAAGTAGGTGTACCGGTCTGCTCGGAGTAGAAGTTAATGCTTTAGAAAGACTATGTCTTGATCTTCTGATCATGGATGTGGTCGAGTCTTGTGGGGAAAAGTGTGCAACCTTTGTAGAGTGTATGAACTAATCATGGTTAGCTGTGTCCCCGGTTATGGAAATTTCGAGTACCCGGAATAGGATATTGTTGTTGATCTCATCACTCTTAATTAATTGAATTGGGTTAATGATGATACTTGTTTAATTGGGATTTTGAGTTGGGGGAACCTTCTCAAATATTGGCTCAACTTGGGATTGGTTAATTAAATTTATTCCTTTGTTGTAGGGAAAGGCTAGCTTTATCCAAAATCATAAACTTAGAACCTCCACCAGCCAAATATTGCATGTAGATATAGTTCTTGCATTTCATTGCTTTATAGTGTAACTCTGCCAGCATATTCAATGTGCTGACCTACACGACTGCAACGTCTCATGTTGCAGACTACTCAGACGATGAATAAGGTGAGATAGGTCGTTGTCTTGCACTCAACTATGCCGTTGGAGTTGATAGACTCATTTACCTTCGAAGCATCCGCATTTATTTTGTTTAGATGTCCTTTGATAAGTCTCCAACGTATCTATAATTTTTGATTGTTCCATGCTATTATATTACCCATTTTGGATGTTTATGGTCTTTACTTTACACTTTTATATCATTTTTGGGACTAACCTACTAACCGGAGGCCCAGCCCGAATTGGTGTTTTTTTTGCCTATTTCAATGTTTCGAAGAAAAGGAATATCAAACGGAGTCCAAACGGGATGAAATCTTTGGGAGCGATCTTTTTGGAACAAATGCCAACCAGGAGACTTGCAGTGGACGTCAAGCAACAACCGAGGCAGCCACGAGGGTGCCCGATGCGCCCCCTAGGGCTAGGCGCGCCCCCCACCTTCGTGGGCCCCTCGAGCATCGACCGACCTACTTCTTCCTCCTATATATACCCACGTACCCCGAAACCATCGAGGAGCATGATGTCTACTACACAACCTTCTTCTTCTAGACGTTGTTGGGCCTGCAAGTGCACATGTTTAAAGGACAGTAGCAAATTTCCCTCAAGTGGATGACCTAAGGTTTATCAATCCGTAGGAGGCATAGGATGAAGATGGTCCCTCTCAAGCAACCCTACAACCAAATAACAAAGAGTCTCTTGTGTCCCCAACACACCCAATACAATGGTAAATTGTATAGGTGCACTAGTTCGACAAAGAGATGGTGATACAAGTGCAATATGGATGGTAGATATAGGTTTTTGTAATCTGAAAATATAAAAACAGAAAGGTAACTAATGATAAAAGTAAGCGTAAACGG
This sequence comes from Triticum dicoccoides, assembly GCF_002162155.2. Taxonomy (NCBI): domain Eukaryota; kingdom Viridiplantae; phylum Streptophyta; class Magnoliopsida; order Poales; family Poaceae; genus Triticum; species Triticum dicoccoides. The sequence goes on from NC_041387.1 coordinate 401,886,226, forward strand.
TATTGCAATGATAAGAAACAAGGCATGGGGTTCATACTTTCACTAGTGCAAGTTCTCTCAACAATAATAACATAGATAGATCATATAACAATCCCTCAATATGCAACAAAGAGTCACTCCAAAGCCACTAATAGCAGAGAACAAACGAAGAGATTATGGTAGGGTATGAAACCACCTCAAAGTTTTCTTTCAGATCAATCTATTCAAGAGTTCGTACTAGAATAACACCTTAAGACACAAATCAACCAAAACCCTAATGTCACCTAGATACTCCATTGTCACCTCAAGTATCCGTGGGCATGATTATATGATATGCATCACACAATCTCAGATTCATCCAACCAACACAAAGTACTTAAAAGAGTGCCCCAAAGTCTCTACCAGAGAGTCAAGACGAAAACGTGTGCCAACCCCTATGCATAGGTTCATGGGCGGAAACCGCAAGTTGATCACCAAAACATACATCAAGTGGCACATGATATCCCATTGTCACCACAGATAAACATGGCAAGACATACATCAAGTGTTCTCAAATCCTTAAAGACTCAATCCGATAAGGTAACTTCAAGAGGAAAACTCAATTCATCACAAGAGAGTAGAGGGGGAGAAACATCATAAGATCCAACTATAATAGCAAAGCTCGCGATACATCAAGATCGTGCCATAGAGAGAACACGAGAGAGAGAGAGAGAGAGAGAGAGAGAGATCAAACACATAGCTACTGGTACATACCCTCAGCCCCGAGGGTGAAGTACTCCCTCCTCGTCATGGAGAGCACTGGGATGATGAAGAAGGCCACCGTTGAGGGATCCCCCCTCCGGCAGGGTGCCGGAACGGGCTCCCAAGAGGTTTTTGGTGGCTACAGAGGCTTGCGGCAGCGGAACTCCTGATCTATCTTGATATTCGATGGTTTTAGGGTATGTGGACTTATATAGGTGAAAGAAGTCGGTCGGGGGAGCCTCGAGGGGCCCACGAGAGGGGAGGGCGTGCCCAGGGGGTGGGCGCCCCCCTATCTCGTGGCTTCCTTGATGCTTCCCTGGCTTGCACTCCAAGTTTCCTGGGTCACATTCGTTCCAAAAATCACGCTGTCGAAGGTTTCATTCCGTTTGGACTCCGTTTGATATTCCTTTTCTTCGAAACACTGAAATAGACAATAAAACAGCAATATGGGTTGGGCCTCTGGTTAATAGGTTAGTCCCAAAAGTGATATAAAAGTGTATATTAAATCCCATAATCATTCAAAACAGATAATAAAATAGCATGAAGGCTTCATAAATTATAGATGCGTTGGAGATGTATCAGCATCCCCAAGCTTAATTCCTACTCGTCCTCGAGTAGGTAAATGATAAAAGAAAGAATTTATGAAGTGTGAATGCTAGAAGGTGCACAATTTTGATCAATTATAATTCCAATCACCTTTTCTAGCATGATAATATGTCATAATAGTAGTTCATCTCATAAAACTTCACACAAACAAGTAACAAGCAATTCACATGTTGAAAGCATAGACCATAAACTAGCAAACTTCATTCTTAGTTATCAAACAATTACAATTCATCTTATTTCCAGGAAGGGTCTATGTCAGAGCTTTGATTTAGCAAACTTCACATACTCAACTATCATATAGTCTTCCACAATTGCTAACACTCACGCAATACTAATGGTTATGGAGTTTAAATCGGACACTGAGAAAGATAGGGGCTTATAGTGTTGCCTCCCAACGTATTCACCTTTGGGTGATGTCAACAATAATAGTTCATGCTAACTTACATCCAATTGGATATATATATCAGGATCTTTCCAACATGAGGTGCTTGCCAAAGGATAAAATGAAAAAGGGAAAGGTGAAGATCACCTTGACTCTTGCATAAAGTAAAAGATAGGCCCTTCGCAGAGGGAAGCATGGATTTGCAGAGGTGCCAGAGCTCAATTTTGAAATAGAGATAAATAATTTTGAGAGGTATGATCTCATTGTCAACATAACAACCAAGAGTTCCCAATATTTTCCATACTACATACATTATAGGCGGTTCCCAAACAGAATGGTAAAAGTTTTTACTCCCCCTCCACCAACAATCATCAATCCATGGCTTGCCCGAAACAAAGGGTGCCTCCAACTAACGTCAAACCTGGGGGAGTTTTGTTTGCAATTATTTTTGATTTGATTTTGATCTTTTGATCATGGGACTGGGCATCCCGGTTACCAGCCATTTTACTCATGAATGATGAGCGGAGTCCACTCATCTTGATAATAACCCACATAGCATGGAAGATACTGACAGCCCCTAGTCGCTACATGAGCGATTCGGGCATACAAAACAGATTATTATTTGAAGGTTTAGAGTTTGGCACATGCAAATTTACTTGGAACAGCAAGTAAATACCGCATATAAGTAGGTATGGTGGACACTCATGGCAAAAACTGGGTTTAGGGATATTTGTAAGCACAAGTAGTATCTCTACTTGGTGCAAGGAATTTTGGCTAGCATGAGGGGGAAAGGCAAACTCAACATGATTAAATGATCCATGACAATATACTTTAACTGAGATGTGAGAAAACATAACCCATTACGTTGTCTTCCTTGTCCAACATCAACTCTTTAGCATGTCATACTTAATGAGTGCTCACAATTATAAAAGATGTCTAGGATAGTATATTTATATGTGGAATCTCTCTTCCTTCAATATTCTTTCATGAATTGTTCAAATTACCAATACAATGTTTGTTATCCTTCAATAAATTTACAACCTCTACTTCTTAGATGTGAAGTCATTACTCCCCATGGGATAAGAAAATGAGACATAATAATTTTAGATTTATGACAATCAACTCATTCAACAATTTACTCATAGGATATAAGTGAAGCACACGAGTAAATGACAAACTACTCCAAAAAGATATAAGTGAAGATCAATGAGTAGCTAAATAATTATGTAACTATGTGAAGACTCTCTCTCATTTAAGAATTTCAGATCTTGGTATCTTATTCAAACAGCAAGCAAAGCGAAATAAAATGACATTGCAAGGATAGAACAACTCATGTGAAGAAGCAAAACTTAGGCTCAACCGATACTAATTGATAGTTGTTGAAGAAGAAAGGTGGGATGCCTAACGGGGCATTCTCAAGCTTAGATGCTTGAGACTTCTTGAAATATTATCTTGGGGTGCCTTGGGCATCCCCAAGCTTGAACTTTTGTGCCTCCTTAACTCCTCTCATATCATGGTTTCTCTTTTTATCAAAAGCTTCATCCACACAAAACTCAACAAGAACTCGTGAGATAGGTTAGTATAAACCAATGCAAAACCTGATCATTTTCTACTGTAACAAATAACTAAAATTATTATTCCACATTGCATACTAAATGTCTTTGCATATTTAATACTCCTATCCTCAAATAGAATCATTAAACAAGCAAACATATGCAAACAATGCAAACATAACAGCAATCTGCCAAAACAGTACAGTCTGTAAAGAATGCAAGATTCATCATATTTCCCTTACTACAAAAATTATGAGAGAAAATTCCCACTGTAGTAAATTTATCAGAGCTCATTATGCAAAAAAATTCAACATTATATCATGCTCTTACTTTTCTAGGGAATTTTTGCAACAGCGGTAAACTTTCTATTTTCAAACAGCAACATGTATACTAGCAAAATAAGCATGGTGAATGCTATCCTTGACATTTTTATGGAAACTAAAGATGCAAAACATTATTCTAAATAACAGCAAGCAAATACTAACAAAAGTAAATGACGCTCCAAGCAAAACACTTATCATGTGGTGAATAAAAATATAACTCCAAGTAAAGTTACCGATGAACGAAGACGAAAGAGGGGATGCCATCCGGGGCATCCCCAAGCTTGGGCTCTTGGTTGTCCTTGAATATTACCTTGGGGTGCCTTGGGAATCCCCAAGCTTAGGCTCTTGACACTCCTTATTCCATAGTCCATCGAGTCTTTACCCAAAACTTGAAAACTCCACAACACAAAACTGAACAGAAAACTCGTAAGCTCCGTTAGTATAAGAAAATAAAACCACCACTTAGGTACTGTAATGAACTCATTCTAAATTCATATTGGTGTAATATCTACTGTATTCCAACTTCTCTATGGTTCATACCACTTAATACTAGCCATAGATGCATCAAAACAAGCAAACAACACATAGAAAACAGAATCTGTCAAAAATAGAACAGTCTTTAGTAATATGTATCAAACGTATACTTATGAACTCCAAAAATCCTACCAAATTAGGAAGGCCTAAGAAATTTATATACCAATCCATATCAAAAAGAATCAGATCAGAAGCACATTTCTGTGAATTAACAAAACTAATTTACTGGGTGCAAAAGTTTCTGATTTTCAGCAGGATCAACGCAACTATCACCGTAAGCTATCCTAAAGGTCTTACTTGGCAATTTATTGAAACAAAAGCTATAAAACATGATTAGTACAGTAGCATAATCATGTGAACACACAAGAACAGTAAGGATAAATATTGGGTTGTCTCCCAACAAGCGCTTTTCTTTAATGCCTTTCTAGCTAGGCATGATGATGACAATGATGCTCACATAAAAGATAAGAATTGAAACATAACGGGAGCATCATGAAGCATATGACTAGAACATTTAAGCCTAACCCACTTCCTATTCATAGGGATTTTTTGAGCAAACAACTTATGGGAACAATAATCAACTAGCATAGGAAGGTAAAATAAGCATAGCTTCAAGATTTTAAGCACATAGAGAGGAAAATTGATATTATTGCAATTCCTACAAGCATATGTCCCTCCCTCATAATAATTTTCAGTAGCATCATGAATGAGTTCAACAATATAACCAGCACCTAAAGCATTCTTTTCATGATCTACAAGCATAGAAAATTTACTACTCTCCACATAAGCAAAATCCTTCTCATGAATAATAGTGGGAGCAAACTCAACAAAATAATTATCATGTGAGGCATAATCCAATTGAAAACTAAAATCATGATGACAAGTTTCATGGTTATCATTATTCCTAATAGCATACAAGTCATCAAAATAATCATCATAGATAGCAACTTTGTTCTCATAATCAATTGGAACCTCTTCCAAAATAGTGGAATCATCACTAAATAAAGTTGACACTCTTCCAAATCCACTTTCATATTCATCACAATAAGATTCAACATCCTCCAAAATAGTGGGATCACTACTTCCTAAAGTTGACACTCTTCCAAACCCACTTTCATCAATATAATCATCATAAATAGGAGGCATGCTTTCATCATAATAAATATTCTCATCAAAACTTGGGGAACTAAACATATCATCTTCATCAAACATAGCATCCCCAAGATTGTGGCTTTGCATATCATTAGCATCATGGATATTCAAGGAATTCATACTAACAACATTGCAATCATGCTCATCATACAAAGATCCAGTACCAAACATTTTAATGCATTCTTCTTCTAGCACTTGAGCACAATTTTCCTTTCCATCATTCTCACGAAAGATATTAAAAAGACGAAGCGTATGAGACAAACTTAACTCCATTTTTTTGTAGTTTTCTTTTATAAACTAAACTAGTGATAAAACAAGAAACAAAAAGATTCGATTGCAAGATCTAAAGATATACCTTCAAGCACTCACCTCCCCGGCAACGGCGCCAGAAAAGAGCTTGATGTCTACTACACAACCTTCTTCTTGTAGACGTTGTTCGGCCTGCAAGTGCACAGGTTTGTAGGACAGTAGCAAATTTTCCTCAAGTGGATGACCTAAGGTTTATCAATCCGTAGGAGGCGTAGGATGAAGATGGTCTCTCTCAAACAACCCTGCAACCAAATAACAAAGAGTCTCTTGTGTCCCCAACACACCCAATACAATGGTAAATTGTATAGGTGCACTAGTTCGGCTAAGAGATGGTGATACAAGTGCAATATGGATGGTAGATATAGGTTTTTGTAATATGAAAATATAAAAACAGCAAGGTAACTAATGATAAAAGTAAGCGTAAACGGTATTGCAATGATAAGAAACAAGGCATAGGGTTCATACTTTCACTAGTGCAAGTTCTCTCAACGATAATAACATAGATAGATCATATAACAATCCCTCAACATGCAACAAAGAGTCACTCCAAAGCCACTAATAGCGGAGAACAAACGAAGAGATTATGGTAGGGTATGAAACCACCTCAAAGTTATTCTTTCGGATCGATCTATTCAAGAATTCATACTAGAATAACACCTTAAGACACAAATCAACCAAAACCCTAATGTCACGTAGATACTCCATTGTCACCTCAAGTATCCATGGGCATGATTATACGATATGCATCACACAATCTCAGATTCATCCAACCAACACAAAGTACTTCAAAGAGTGCCCCAAAGTCTCTATCAGAGAGTCAAGACGAAAACGTGTGCCAACCCCTATGCATAGGTTCATGGGCGGAACCCGCAAGTTGATCACCAAAACATACATCAAGTGGGACGTGATATCCCATTGTCACCATAGATAAACACGGCAAGACATACATCAAGTGTTCTCAAATCCTTAAAGACTCAATCCGATAAGATAACTTCAAGAGGAAAACTCAATTCATCACAAGAGAGTAGAGGGGGAGAAACATCATAAGATCCAACTATAATAGCAAAGCTCATGATACATCAGGATCGTGCCATAGAGAGAACACGAGAGAGAGAGAGAGATCAAACACATAGCTACTGGTATATACCCTCAGCCTCGAGGGTGAACTACTCCCTCCTCGTCATGGAGAGCGCCGGGATGATGAAGAAGGCCACCGATGAGGGATCCCTCCTCCGGCAGGGTGCCGGAACGGGCTCCCGAGAGGTTTTTGGTGGCTACAGAGGCTTGCGGCGGCGGAACTCCCGATCTATCTTGATATTCGATGGTTTTAGGGTATGTGGACTTATATAGGCGAAAGAAGTCAGTCAGGGGAGCCTCGAGGGGCCCACGAGAGGGGAGGGCGCGCCCCCCTATATCGTGGCTTCCTCGATGCTCCCCTGGCTTGCACTCCAAGTTTCCTGGGTCACGTTCGTTCCAAAAATCACGCTGCCGAAGGTTTCATTCCGTTTGGACTCTGTTTGATATTCCTTTTCTTCGAAACACTGAAATAGACAATAAAACAACAATATGGGCTGGGCCTCCGGTTAATAGGTTAGTCCCAAAAGTGATATAAAAGTGTATAATAAAGCCCGTAATCATTCAAAACAGATAATAAAATAGCATGAATGCTTCATAAATTATAGATACGTTGGAGACGTATCAGAGCACCGCGAAAACTTAATTCCACCGTCGCAACCTTCTGTATCCGCGAGATCCCATCTTGGAGCCTTCGCTGGCGCTCCGCCGGAGGGGGAATCGACCATGGAGGGCCTCTACATCATCTCCAAGGCCTCTCCGATGAGTTGTGAGTAGTTTACCACACACCTTCGGGTCCATAGTTATTACCTAGATGGCTTCTTTTCTCTCTTTGAATCTCAATACAAAGTTCTTCTCGATCTTCTTGGAGATCTATTCGATGTAACTCTTTTTGCGGTGTGTTTGTCGAGATCCGATGAATTGTGGGTTTATGATCAAGTTTATCTATGAGAAATATTTGAATCTCCTCGGAATTCTTTTATGTATGATTGGTTATCTTTGCAAGTCTCTTCGAATTATCAGTTTGGTTTGGCCTACTAGATTGATCTTTCTTGCAATGGGAGAAGTGCTTAGCTTTGGGTTCAATCTTGCGGTGTCCTTTCCTAGTGACAGCAGGGGCAGCAAGGCACGTATTGTATTGTTGCCATCGAGGATAAAAATATGGGGTTTATATCAAATTGTTTGAGTTTATCCCTCTACATCATGTCATCTTGCTTAATGCGTTACTCTACTCTTATGAACTTAATACTATAGATGCAGGCAGGAGTCGGTCGATGTGTGGAGTAATAGTAGTAGATGCAGAATAGTTTCGGTCTACTTGTTGCGGACGTGATGCCTATATACATGATCATGCCTATATATTCTCATAACTATGCACTTTTCTATCAGTTGCTCGGTAGTAATTTGTTCACCCACCGTAATACTTATGCTATCTTGAGAGAAGCCACTAGTGAAACTTATGGCCCCCGGGTCTATCTTTTACCATATAAGTTGCCGATCTACTTTATTTTGCAATCTTTACTTTCCAATCTATATCATAAAAATACCAAAAATATTTATCTTATCATATTATCTCTATCAGATCTCACTTTTGCAAGTGGCTGTGAAGGGATTGACAACCCCTTTTATTGCGTTGGTTGCAAGGTTCTTGTTTGTTTCTGTAGGTGCGTGGGACTTTTGGGGAGCCTCCTACTGGATTGATACCTTGGTTCTCAAAAACTGAGGGAAATACTTACACTACTTTGCTGCATCACCCTTTCCTCTTCAAGGAAAACCAACGGAAGCTCAAGTCGTAGAAAGAAGGATTTCTGGCGCCGTTGCCGGGGAGGTCTTCGCTCAAGTCAAGACATACCAAGTACCCATCACAAACTCATCTCCCTCGCATTACATTATTTGCCATTTGCCTCTCGTTTTCCTCTCCCCCACGTCACCCTTGCCGTTTTATTCGCCCTCTCTTTCTCAATCACCTATCTCTTTCGCTTGTCTTCTTGTGTGCCTATTTGTCCTTATGGCTTTGCCTAAGAACACCGACCTTCATCTTAGAAGGTTGGAAGAGATTGAGTCGAACATTAATGTTTTATGACTTTACAATTTGAGCATAATAATTTCTTTAGAAAAGAGCTTAAAGAACAAAAAAGCTTTATGGAGTATATGAACAAAGAGCTTGATGATATGTCTAAGGAATTTTATGGTTTGAACTCTCAAATTACTCGTCTTGAAAAATCAATAGCCCAAATTTCTGATAAGCAAGCCACCTTGGTCAATAAGATGGCTGCCAAACCAGAAGGGTTAGAGGAAAATAATGATGAAGATCGAAAAGTTATTGATGTGTCCCCTATTAAATCTTTGTTTTGCAATACGAATATTAATAATGATGGGACTGGAGATGAGTCAACTTTAGTTAAAAGGTGTCCCAATAATTTGGAGTTTTTAGATCTTGATGCTAAATTTGGTGAAAGTGGGATTGGAGAGGTCAAGACTTTAAATAGCATTAAACCCACTATCTTGGATTTCAAGGAATTTAATTATGATAATTGTTCTTCAATAGATTGTATTTACTTGTTGCAGTCCGTGTTGAATTCTCCTCATGCTTATAGTCAAAATAAAGCTTTTACCAAACATATTGTTGATGCCTTGATGCAATATTATGATGAAAAACTTAATTTGGAAGTTTCTATACCTAGAAAAATTTATGATGAGTGGGAACCTACTATAAAGATTAGAATTAAAGATCATGAGTGTTATGATTTGTGTGATTTGGGTGCTAGTGTTTCCACGATTCCGAAAACTTTATGTGATATTCTAGGTTTCCATGATTTTGATGATTGCTCTGTATATTTGCACCTTGCAGATTCCACCATTAGGAAACCTATGGGAAGGATCAATGATGTTCTTATTGTTGCCAATAGGAATTATGTGCCCGTAGATTTTATCGTTCTTGACATAGATTGCAATCTTTCATGTCCTATTATTCTTGGTAGACCTTTCCTTAGAATGATTGGTGCAATTATTGATATGAAGGAAGGGAATATTAGATTCCAATTTCCATTAAGGAAAGGCATGGAGCACTTTCCAAGAAAGAAATTTAATTACCTTATGAACCTATCACGCGAGCTACTTATGAATTGAGTGCCAAAGATGGCACTACTTAGATCTATCCTTGCTTTTATGCCTAGCTAGGGGCGTTAAACGATAGCGCTTGTTGGGAGGCAACCCAATTTTATTTTAGTTTTTTGATTTTTGCTTCTGCTTAGTAATAAATATTTCATCTAGCTTCTGTTTAGATGTGTTTTCATGTTTTAATTAGTGTCTGTGCCAAGTAGAACCTATAGGATAACCTACGGTGATAGTTAATTTGATTCTGCTGAAAAACAGAAACTTTGCACGTACTAAAATAATTTTAGTAGTTCACAGAAACGTGATTTTGCGTTGATTATTTTTGCTGTAGATCAATAGACAAATTTAGCAGAACTTCCTATTTTGGTAGGATTTTTAGAGTTCTATAATTATTCGAGAGTTACAGATTGCTATAGACTGTTCTGTTTTTGACAGATTCTGTTTTTCGTGTGTTGTTTGCTTATTTTGATGCATCTATGGCTAGTATCAAGGGGTATGAGCCATAGAGAAGTTGGAATACAGTAGGTTTAACACCAATATAAATAAATAATGAGTTCATTACAGTACCTTATGTGGTGGTTTTTCTTTCTTGCACTAACGGAGCTTATGAGATTTCCTGTTGAGTTTTGTGTTGTGAAGTTTTCAAGTTTTGGGTAAAGATTTGATGGACTATGGAATAGGGAGTGGCAAGAGACTAAGATTGGGGATTCCCATGGCACCCCAAGATATTCAAGGATAACCAAAAGCCTAAGCTTGGGGATGCCCCGGAAGGCACCCCCTCTTTCGTCTTCGTCTATCGATAGCTTTACTTGGAGCTATATTTTTATTCGCCACATGATATGTGTTTTGCTTGGAGCGTCTTGTATGATATTAGTCTTTGCTTTTTAGATTACCACAATCATCCTTGTTGTACACACCTTTTGGGAGAAGCCCACTTGATTTAGAATTTATTAGAACACTCTATGTGCTTCACTTATATCTTTTGAGCTAGATAGTTTTGCTCTAGTGCTTCACTTATATCTTTTAGAGCACGGCGGTGGTTTAATTTTGTAGAAATTGTTGATCTCTCATGCTTCACTTATACTATTATGAGAGTCTCTTATAACAACATGGTATTTGCTATGGTTATAAAATTGGTCCTAGAATGATGGGCATCCAAGTTGGGTATAATAAAAACTATCATAGAAAGTGAATTGGATGCTATGATCAATTTGATACTTGATAATTGCTTTGAGATATAGAGGTGGTGATATTAGAGTCATGCTAGTTGGGTGATTATGAATTTAAAGAATACTTGTGTTGAAGTTTGTGATTCCCGTAGCATGCACGTATGGTGAACCGCTTTGTGATGAAGTTGGAGCACAATTTTATTTATTGATTGTCTTCCTTATGAGTGGCAGTCGGGGACGAGCGATGATCTTTTCCTACCAATCTATCCCCCTAGGAGCATGCGCGTAGTGCTTTGTTTTCAAAGACTTGTAGATTTTTGCAATAAGTATATGCGTTTTTTATGACTAATGTTGAGTCCATGGATTATACGCACTCACACCCTTCCACCATTGCTAGCCTCTCTTGTGCCGCGCAACTTTCGCCGGTACCATACACCCACCATATACCTTTCTCAAAACAGCCACCATACCTACCTATTATGGCATTTCCATAGCCATTCCGACATATATTGCCATGCAACTTTCCGCCGTTCCGTTTATTATGACACACATCATCATTGTCATATTGCTCTTTGCATGATCACGAAGTTGACATCGTATTTGTGGAAAAGCCACCTTCATAATTTTTCATACAAGTCACTCTTGATTCATTGCATATCCCGGTACACCACCGGAGGTATTCATATAGAGTCATATCTTGTTCTAAGTATCGAGTTGTAATCTTGAGTTGTAAGTAAATAAAAGTGTGACGATCTTCATTATTAGAGCATTGTCCCAGTGAGGAAAGGATGATGGAGACTATGATTCCCCCACAAGTCGGGATGAGACTTTGGACTTTATATATATAAAAAAGAGAAAGGCCAAATAAAAAATAAAAAATGAGAGAAAAAGAGAGAAGGGACAATGCTACTATCCTTTTTACCACACTTGTGCTTCAAAGTAGCACCATGATCTTCATGATAGAGAGTCTCCTATGTTGTCACTTTCATATACTAGTGGGAATTTTTCATTATAAAACTTGGCTTGTATATTCCAATGATGGGCTTCCTCAAAATGCCCTAGGTCTTCGTGAGCAAGCGAGTTGGATGCACACCCACTTAGTTTCTTTTGTTGAGCTTTCATACATTTATAGCTCTAGTGCATCTATTGCATGGCAATCCCTACTCACTCACGTTGATATCTATTGATGGGCATATCCATAGCCCGTTGATACGCCTAGTTGATGTGAGACTATCTTCTCCTTTTTTGTCTTCTCCACAACCACCATTCTATTCCACATATAGTGCTATGTCCATGGCTTACGCTCATGTATTGCGTGAAAGTTAGAGAAGTTTGAGATTACTAAAGTATGGAACAATTGCTTGGCTTATCATCGGGGTTGTGCATGATTAAATACTTTGTGTGATGAAGATAGAGCAACAGCCAGACTATATGATTTTGTAGGGATAACTTTCTTTGGCCATGTTATTTTGAGAAGACATGATTGCTTAGTTAGTATGCTTGAAGTATTACTATTTCTTATGTGAACTTTTATTTTGAATCATTCGGATCTGAACATTCATGCCACAATAAAGAAAATTACATTGTGAATTATGCTAGGTAGCATTCCACATCAAAAATTCTGTTTTTATCATTTACCTACTCGAGGACGAGCAGGAATTAAGCTTGGGGATACTTGATACGTCTCCAACGTATCTATAATTTTTGATTGTTCCATGCTATTATATTACCCGTTTTGGATGTTTATGGGCTTTACTTTACACTTTTATATCATTTTTGGGACTAACCTACTAACCGGAGGCCCAGCCCGAATTGCTGTTTTTTTGCCTATTTCAGTGTTTCAAAGAAAAGGAATATCAAACGGAGTCCAAACGGGATGAAACCTTCGGGAGCGATCTTTTTGGAACAAATGCCAACCGGGAGACTTGGAGTGGACGTCAAGCAACAACCAAGGCAGCCACGAGGGTGCCCGGCGCGCCCTTAGGGCTGGACGCGCCCCCACCCTCGTGGGCCCCTCGAGCGTCCATTGACCTACTTCTTCCTCCTATATATACCCACGTACCCCGAAACCATCTAGGAGCACCAAGAAAACCTAATTCCACCGCCGCAACCTTCTGTATCCGCGAGATCCCATCTTGGAGCCTTCGCCGGCGCTCCACCGGAGGGGGAATCGACCATGGAGGGCCTCTACATCATCTTGAAGGCCTCTCTGATGAGTTGTGAGTAGTTTACCACAGACCTTCGGGTCCATAGTTATTAGCTAGATGGCTTCTTTTCTCTCTTTGAATCTCAATACAAAGTTCTCCTCGATCTTCTTGGAGATCTATTCGATGTAACTCTTTTTGCGGTGTGTTTGTCGAGATCCGATGAATTGTGGGTTTATGATCAAGTTTATCTATGAGAAATATTTGAATCTCCTCTGAATTCTTTTATGTGTGATTAAGTTATCTTTGCAAGTCTCTTTGAAGTATCAGTTTGGTTTGGCCTACTAGATTGATCTTTCTTGCAATGGGAGAAGTGCTTAGCTTTGGGTTCAATCTTGCGGTGTCCTTTCCTAGTGATAGCAGGGGCAGCAAGGCACGTATTGTATTGTTGCCATCGAGGATAAAAAGATGGGGTTTATATCATATTGCCTGAGTTTACCCCTCTACATCATGTCATCTTTCTTAATGCGTTACTCTGTTCTTTATGAACTTAATACTCTAGATGCATGCAAGAGTCGGTCGATGTGTGGAGTAATAGTAGTAGATGCAGGCAGGAGTTGATCTACTTGTCACGGACGTGATGCCTATATTCATGATCATGCCTAGATAATCTCATAATTATTCACTTTTCTTTCAATTGCTCGACAGTAATTTGTTCATCCACCGTAATACTTATGCTATCTTGAGAGAAGCCACTAGTGAAACCTATGGCCCCCGGGCCTATCTTTTATCATATAAGTTTATCATCTACTTTTATTTTAATCTTTACTTTTCCAATCTATATCATAAAAATACCAAAAGTATTTATCTTATCATATTATCTCTATCAGATCTCACTTTCGCAAGTGGCCGTGAAGGGATTGACAACCCCTTTATTGCGTTGGTTGCGAGGTTCTTGTTTGTTTGTGTAGGTGCGTGGGACTTTTGAGGAGCCTCCTACTGGATTGATACCTTGGTTCTCAAAAACTGAGGGAAATACTTACGCTACTTTGCTGCATCACCCTTTCCTCTTCAAGGAAAACCAACACAAGCTCAAGACGTAGCAGCCTTCAGCCATGATATTTTTGTGTAATCATACTCTTTATGAGGACTCGATGTAATAAGTGTGTGATTGAACTCTGTTATAATTCCTCGAGTACTGTGTGTGTCAGCATTACCGATCCAGGGATGACACTTAAGCACAGAGACTTCGGTCCATTGGGATCCTGGTCGCTACAAAAACCAAGTATCTCAATGTTTGCTGGTGAGCCACAGTGCCGAGGTGTTTGAAATTCATCACCATTTCTGGCATGGGACATAAGCATTAACCCATGGACACATATATGATTTCACAACCCATTTTGGTGCCCCGACATGTGCATGTAGTTTAATTTTGAATTGTGCACCTGATATGCCTAGAAAACCAAGTTAAGGTATAAAAATGTCCAAACGAACCCTGAATCATTCCAATTTTTGATGACACACCTATAGTTGCATGTTCACTATAGATAAAAGTTCTAGCAATTCAAACACCCTGCTTTGCCGCTGTGACCCAATTATGCATTTCAATTCAAGACGAAAAATCAAGTAGACCGCACACAATTTATTATCACCAACCGTGTGAGATGCAGTACAAAATATCTTGGAGCAACGCCGGAGTAGTATGAATATGGCTTACGCGAGAAGGTGCGTCTGCTAGAGTGCACAACCAACACATCAAGGACACTAGATCGCTCCCCAAATATCATTTTAATGTTCAATCACCATCGATGAAAGATGGGGATGTGGACCCGCGTCGTGAGGGCCACTTGAAAGGATCGAGAAGAGGTGTTTAGAGGGGGTGATTAGACCCTCAACAAACAAAGTTGGCAATTTTTAAGTTTTTCAAGTTGAGGTGGTAGATTGAATAATTTCAAGCATACACATTACAATTAAGGCAAGCATGCAAAGTGTATATGAGCAGCGGAAAATAAAGCATGCAACTTGCAAGAAAGTAAAGGGATGGGATTGGAGTGTGCGAACACAATTGGAGACATGGAGATTTTTGGCGTGGTTCCGACAGGTGGTGCTGTCGTACATCCACGTTGATGGAGACTTCAACCCACGAAGGGTAACGGTTGCGTGAGTCCACGGAGGGCTCCACCCATGAAGGGTCCACGAAGAAGCAACCTTGTCTATCCCATCATGGCCATCGCCCACGAAGGACTTGCCTCACTAGGGTAGATCTTCATGAAGTAGGCGATCTCCTTGCCCTTACAAACTCCTTGGTTCAACTCCACAATCTTGACGGAGGCTCCCAAGTGACACCTAACCAATCTAGGAGACACCACTCTCCAAAAGGTAATAGATGGTGTGTTCTTGATGAACTCCTTGCTCTTGTGCTTCAAATGATAGTCTCCCCAACACTCAACTCTCTCTCATAGATTTGGCTATGGTGGAAAGATGATTTGAGTGGAAAGCAACTTGGGGAAGGCTAGAGATCAAGATTCATATGGTAGGATTGGAGTATCTTGGTCTCAACACATGAGTAGGTGGTTCTCTCTCAGAAAATGAGTAGTGGAAGAGTGGGTGAAGGGGTATATATAGCCTCCACACCAAATCTAGCCGTTACACATAGATTCCCAAACTCAGTGGGACCGAATCAACAAACTCGATCAGACCGATTTAGTAAAAATGTGAAAGTTAGGATTTTCGGTGGGACCGATATAGTCATCTCGGTGGGACCGATGTGCAAGGGTTAGGGTAAAACCTCAACTCGGTTTGACTGATTACACAAACTCGGTGAGACCAATTTTGGTAATAAGTAAACAGAGGATTGGTCAAGCAAACTCGGTGGGACCGACCGCACAAACTCGGTTAGACAAAAAATGTTGCAATAGATCACAGAGAGTTTACAAGCCCATCTCGGTGAGACCGAAATGACTAGGGTTTGGCAGTAGCTGAATAAGATGAAACTCGGTGGCGCCAGATAGCCAAAGTCGATGGGGCCGAGTTTGACATTTAGGTTTAGGACATATGTGGATGTGAGAAAGTGGCTGGGGGTTTTGGAGCATATCACTAAGCACTTTGAGCAAGCAAGCCATTAAGCAACACCTCATCCCCTTTTAATAGTATTGGCTTTCCTATGGACTCAATGTGATCTTGGATCACTAAAATAGAAAATGTATAGTCTTAAGCTTTTGCCAATATTTGTCCTTAGCATCTTGAAGGGGTTCCACATCCTCTTGTCCATGTCCATGCCACTCCAGTGTTGAACTTATGTGAAATGCATTATGTAGAAGTATTTGTCCAACACGTGATATGTTGTCATGAATTACCAAAATCACCCAGGGAGAACTTGTGCTTTCACCACTTTGGTGGCCCACTCCGGCAAAAGCGCGACCGCAGCCACCATGCGTGTGGTAACAAGCTGCACGAGCATGACCGCAATCTGCGACCGGGCGGCCAAGGCAGCTCAAACGGCCGCCGTTGATGCTTAGGTGGCGGCAGCAACATCTGCGTCGGGGATAGCAACTGGCCAGAGTGGCACATCAGCTGTCAGTTCTGTAGCGGCCGCCTTAGCCGTGATGGAGGCCACCCACGACCATGTCGAGGCCGCCCACACCTAGCTCGTGGAGGTCACTGCACAAATTGAATGAAGCTTCTCGGACAACGGTCGGCAACCCACAGCCGAAGAGCGTTCAAGCAGCCGTCCATTCCTTCATGGCATACCTTTCCATGACGAAGCCCGTCCAAGCCTAGATCACGGCCGCCCATGCCCAGATCGTGGCAGCCTTTTCCAAATAGATGGTGGACACGGATGGTGATATGCTTTCCGAGTATGGTGCGATTGAAGCCATGGAGCCCCTTCCCCAGGAGATCGATGGGCGCAAGCTGGACATGGAGGAGGTGGTGGAGATCAATGAGCGCCAGCCAGAGTAGTACTCTTTGTTTAATTTAGTGCGCCAATCTTTTAATTTGTTAGGGTAATGTTTAGGTCAGCTAGCTCTATTTAATTGCTGAACTTGCTCGATTAATAAGTGTGGGTGTGCTGTAGGCTCCTTTGTGTAACAAAATTATGCAATGACGTGGATGACCACTATAACCAGGTATATTCGGACCAAAATTTACACGTTCAAACTCATCACACATGGGGTAAGCTATATGAATCGTTTGTGATGTTCACATATCATACAAAGTGCTGAATAAGGGACCATGTCTAATGACACTTTGTGCGCCAGTTTTCTCGCTGTACCGATCCAAAATTTTCGGCTTCCGCAGAAATATCTACCTCCCCGCTCCCCCTTACCAAAAGCCACATTTACCCTGTTTCCTCCTTCCTTTCCAAGTTCAAACCTTCACTCCTTGCTTGCAGCAATGCCTCCTTATCGGCGACCATCCTTCACGCTGCTCGGCCTCGTCGATCCTGGCAGGTAATCCACACCCGACCCCCATCCTCCTCCTCCTTCTACATCCCACATGCCCCGACCGTCGGTGCGACACCTTCCACCCAAATCACCGACCCCTCCCCCAAATAAGCGCCGCCCTAAGCCATGGTGCATGCAATATAGCCAGGAGCTCAAGGAGCATTTGGCAGCGGAGAAGCAAATCGTGGCCGCATGCGCGGATGAGGTCATGATGGCTGCCATTCGTGCTGACCCCCAGATCTTGGAGGAGAACCTCGTCGTCAAGGCCACCGTCGATGCCTTGTGGCCGATGCCACAACACGGTTGGTTGCTTTAAACGATAGTTCATGGTGTTTTCTCGAGGCCACCATCGATTCCTTTGATGAAGACTACGAGGTGTTTTCTCGGCGTGCCCGTGCTTACCTCAACTCGAGAGCCAGCAGGTTGGTGCCCGGAGTGGCTCAGGAAACTCACCACTACAAGGAGGGCACCCAAGATGTGGAGGCCTCGCTCTCTTCCATGTCCAAGGATCCAATCATCATCGATATCTCCGGCGATGAGGAGTAGCTTGTCTTATTAGCTCACTATAAGGACATACGTTCAGTTAGCTAGCTACACCAGTTAAGCATGCTCAGTTTACCATTGCATGTGCTGCTCCTGCCTTTCTAACAAATTCTAGTGCATTTTCCTATCTACTTTTACCATGCAATATGTTGCTCTAGTGTATATATTGCATATGTCGTGCAATGTGGTGCTCACTTATTAATTATTTGGTTAATTTGTTGTTGTGTTCAGTTAATTGTATGGTTCAATTCTGCAATGTGATGTTCAATTCTTCAAGGTGCAATTTTGTATTGTCTTCCATGTGATAAATAAATCAAATTTATCTGTACAAAATACATGAGAAACAAATACAATTGCTATATTTCCAAGTTGTCAAGCATGCTTGGTTTGGTTAACTGTCTGATCTTCTAGTATGTTATATATTGTGCAATGTGGTGCTCAGTTAATGTTTGGTTCATTTGTTGTGGTGTTTAGTTAATTGTTTGGTTCAATTCTGCAATGCGATGTTCAATTGTTGTGGGTGCATTTTGATATTGTCTACCATGTGAGAAATAAATCAAATTTGGTTGTACTAAATACACAAGAAACAAATACAACTGCTATATTTCCAAGTTGTTAGGCATGCTTGGTTTGGTTAACTATCTGATCTTCTATGAGGAGTATGCCATATTGTGCAATGTGGTGCTCAGTTAATGTTTGGTTCATTTGTGGTGGTGTTTAGTTAACTGTTTGGTACAATTCTGCAATGCGATGTCCAATTGTTGTGGGTAGAATTTTGTATTGTTATGCATGTGAGGAATAAATTGAATTTAGCTGCACTTAATACATGAGAAACATATACAATTGCTATATTTCCTTGTTCTTAATCATGCTTGGTTTGGATAAATTGGTTTTCCATGTGGCTCGAATTAATCTGATGAATCCGCAATGTGTTTATTTTTCATCAACATATTTTACTGATAGCATGCCAACCCTCACTTAACCCGATCACTAACTACCTTATATGTGTTACAAGGAAACAAAGGGAAGCACCAAGGTTTATAATCGAGGTTTGCGCATGCATGGTCCTTTGTCTAATAGCACATTATTGTGCAATTGCATGACATTCTAATATTTAGGTTTTTAACAATTTGGTCTTGCACATGTAGGTCCTGCTGTTAGAGGTTTTGACCCACTGTTCGACCCTTTTTGCATATGGGGAAATGAGTTGTCCATGAATATCAGTCAAGTCAAGAAGCTCAGAAAGATTGTTAGGATAAAGAAATTAGCAACAAAAACAACAAGATCTTTGTCTGCACAATGAAGAAGACACCAATTCACTACAGGATGGTACTAACTATTATACCGTGTCATTTTTATTCCTTTGCGCCATTTCAAATCTAGAGAAGATATTTATGCATATCCTTGTTTTCAGGCCTTTCCAAAGTAGTTCACTGATGATTACCTCTCAAACCACCTGTATGGTCAGGAGGCGAGGAAGGTATTCATACAATACTCATGGTTAAATATTGAAGTCTTCCTGAACAGGACAAAGGATGGACGGTCAATCATCCACAGGCAGTGGCCTAAAGTTGCAAAGACATTCAACATCAATGAAGGTTCAATATTCGCCTTCCACTTCAGCAGTTTTCTAGATGAGATTCATCTGTCTATGTACCGTCTATGTTGCTAATTTCGAAAGGTTATAGATGTTGCATGTGAAACTTGGTGCTGGTGCAGTTGTGTAATGGGGTAGCTGAGTGCTGAAGCTATATGATGTTGTACTCTTATTTCAATTAGGAAATCCTGCTTCCTTAATACGAAAATGAAATATATTGTGTTCTTAATATGAAATCTGAATTAAATTAATAAATGGATTATTAATAATAGGCCAATTTGCCTACTAATTGGTTTTTTTGCAAACAGTTATTGAGAAATCACCGTGGGCGATGATCTCAGACAACGCACACAGTTTCTAGGAATAAAACGTATTGGATCAATGAACAATCACACATGACTTCCCTTGAAAACTATTTGCCTAGGCCACCTTGCGCAAACATTTAGCACATAAAAAGTGTGTGTGATGGACAACCTATGCCACACAGTTTCTTCTATGCACCGTGTGTGACGCATTCAATAACGCAAACGATAAAATTGGTAATATCGTCTGCAATGGCAACACTATCACAAACAATTTAATGTGGAAAATTGTGTGTGATGTATGTGCAAACGGAAACGTTTTCCCTGGATTGACTGTGTGGGATGTACATACGAACGGAAACGTACTTCTTGAATTGACTGTGTGGGATGTACATATGAACGGAAACGTACTTCTTGAATTGACTGTGTGGGATGTACATATGAACGGAAACGTATTCCTTGGATTGACTGTGTGGAATGTACATACAAACGGAAACGTTTGTATGGCACTGGCTGTGTGGGATGTACTTACGCCCGGAACCGAATGAGCACATATAATTGTATTTGACCGCTCGCCCGTCGCACGCGATCTCATTTTGCCAAGCGTGTGTGACAGGAAGGCCTATCCCCGATGGTTTCAGGGTCATGTGAAGGACCCCTCTATCGCCACACTCACTAGGCGACGGTTCAAAATGCCATCGCGGAGAGGGGTTAAAGACCGTTTGTATAGCAACTTGCTGTACCAGTGATAGTAGGGTCTTATGATGACATAGACGTGCTACAGAAATCTCCATTTTTGAGAGATTGTGTGCGGACAAAGCTCTCCTGGTGAAGTTAACTCATATGCAAATGGATTTATCCCTCTTCGGTGAACACAATTTCAAACCATAGCTTTGCTAAGGTGGGCAATAGGGGGGGTCGATCACACACGATCCAGATAAATCGTCTGTTATAGGGACAACATTTGCTGATGTTTTGCCCAAAGTAGTCATATGCAAAGTCAAGGACTGGGGTTGCGAGACTTACATAAAACGTTTACAACCAAATAAGCTCGATCCCAAAGCAGAAAAATGCTACTATGTACGTTATCCCAAAGAAACAATTGGGGTATTCCTTCTACCAAAAGTCTAAAGACAAAGTGTTTGCTGCTAAGAATGGACACTTTCTTGAGAAAGAGTTTCTCGCTAAAGAAGTAAGTGGGAGGACAATACAGCTTGACGAGATTACCGAATCTTCAGAAGTGGACATGACTTAAGAAATAGAATATGTTCCTTAAGTTGTCCGCACAACTGAACCAGAAGTTACTACACCAACTGTAGAAACCACAATTAAGATTGTAACTGAACCGCATGAAAGTGCAATCATGCCCTTACATCATATTTTTTTGTTAATGATAATGTAATGTAGGGGACTAACTATGTTTGCCAAATAAATCTCAGGTGTTAGTCCTCAAGTGACAATGTGTGTGGGTCATAGACACATGGAATTGATACGACAAGGAAGATGGAACAAAGAGGTTTAAGAATCTCGTTTTCTTTTATTCTTGAGTATAGGGATCCCTCGCTATTAAGAGGGGATTGACAGGGTTAGTAAAAGACATGCTCAAGTCATAGAAAATTTCTTCCCTTTTCTATCTGGCCACCTCTCCTAAAATAACCATTTCATTCAAACAAAACTGGGTTCAATCTTTTCCACACATTCTTCCCCCCACTATCTCTCATAAGAATTTATGTTGAGGGTGGACGGATGTCCGGGAACTAGCCGAAAATCCGGCCCGACAACACAGAGAAGGCTGCTTATCTTTGTCCTCCACGGCCAGATGTCCGTCCCCTTGTCGGATGTCCGAGCCTTCCTTCGTGGCAGGATGTCTGGGGCTCCCCCGAATATCTGGCTCTATCTATCTAGAGAGCCTCACATTTTCGTAATATGGTGGCCGGATGTCCAGCTTCTTGTCGAATGTCTGAGCACTCGTGTTCTACTGGATGTCCGCGCCCCCGGATATCCGACCAGACACATCCAGTAACTTGAAACTATGGTGGATGCTCACACTGGATGTCCCGCACACTGCCAGATGTCCCGGCCTCCCCTGGTGCGCGAGATGTCTGGGTCACCTCCAGATGTCTGGCTCCTCTATTTCACTCCTGTGTAATGTATTTATGTACGGCAATCTCTCTATGCCGGATGTTCAACCCTTAGCTCAGATGTCTGGCCTGGCACAGGCACTTACTATACAACGGTCATATTTCTCCACCACTATATATAGCCTTCTTCCACTCTGGGAAAAGGTTGACCATTCACTTTGAGCTAACCCTAGAACATATTTCACTCTCTCACACAACCTCATACACCAAATCCTAAATCCCAAAGGGATTTGAGAGAGTTCTCAAGAAGTTGTCCAATCAAGTGATGGATCCACTCCTTCCCCTTCTCTTGACCAAAAGAATTTTTGATTTGAGTAAGTCTTGAGCTTTTCCCCATCGTTCTTGTTACTCTTGGAGGTTGGAGACTCCTAGGCAGTAGGAATTCTTTGGAGAGGAATTGTTCATCGTGATTACACCCAAAAAGTTTGTGACGGTTTGGAGACCACCCCAAGGTCTACCACTAGTGGTTGATAATTGCCTTCATGGTGATTTCTCAAAGAGAGAATAGGGTGAGCCTTCGTGGTAACATCCACCTCTCTAAATGGTGACGTAGCTTCCCTCCAAGGAAGTGAACATTAGCATACATCCTCGTCTCTCGGAGTTGTGGTTATTCCTAACCCTAGCTTCCTACTTGTGGTTATTTTTCTCTTAGTCTTTACTTGAATTATTTTGTGCTTGTTTATCCATTTACTTGTTGAACTTGTTTACCTTGCTTAGCTCTTATCTCATATATACAATTGTTTGGCTCACTTTCATATTCCGCATTATTGCATAAAATTGTAAGTAAGAATTAGAATTTGTAATTATACCTATTCACCCCCCTCTAGGTCCATCTCAATCCTTTCACTTCGTAGGTCAGGAAGAGTTATCAAACCTCCTGAATGGTTTCATAATGAAATATTCATCTTAGAGGAAGATGAGCCTACGCATTACATGGAAGAGACTGCGACACTCAGCTCAAAAGAATGGCTCAGATCCATGCAATCCGAAATGGAGTCCATGTACGAGAATCAAGTTTGGAACTTGTCGATCCTCTAGAGGGTGTGAAACCCATACAATGTAAATGGATCTTCAAGATTAAAACAGATGCAGATGGTAATCCTACTGTCTATAAATAAAGGTTAGTTGCGAAAGGATTTTTGCAAATTGAGGGAGTTGATTATGATGAGAGTTTCTCGCCAGTAGATATGCAAAACTCTGTGCGAATTATGATGGCTATTGCTGCATATTTCGATTATGAAATTTGGCAGATGGATGTCAAAACTGCTTTCCTAAATGGATATCTGAAAGAGGATGTATATATGATACAACCAGAAGGTTATGTTCATCCTAAAGATGCTAGAAAGTTGTGCAAGCTTCAAAGGTCTATCTATGGTTTGAAGCAAGCATCAAGGAGCTGGAATTGACATTTTGATGAAGTGGTAAAAGAGTTTGGCTTCGTTAAAAATGATAAGGAAGCATGTGTATACAAAAAGTTTAGTGGGAGCTCTATAGCATTTCTAATGTGGATGACATATTGTTGATTGTAATTGATACAAAGTTTCTTAGCACGATAGAAGACTATTTAAAGAGTGTGTTTTCAATGAGAGATTTAGGCGAAGCTACATATATATTGGGAATAAAGATCTATAGAGATAGATCAAGACATGTAATTGCACTAAGCCAGAGCATGTACGTTGAAAAGGTTTGAAAGAGGTTTAAAATGGAGAATGAAAAGAAAGAATTTCTCCCAATGTCACATGGCACAACACTCAAAAGGAAATCAATGTCCCAAGGCAGATGATGAGCGAGTGCAGATGAGTGGTGAGGGAGTCCTGGACTAAGGGGTGTCCGGATAGCCGAACTATCATCATTGGCCAGACTCCGAGACTATGAAAGATACAAGATTGAAGACTTCGTCCCGTGTCCTGATGGGACTTTCCTTGGCGTGGAAGGCAAGCTTGGCAATACGAATATGTAGATCTCCTACCATTGTAACCGACTCTGTGTAACCCTAGCCCTCTCCGGTGCCTATATAAACCGGAGGGTTTTAGTCCATAGGAAGAACAACAATCATACCATAGGCTAGCTTCTAGGGTTTAGCCTCCTTGATCTCGTGGTAGATCCACTCTTGTACTACCCATATCATCAATATCAATCAAGCAGGAGTAGGGTTTTACCTCCACCGAGAGGGCCCGAACCTGGGTAAAAACATCGTGTCCCTTGTCTCCTGTTACCATCCGCCTAGACGCACAGTTCGGGACCCCCTACCCGAGATCCGCCGGTTTTGACACCGACATTGGTGCTTTCATTGAGAGTTCCTCTGTGCCGTCGCAACCAGGAAGGATGCCTCTTCCCGTCTTTGAAGATGGTACCGTTACAAAGGGAGATTTGGCCACCGGCCAAACTATCCGGCTAGGTGGTTTTCTTATGACCGCCTGTTCGGCCGCTGCTCCGACAACGACCTCTCGGGTCATCAAAAGTGATCTTCACATCAACTCGGAATTCGCCGAGCAGCTAGATCCGATGGAGCTCTCCTCCGTAAACGAGCTCTTGGATCGCATCGCCGCCCTGGGAGTCAGTACAGACTACGATCAGATTGGGCTTAAAACCGATCTGAGAGAGATTAACTCTCCCCAGGCTACCCACCACGTTGTTGTGCTAGAGGAACAGCGCGGCGACTCTTCTTCTATATTAAAGACCAGTTATGTCCGGATTCTTGATCCCTCCATGCCGGATTCCCGCGGAGGGACAGATGCCAATCAAGTACTGAACCTAAAGTCAGGCAGCGGACCAGATTCGTTGGACAACATCCATCAATCCAAGCTTCCAAATTCGGAAACTTTTCGGCCCTTGAGCCTCAGATTGGGCGGGGTTCCGAATTTAATTCCACCCACCCACCCAAACACAAGCGATCTATCTCAAATCCGGCAAGATCCCGCTGAAACAGTACATCATTACTGGGCCAGATTCCTCCTGGTTATGGACAGGATAAAGGACTGCCGTGAGGAAAACGCAATCTCAATTTTCTGCAACAATTGCACGGACAAGGGAATCATGAACGCCATAAGTCGTCGTGAAATTACACGCTTCACCGACCTAGCGTCCATAGTACGAAAGTACTGTGCGATGGAGAGTGCCTGGAAAACCGAAACTAAGTTTTGGGACAATCCGGCTCCGAACACAACCCTAGTCCGAAATAAAAGGGTGCATCATGCTCAGGCACCTGGGACAAAAACCAAAAAGCAAAAAACCCCTAAAGGGCACGGAACCGTACTGGAGGGATGGCTCAGCGGACCCTGTAAAATCCATAGTACAGAGGGCGCCACTCCAACACATAGCCTTCGAGCATGTTGGATACTGCGGCAGGTGGCCAAAAGTGGCGAAGAGCTTCTAGCCCCAGAGAACCAGACTAACAGTACCAGTAAGGTATTAACAGTCTTCGAGACTTTTGCATCAAATAATATGCGGAAACGAACACTCTGCAGCCTCGCCGAAGTCTACCAAGTAGCAACAATAAATCCATGGAGCGACACGGCTATCACCTTCAACGCCAGCGACGAACCTAAATTCCGAACAGCCCGAGCACCAGCCGCATTGGTCCTCAGTCCAATAGTGGACGA
The DNA here is from genome assembly GCF_002162155.2 of Triticum dicoccoides. Classification (NCBI taxonomy): domain Eukaryota; kingdom Viridiplantae; phylum Streptophyta; class Magnoliopsida; order Poales; family Poaceae; genus Triticum; species Triticum dicoccoides. The sequence goes on from NC_041387.1 coordinate 401,911,939, forward strand.
CTTTCGTCTTACCAAGGTACTCATGGATGGCGGCAGTGGATTAAACCTCATCTACGAGGAAACCCTTTGAAAAATGGAAATAGACTGGAGCCGCATTGAGCGAAGCAGCACAACCTTTAGAGGAATAATCCCTAGTCGGGAAGCACGCTGCACAGGAAAAATTACACTAGATGTGGTGTTCGGCTCGCTGGACAATTACAGGTCTGAGGAGGTCACGTTCCAAGTGGCCCCGTTCAGCAGTGGATATCACACTTTATTAGGGCGAGAGGCATTCACAATTTTCAAGCTATACCCCATTACGGGTACATGAAGCTTAAAATGCCCGAGCCCAATGGAATCATCACTCTTGTCAGTGATCTAGACATAGCACTCCGTGCCAAAAATAAGACAGCCGCACTAGGCCTAGAGGCACTATCCGAAGCCCTAGCGGCAGAGGAACTCACTGCGCTGCGCTCCACGGTGAATAGGGACGATGTGATACTCGATAAGAGATCCAAGTCCACCTCTTTTAAACCAGCGGATGAAATAGTCAAATTCCAAGTCCATCCAATGGAGCCCACAAATACGGCCTCCATTGGGGCACAATTAAACCCTGATGTAGATGTCGCACTACGAGAATTCCTTCGAGAAAATTGGGACATCTTTGCCTGGCACCCTTCAGATATGCCAGGAATCCCACACAGGTTGGCAGAACACAGCCTAAACATCCTAAAAGGATTCAAGCCAGTCAAACAGGCTCTTCGGCGATTTTCCGAACCCAAAAGACAGGCAATGGGAGAGGAGCTAGCCAAACTATTAGAAGCTGGATTCATCAGAGACATAAAACATCCGGACTGGCTAGCAAACCTGGTAATGGTACCAAAAAAGGACAAATCTTGGCGCCTGTGTGTCAATTTTAAAGACCTTAACAAGGGTTGTCCAAAGGATCCTTTCCCCCTTCCCCGCATCGATCAAATCATCGATGCTACCGCAGGTCACGATTCATTGTGCTTCCTCGATGCATACTCCGGCTACCATCAAATCAAGATGGCGGAGATAGAACAAGCTGCAACGGCATTCATTACTCCATACGGACCATTCTTCTTCAACACAATGCCCTTTGGGCTCAAAAACGCCGGCGCAACATATCAGCGCATGATTCAGACATGTCTGGCAACCCAGATCGGCAAAACAGTGGAGGCATACGTAGAAACTCTTGTAGACGATTTGAGGTTCACATTCAACAACCTCCGAGCATACGACATTAAGCTCAACCTGGAAAAATGCGTTTTCGGCGTACCAGTCGGAAAGCTCTTGGGCTTCATTGTATCCGGTAGAGGAATTGAAGCAAACCCAGCCAAGATCCGAGCTCTGTCACAATTGGATATCCCAAAAGACCTCAAACAAATACAAAAATTGACTGGATGCGTGGCGGCTCTAAGCCGCTTCATCTCCCGCTTGGGAGAAAAGGCATTGCCCCTTTATCGCCTCCTCCGGCGCACCGAACACTTCGAATGGACGGATGCTGCCATGGCCGGACTCGAAGAAATAAAGGCCATATTGGCAACAAATCCAGTCCTGGCCACGCCCAACTTGGGCGAACCAATGTTATTATACATCGCGGCAACACATCAGGTTGTAAGCGCGGTGCTCGTCGTCGAACGAGAAACAGAAGGACACAAATTCCCTCTTCAAAAACCAGTGTACTACGTATCCACTGTCTTAACTCCATGCAAGTCCCGGTATCCACATTATCGAAAGATAGCGTACGCGGTGTTCATGGCATCCCGGAAGCTGCGACACTACTTTCAAGAGTGTTCGATAACAGTAGCCTCCGAAGTACCTCTCAACGACATTATAAACAACCACGACACAACGGGCAAGATTGCAAAATGGGCCATTGAGCTCCTACCATTCGTTATAACCTACAAACCACGGCGAGCTATAAAGTCACAAGTTTTGGCCGACTTCATCGCTGAATGGACCGAAGCCGAACTCCCTAAAGAGTATGGCGTATACTCCAATTGGATCATGCACTTCGACGGCTCCAAAATGTTGGCCGGCTTGGGGGTTGGCGTCGTCTTGACGTCCCCAACCGGAGACACAGTCCAATACGTACTTCAGATAATGTACACGGACTCCAACAATGCAGCCGAATATGAGGCCCTTCTACACGGTCTCCGGATGGCAATATCCATGGGCATTCAACGCCTAGAGGTCCGCGGGATTCAAACCTCGCAATATCCCAAGTAAATGGAGACTTTGACGCCAAGGATCCGAAAATGGCAGCCTACCGTAACACCGTCTTAAAAATGTCAGCTCGGTTCGAAGGACTCGAATTCCACCATGTAGCCCGGGATAATAACCAGACGACCGACGTGTTGGCACGCTTCGGCACAAAGCGCGACGCCGTCCCTCCAAACATCTTCCTGGAGCGGCTTTTTAAGCCATCCGTATTATGGGAAGAGGAGTCCGGAAACAATAACCCGGAACCAACCGCACCGCCCAACATCGAACATTCTGACACAATCGGCGGCCCAACCAATGAAATAACACCTTCAGCCCACGAAATAATGGCAGTCATTGCCCCGTGGACGGAACCATTCCTAGCCTACTTAATTAGGCAGGAACTCCCCGAAGACCAAAATGAGGCCCGCTGCATAGTACGGCGATCTAAAGCCTACAAGGTCCATGAGGGAGAGCTTTATAAGAAAAGCACAACCGGAGTCCTTCAAAGGTGCATCTCCGAAGAGGAAGGGCGAAATCTTCTGGCTGAAATTCACGCCAGACTCGGCGGGCACCACGCCGCAGCCCGGGCCCTAGAAGGCAAGGCCTTCCGTACAGGATTTTATTGGCCGACGGCCCGGGCAGATGCTCAGGACTTAGTCCAACGGTGCGTCGGTTGCCAGCTCTTTGCTAATCAAAGCCACATGCCACCCACCACCCTCAAAACTATACCCATCACCTGGCCGTTCGCGGTCTGGGGGCTTGACATGGTTGGACCCCTTAAAGGGGGAACCCACAAGAAAAAATACCTTTTCGTCATGGTGGACAAATTCACCAAATGGATAGAGGCCAAGCCAGTTAAAACGGCCGAATTCGGACCTGTGATAGACTTCATATCTGGGGTAGTACACCGTTATGGCGTCCCCCACAGCATCATCACTGATAACGGCACGAACTTCACGGCCGACGAGGTTAAACTCTGGTGCGAAAATATGGGCATCAAGCTCGACTACGCTTCAGTCTATCACCCTCAAACTAACGGTCAAGTCGAACGAGCAAATGGTCTAATCATGAGCGGCATCAAACCCAGGATAGTGCGGTCCCTCACGGAATCTAACACGCACTGGGCGGAGGAGCTCTACTTCGTACTCTGGGGGCTGCGGACCACGCCAAACCGAACTACCGGATTCACACCATTTTTATGGTGTACGGCGCAGAGGCAGTTTTGCCCTGCGACATGATTCATGACTCACCTCGCGTGCGCATGTATGAAGAAAGAGAAGCCGAGTTGGATAGGCAGGACAGTTTGGACGCCTTAGAAGAGGAGCGCGACGTGGCAAAAGCTCGTTCCGCATTCTATCAACAGCAGGCTCGAAGATATCAAAGTAGAGAAGTACGGGCCAAAACTTACAATGTTGGCGAACTAGTTCTACGCCTGCCGGACAAGAAAAAGGACAAACTCAAGCCCAAATGGGAAGGTCCCTTCATCATCAACCAAGTCCTGACCGGTGGAGCATACAGTCTGCGAAACACATCGGACAACCGACTCGAGCCGAACCCATGGAACGCAGCCCGTCTCCGAAGATTCTACGCCTAGCGGCGGACTCAGAGTTCGTCTCCTTCCTCCGTCCACATTTTTTACTTTAGCTGTCTTTTGTTTCTCTCTTTCTTCCTCCCTTTTTCGTCCAGCCTTTGGGGGCCGATCTGCACATTGTTCGCACACACTTGACGTGCTGCTCGCACTCATTATACCCGGGGGCTTCTTTAACAGAAGCTTATTTATACGGGCTTCATGCCCAACACATGTGTCACACTTCCGCATGTACCTTTTATTCACCATCATATGCATCGATATGACTTAAGTTTTGGCCAAGCTGGGTTGCCTGGCTCCTGTGCTTACCCCTACGTTCCTGATTGTTCGGCTAGGAGGTAAAGGGAGCACCTCTGTGATTGTTACTACCGGGTCAGCCGGATGTGTACCTCAGATTGGGTGAAGCCGAAAGCTAGCGTTCTTAAGGGAATATTCGGTCGGTGACTTGAAAGATGATTTCTTACTTATTTATTTATCTGCCCCCAGATGCTTTTCTGCTCTTTTCGCAGTCCGAACATGCACTTTAGGGCATGCTCCCAGGGAAAGGAACCCCTAACGAAACTATTCTCCCTGGAAGATGTTTCTTACTAACCATGTAATATAACATAACTAGTTGGGCACTTGTCTGATAAAGCACTAATGACCCCTACGCCTGGTCTCCATGCATACCCCGGTTTTTACATAACCGTGAGGGTATTCGGACACACTCTGGACTTTTGGGTCCCGAGGTTGAAGCGAAAAGGTCCGCAAACACAAACGATCTACAATCCAGCTAGAAGGCATTTTACATGTCATTTTAAATTACATCGTCAAATTGACTGATTGTACTCCTCTTCAATCCCATCTAACAGGCTATCTAGTTTACAGTCCCGTTGGGAATACTTAGCGGCCAACTCTACTTGGCCGTACATTAATCTCACAGGGATCTCCTTCCCATCGGGCCCCACAGGTCTGACCTCGGCCATGTGGTTTGGATCAGCCTTCGTGTACCGCGTCTTCACCATGGCCCAGGCCTCCCTGGCGCCTTGACGGCATGCCGATGTCTTCCATAGACGGAAGCGCTGCCGTGCTCCCTGAAGCTTCTCTGCAAGCCCTCCAAGACCCTCGGGTAGGGAGACGGACGGCCATAAGGCCTGGGCGACGCCGCTCATCACCTGCCGAACAGGTTCGTGTAGTTGCAGCAGCTCAGGAAGTAGGTCACCCGTTGAACCGGGCATTTCCTCGGCAGGACGACCTGTGAGCACACCTACAGACACATTTCTGTCAATCGACTTCCTCGCCGAACTCTTCTTTTCAAAAGAGTTTGCTCAAGCACTTACTGTAAATGCCGCGACGAAGCCGCCGATTCTCCTTCACGGAGTCAGACAGCTGGACCCGAACACCTTTTAGTTCTTCGCCCAGCTGGGTGTTGGCATCTTGGAGTTTGTTTCTCTCCTGCTGCACCCTCATAAGCACCTTCTCGCCGGCCTTCAGCTGGCGCAGTAGATGTTGCTTGTCCGGATCTAGTCCGGCACCATCTGCAATATTATTGTCAGACTTCTACACACGCCGCACTTCATAAACTACTTATCTTTTCGAAGTATGTATTACCAGAGGGGTTCTCTATGGCTCCCCCCGCGACGGCTAGTGCGGCCTCAAGTTGGGCCTTGCACCCTTGAAGCTCCTGGGACAGGTGGGTATTCTTCTCCGTAAGATCCTGCATAACAAATGATCCTTAAATCAGTTATTCTAACTATTTTAAGTCTCGGGGGCTACTGGCATATATAACTATTAAAATTCCTCACCCGTATGTCTTTCACATACTGCTCCGTGGCTCTGGTTAGACCATCTTGAGCGGCATGGAGGTGGGCGTCTCCCGCATTAAAGGCATTCAACGCCTCCGGGGAGAAACACGCGTCACGAAGAACCGTCCGGCGGCGCCTATGATTCATGGTGCTCTCCACCTCAGACCTAGTGGCGGACAGCCTGTCGGCATCCTCCGTTGGAGGAGCATCCGGCTCACGCCTTGTGTTCGCCTCCCCCTCCGGACCTGGCGTTGGAGCCTGGCTGGCGGAGGCTTGATTGGCAACCTCTCCGGACATAGTCCGGCGAGCGCTCTTTCTCCTAGAAAAATCATGAGCGTTAATATACCTCCCAGGAACCTTTCCTTTAAACACGGTGGTGCGTCATACCGTTGCGGCGACGTTTCGATTCACGCCGCACTCCTCTTCCGCCTGCTGGGCCGAACTGACCCTTGTTTGTCAGCCGCCGCGGGTTCGGCTTCCCGCCTTAAAGGCACCTCCTACAGAGCACCGTTGGTATACGGTGGTCAGAAATAAGCATGGATAAGCAATGATGTCAGTACTCCGATCACAGTTACCTGGGAAGCCGGAGATAAACTGGGGTAGTCAGTCGTAATGGCGACCAAAGCATTGTCCACGCTAAGTTGGTGGAACACCCCATCGATCCGCTCCACCTTTATGTCCGGATCCTCTTCGGAGGCCGGATCAAGGGATCGTCCCGGATCCTCGGGCTGTGGAGTCAGGTTGTGTATGCCCTCTACGTCCCGGCGCAGCCCTGCGTCGAAATCACAAAGTGAGACACTTAACTTTGGGAATATGGATCGGATAGATAAACGTTCGCTTACCCAGCTCCGAGGGTTATTCATGGAGAATCCATTCAATGGACTCGCGCGGAGGAAGTCCTCTTTCTCCCCCTTGTACAAGCCGGACAGGATCTTCACCAGATCGACAACCGATCCCGGCCCCTTGCGGCCATGACGGGTGGCGTCATCCTCCCCGTTGAAATCCCACATGGAGTGGCCCTTGTATTGGAGCGGCTGCACCCCTCGCATGATGCACGTGGCCATGACTCCAATCATGGTCAATCCGGAGTGAGCCAGTAACCTTATCCGGCCCACCAGATATTGGACGCCCCTATCATTCTCCCGTTGAGGGCTCCGCGGGCGCCAGCTCAGGCGTTTCTTCAGAGGAGCGTTGCTGAACTCCGGAAGGCCGATCCGAACTGGGTCCGGCAGTGGGGCATCTTCCATATAAAACCATTCCGAAGGCCAGTCTTTGGACGCCTTCTTCGGGGTTCCGGATAGATATCCGGTCCTGGCGATGCGCCATATTTCGGCTCCGCCCACTTGATATATCGACCCCTCATGGGAAAGGGGTACGAGGCAAAACAATCTCTTCCATAGCACAAAATGGGCCTCGATGCCCAAGAACAGCTCGCAAAGGGCTACAAAGCCCGCAATGTGCAAGATGGAGGCATGTGTAAGGTGGTGAAGCTGGAGTCCATAGAACTCCAGGAGCCCCCGGAGAAACGGATGTATGGGAAATCCGAGTCCCCTTATTAGATAAAGGACGAAGCATACCCGCTCTCCTTTGGAGGGATTGGGGACGCTCTCCGCCTGCTTCCCACCCTTGTAGGTGGCCAGTCCGGCTCGAACCGGAACCATGAAGGCTGGGGGAAGGTATCCCTCTGCTTGGAGCGTCACTAGCTCGCTATGCGGGACTAAACATCTCCTCCAATCTCCTGGCTGAGGGCTGGGAGCGCGAGAGGAGGAGCCGCGTCGACTGTCCATGATGGAGTGGATTTTTGTCAGAGGCGCTTCAATGAGTACTCGCGAAAAGAGGATGGTGTGATTCGGATCTAGATCCTCGCCTCTCTTATAGGCAGCTTATTCGCGCAGCTAGGGGGTAAAACGTAAAAATACCCTGGCTTTTCGCATTCAAACGACACGTGGAAGAGGGCCATTATTGGACGTGAAAGCCAAGGAGCGCAACATTTATAAGGAAGCCGAACACTATTCGGCAAGCACATGGAATTTGGAGGAGAACCCGCCTTGCAAAGCCGAAGACAATATACGCGCCGGACTCATCGTCATTGAAGCCTGGTTCGGGGGCTACTGAGGGAGTCCTGGACTAAGGGATGTCCGGATAGCCGAACTATCATCATTGGCCGGACTCCAAGACTATGAAGATACAAGATTGAAGACTTCGTCCCGTGTCCGGATGGGACTTTCCTTGGCGTGGAAGGCAAGCTTGGCAATACGAATATGTAGATCTCCTACCATTGTAACTGACTCTGTGTAACCCTAGCCCTCTCCGGTGCCTATATAAACTGTAGGGTTTTAGTCCATAGGACGAACAACAATCATACCATAGGCTAGCTTCTAGGGTTTAGCCTCCTTGATCTCGTGGTAGATCCACTCTTGTACTACCCATATCATCAATATCAATCAAGAAGGAGTAGGGTTTTACCTCCATCGAGAGGGCCCGAACCTGGGTAAAAACATCGTGTCCCTTGTCTCCTGTTACCATCCGCCTAGACGCACAGTTCGGGACCCCCTACCCAAGATCCGCCGGTTTTGACACCGACAAGCGGAGTACCATATGCCTCTACAATTGGATCCACCATGTATGCTATGATATATACTAGACCAGGTGTTTCTTATGCGGTAAGTGTTAGTTGCAGATACGAAAGTGATCCCAACACTGCGCTGCTGTTAAAAATATTCTTAAGTACCTCAAAAGAACAAAGGACATGCTCCTTGTTTATGGAGGAGATTAAGAACTCGTTGTAAATGGTTACACCGATGCTAGCTTCATGGCTGATATAGACGACTATAAATCTCAATCGGGATATGTTTTCACCCTTAATGGTGGTGCTGTGGTTTGGAAAAGTTCCAAGCAGAACATTGTTGCGGATTCTATGACAAAAGCAAAGTATATTGCGGCTTCAGAAGTTTCGAATGAGGTGGTCTGGATCAAGAAGTTTCTTCAAGAAGTTGTTGTGGTCCCAAGTGCGATGAACCCAATGCCGCTCTATTGTGATAATAGTGGTACATTGCTCAAGCAAAGGAACCAAGATCCCACATGAAGACAAGACACATCAAACGCAAGTATCACTATAAGTGCATCTAGTGCCACTCTTTGTTAGTTTTGGAGTATTGACGACAAACTTGGTTAATGGAATAATGTGTTTGTGAGATTCACAGGAGAACACAATATAATTCCTCGGAGATTCGGTTTACGCATCAAAATGTCCCCTAAAAATGTATGAGGACATCGAAGACATGGTGGTTTGCGAAGACATTCGCTTGAAGACAACGGAGCGCGAAGACAAAGTCTTTTGGTAGTTTCATTTTCTTGTTTCCTAAGTCATAGGAACCACCGTACTATTATGTGGGGTCGAGGTAAACAAAGTCAAAAATTGACGTGATGCTCAACCTAAATCCTATGTCTTCCAGTGAAAACAATGAGAGAAAACCTCTTCCAGAGTTGGTTGATCAGCTTTACTTGGAGCTCAAGTAAAGATGTGCTACTTGTGAGCTGCGTTGGGATTTTCCCCAAAGAGGAGAGGAGATGTAGTACAGTAGAGATAAGTATTTCCCTTAGTGAGAACCAAGGTTTATCAAACCAATAGGAGAATCACGCAAAGCCTCCTGAACAACACCTGCACACACAAAAGCAAATACTTGCACCCAACATGGGCAAGAGGGTTGTCAATCCCCTTGAACTCGCTACTTGCAAGGATCAAATCTTGTAGTGGTAGATAGATAAATTACAAAAAAAGGAAATAAATTTCAGCAAAGGAATTTTGGTTTTTATAATATGATTAAAGTAGACCCGGGGGCCACAGTTTTTGCTAGAGGCTTCTCTCTCGAACACATAGCATATGGTGGGTAAACAAATTACTGTTGGGGAATTGATAGAAAAGCGCATAGTTATGACAGTATTCACGGCAATGATCATGCATATAGGAATCACGTCTGAGATAAGTAGATCGAATCTTGCCTGCATCTACTGCTATTGCTCCACCAATCGACCGCTATCCAGCATGCATCTATGGTATTAAGTTCATAAGAATGGAGTAACGCCTTAAGCAAGATGACATGATGTAGACAAAGTAAACCCAATCAATATGAATAAACCCCATCGTTTATCCTTAATGGCAACAATACAAATACGTGTCTTGTCCCCTACTTTGTAACTGGGTTATAGAGCACAAAATTGAACCCATTACAAAACACCTCTCCCAGTAAATATAAATCAATCTAGTTGGCCAAACCAAACGAATAGATCGGAGAGAAATACAAAGATATAACAATCATGCATAATAAATTTAAGAAAAGACTCAATTACTTTCAATGAACATCCAGATCATAAACCCACAATTCATCGGATCCTAACAAACACATCGCAAAAGAAGATTACATTGGATAGAACTCCAAGAAGATAGAGGAGAACATTGTATTGAAGATTAAATAGAGAGAAGAAGCCATCTAGCTACTAGCTATGGACCCTTAGGTCTATGGTGAACTACTCACACATCATCGGAAGGCAAAAAGGATGATGTAGAAGCCCTCCTAATCGATCCCCCTGTGGCAGACTACCGGAAAAGGCCTCCAGATGGGATCACGGAAGAACAGAAGCTTGCGGTGGCGGAAAATGTGTTTCGGTGGCCCTAGGGGTTTCCCAATATTTGAGAATTTATAGAAGTGGAATTAGGCCAGATGGAGCCTCGAGGGGCCCACAAGGTAACATGGCACACACTCCCTAGGTGTGCCCTGTTACCTTGCCGTCTCCTCGTTTGTCCTTGGGTCTCCTCTCGAAGCTTCTAGGGTCTCTTATGTCCAGAAAAAATCGTTAAAAAGTTTCATAGCATTTGGACTCCATTTAGTACTGATTTTCTAGAAAACCAAAAATAAGCAGAAAATAGTAACTGGAACCACTGGGTTAATAGGATAATAGTATAAAAATGCATATTGTCAGGGATATTCCCCACGATCAAGACCCGGTCATGAGGATAAGTCACCTCTGAGAATAAGTCATCTCTGGACTTAAGTCATCTCATGAGGTTAAGTCATCTCTGGGTTGAATCATCTTTGGAGTTAAGTTCATTCAACGAGATGAGCGGGATATAATGACCGGGACATAATAAGTGGGACATAATGACCGGGACATAATGAGCGGGGCATAAGGAGCCCGTGATGAGTGGCCCGGAAGATGAGTCACCCGGAAGATGAGTCCCGGAGATGAGTCACCTGGAAGATGAGTCGCCTGAAAGATGAGTCCTAGAGATAAGTAGCCAAGGATAGGTGGCCAAAAGATAAGGAGCCAGAAATAAGTCACTCACGATAAGAAGCCCAAGATGAGAAGCCCGCAATAAGAATCCCACGATAATAAGCCCGTGATAAGAAGCTAGAATAGACTAGTAATAATTCTACGAGAACTCTACATGTAAGCTGGCCCCTTCAACTTATATAAGGAGGGCTAGGGCACCCCAAGAGGGACAAGTCAAGTTAGGCAGAGAAATTTTAGACAACATGAAAGTAGAAGCTCTCGAGATAGAGGTAGCGAAAGAGCACCCTTGTAACCGTGAGCATCATCATCATCAATACAATCAAACATGATGTAGGCTATTACTTCCACCGTGAGGGGCCGAACCTGGGTAAAAACTCGCATCTCTCAATGCCGACCAGCCCCGTTCAAGCTACTACCTAGTTGCGATGGCCTCACTAGAAAACTCGCATCACGAGGACACCTGCCGTGACAAAACCACTATAGTTGGCGCCCACCATGGGGACAACGCATGATGGTATTGAGTTCCTGGAGGGAGTTTTAATAGGTTCGAGAAGTTTGTGATTAACTGGATAAAGAAGAGCTAGTGTGGATGGATTTACATCGGCTACAAGTTCATCGGTCAAAGATGAGAAAGAGTTTTCATGGTGCCATACATCGGTTCTGATCCAATCTCGAGATGAGGCTAAGAATTTCTTTGACGGTGTTCCACCACACGAGATCTAATTATAAGCAGTCCAGCATACATCTGCACCATCCCGGACTCCAATCTACAATCACATGGCCTGCCTCCCACGCAGGCGCTGGAGTCGCCCCGGCAACCGCAGACACCTCGTCGAGCCACCCAGTGCACGCATCTGCGGCTCACCAGCCTGCATGATCTTGCCCTTGCAGTCCAATTCTAAATCAGCCACGCTGGCAGTTGGCCTAATGATTTTGACTGACCAAAGATGGACTCTGTTTGCCCGCATTTGACTTAGTCCGAGCCAGGATTTGGAAACATGGACACATCTTTCCGTCCACGGATCCGATTCTTGAGGAGATTACAAGATGCTTCTACTTTTTCGGAGATAAAATAAAAAGGTAGTCAACCGAGCGAGGCGGCGGTGGCATCTGGCAGGTTGCGAGGAAGAAAAAACAAATATGAGATACCATCAGCTGCACATCCCACGTGAAGGTAAAAAAATTGGCCACGACCCAAAAGTGGATACGGCCATGACTCAGGAACGGATATGGCCGTGGCTTCACTTTGAGCCGCCCGCTGCCATTGCACCACGAGTCGGGCGTCCTACAACTGTCGCGCCTCTCTACCTTCGTGCTCCACCTCTGCCTCCAAGTCGCCTCCACCTCGCATCGAGCCACCGCCTTTGTCGCCAAAGCCGTGCCAGGACGGCCTCCACCTTGAGCTGCCCAGCCACTTACGTCGCTCGGCCTCTGCCCAAAAGTCGCCCCCACTCCCGAGCCGCCCAGCTCTAGCTCCAACCTCGCCGCCTCCAAGCCGCCTCTGCGGGCTTGCCTCTGCCGCCGACCCCACTGCCGAGCATTGAGCCACCGCCCACGAGCCATCGCCTGCCTCACCTTGCTGGGCGCATGCCGGACCACGTGGCGCCACCGTGGCCCCTCTGTCGGTGTTAAAACCGGCAGATCTCGGGTAGGGGGTCCCGATCTATGCATCAAGGCTGATGGTAACAGGAAGCAAGGGACACAGATGTTTACCCAGGTTCGGGGCCTCTCGATGGGGGTAAAACCCTACTTCCTGCTTGATTAATATTGATGATATGGGTAGTACAAGAGTAGATCTACCACGAGATCATAGAGGCTAAACCCTAAGAGCTAGCCTATGATGGTATGATTGTAATTGTGATCGGCCTTCTAAGGACCAACCTCTCCGGTTTATATAGACACTGGAGAGGACTAGGGTTTACATGGAGTCAGTTACAAGGAAGGAAACATAATATCTGGATCGCCAAGCTTGCCTTCCATGCCAAGGAAAGTCCCACCCGGACACGGGCCGAAGTCTTGAGTCTTGTATCTTCACGCTTCAATAATCCGGGCATTGTACACAGTCCGGCTGTCCGGATACCCACTTATCCAGGACTCCCTCAGTAGCCCCTGAACCAGGCTTCAATGACGATGAGTCCAGCGCGCAGTATTGTCTTCGGCATTGCAAGGCGGGTTCCTTCTCTGAATACTCCAAAGTAGTTAGAGAACACGTAGATCGTGTCCAGATTCACAAGATGATCTTTACACACCGCTGTAGAGATAATGATATTTCACAAATGCAATCTGCTGACAACCTTTCCTGATGACGTGATATGTTATTACGGTCGGATCATTATTCGAACCGTTTTCCCACAACCAGCTACAACGCATATTGCGAGGCGGTTTCTTTGAAACATCTTGTCAAAGCAGAGATTGTGTCCCCTTATCACGGGATTCTCATCAATACGGGTATGGGTAACCCAACCATGCCGCTAATCAGGACGAGTGGGAGGTAGACGGGTTCCACCAGGCAAGTTGGGAGGCACAAAAAGCTTTTACCGCTTTATAAAGAGGTAAGGTTTCTTTCTCTTTTACCCACACCTTCTCCTCCCGCTAGCTCATTCCCCTCTGTTCGAGCCCTAACGCCCAAGCACTCTTCTTCTCCATCAAAGAGAGGTTTTCCAAAGATGTCCGGATCCGGAGCAGGAGGCAGATGGATGGCCTCAACTATCCAGGAGAAGGACATCAAGAAGCTCCGGGGAGCCGGGTACCTGGCCCAGAAGATCGGCACCGTCTTCCACCAGCGGGACAGGTCGTCCCCACTCCGGAATCTCACGAGAGAGTCGTGTTCCTTCCTCATTTCGTCCGTGGGCTCGGGTTTCCCCTTCACCCGTTCGTTCGGGGAGTCATGTATTACTATGGGATCGATTTTCATGATCTTTCCCCCAACTCCTTCCTCAATATCTCGACGTTCATCATCGTGTGCAAGGCTTTTCTCCGGATCCACCTCACTTCGGCCTATGGATGAAGATCTTCAATGTGAAGCCCAAGGTGGTGAGTGGCGAACACGCCGAGTGCGGCGGCGCCATGGTAAGCAAGATGCCCAAGGCTGTTTGGCCGAAAGGCGCTTTCAACGACTCCGTCAAGGAGTGGCAGCAGCAGTGGTTCTATATCACCGAACCACGCGACAAAAAGTGGGCGGCAGCTCTAGAGTTCAGATCTGGAGCTCCACTGCGGCTCACGTCCTGGCCTGAGAAGGGCCCAAACTGGTGCTCGTACGATGAGATGTTACTGCTCCAGACGCGCATTCAGGGTGTGGTTGATAGGGACGTCAAACTCATTGACATAGTCTAGGTGATGCTAGTTCGCCTGGTTCTCCCCTGTCAGCGCCGGGCTGCTCTGTGGGAGTTCGATCTAGCCGAGCACCAAACCCTTCGGGAGCTTTATGATTCCTCCCACAAGGATATCTGGAAGGTGCTCTTTAAGTCCGGCAAATCGTGGTCGGGCCCCGCCGAGGACCATGGGTACCAATCATCCCATTCTCCAAGCTCGGTAAGTCACAACCATGCTCTGTCTATTCATGCTTCAGCTGGCATGTCACGAGGGAGACACCTTAATCAGTTTCATCATGACCTCAGGGATGGATAAAGAAGGTGGAGCAGATACATTGTCCAGCCCCCCTACCGGAGGAACCGGCCGGACCTCTTCTGACGAAGATGCTGGTCCCCGTGCCTTACAAGGCGCCAAAGAAAGAGGCCTCCAAGAAGGTCAAGAAGACCCGGGGTGGCCTTCGCCGTCGCGAGGCTTCGGACGCCAAATCCGAGGACTCCAGTGATGATCCTTTGTCCGAGGACGAAGAGGAAGCAGAGGAGGATGAGCCTCACTCTGATGGCGGGAGGAAGAGGACGACCTCCACATCTCTGGAGGCCGGATCGCCCAAGAGGGGGAAAATTCCCTCTCAGGGGCATCCCCCATGGCTGCCGATAGCAGCCCGGAGTGGGATCCTAGGGCCAAGCCCCTGGAGAAGTCGTAAGTATCCGAACACGCATATGCGTCCGGGATTGTTTTTGGGTATAGTAGTTTTGACTGTTGCCTGCATATTGCACAGTCCGGCAAGGTCCTGCGCCGGCCGGTCCTCGTCGGAGGATTCACTAGGCTCAGACGCCTTGGCAAGCGAGACACCTCCGCAAGCCCCTTCCCCAAAGTCCGGGCGCGACACTGAGGTGTCATCTCGACAAGACCCGGACCAGGGAGGACATATTCCTGGTGCCGGACACGCGGGGATGGATACGGCCCCTGGGACCTCTAAGGTTTCGGGATCGAGCGAGTAGCCACCCCTGATGGTGGGGGGCCTGCCTACCCCGCCGGCGTCCTCTGTTCGAGCAGAGCTGCATGGCGGTCTATCGACAGTGTTGAAGAACACGCCTATTGTCGATGAGCATCGGGCCCTCATGGGCGCGGTGGTCGAGAAGATTCAGTCCGCCGAGAGCGGGCTGAACGAGTCCTGCCTTGGCCTTATAAAGGCTTTTGAGGTATGTTTCCTAGGAAACCTTTGAGGAATTGTCATAATATGAGTAGTAGGCCCTGATGCACTGTTCGACGGAGGAGACAAAGCCGGGCAGGGGATCAAATCCCCTGTACTCGTAGGAGCCTATGTGAATGACTTATGTCCTTTTGTGTGAAAACATGCATATGCAAATAGGACGGCCGCTTATAATGCAGAATTGTCCGAACTGAAGCAGAGCCTTACACGGGCCGAGGAGGAACTCGGCCGTGTGAAGAAGCAACTGGAAGAAAAGCAAGGTATGTTGAAAACATTTGTCTTGAAGTTGGCACAAACGAATAGTTGTGCATAATGAAAAATATTTGATTTGTGTGCCCTAGGAGCGGGTGCCGAATACAAGGCACTAAAGGAAGCTTTGGTTGATGCCAACAAGAAGGCTGAGGCCGAACAGGCGCTTCGTGAGAAACACGAGGCCAGGGTTATCTCGGCTGAGCGAGAGCTCCAGGAAGCTGCAAACAAAAGCGAGGGCTTGGAGCAGGGTCTAAAAGGGAAAGAATCCGAACTCGCCCAAGCTCTCGAGGCTGTGGAAGGTGCTCGGGAAGAAGCCCGAGGTGCTGTGCGGGACATTCAGGAGGCCTGGAAAGTTGCGGCTGGTAAGGCCTTTTGTATTCTTAGCTCTTTATATGTGAGAATGTGAAGAATCCTAAGCGGCAAGCTTTATTCTTATTTTTCCAGGGGCTTTTGCGGATCTTCCTCGCAGCATATCAGATGCCGCCCAATTCTACCGCACCAAGGAGAAGAAGACTGCGGAGAGGGATTTCTGGTCGTAGTATCTGGCGCCGAACTATCCGGCGCCATTTATCGATCAGCTGAAACAGCTGGTCGAACTGCACCAGGCGGCCGAACTAGCCATGAAGGACTTAGTTGTCCGGCTGTGGCCTGCGGAGCCGATTCCAAGCAGTTACTTCGGACTCGTCACGCGGATTGTGGGCGCCTGTCCTCGGCTTGATGCTATCAAGCGCTCAGTCTGTATAGAAGGTGCACTCATGGCATTTGCCCATGCAAAAGTGCATTGGGGGAGGCTTGACGCGGAGAAGCTGATGACTGAGGGGCCGCCGGAGGGTAAGGAGCACCGCAAGCCTGAGCTGTACTATGAAGGTGTAATGAAAGGGGCCCGCCTTGTGGCAGACAAGTGTGCTAAAGACATTATATTTCCCTAAGGGCATTTGTGCCGCTTGTTGTAATGTGGGATAATGGCATGTTTATTATATATTGCCTATTTTGTTTGAACATATGTCCTTCCTGTGCGGCTGTTTATTTTATGCAAATCCTGAGAGTTGGCTAGTCGTCGGCTTCTGCCCCTCGTAAAAAGAGTACGGGGGTGTTGGGGATATATCTGAACGCTCTTTATCCCATAGTTGAGTCCTTTTAAGGAGATGTGTCTTTCCACGAACCAGGCAATCGGACTATAATGCTTTATTACTCTCACTTAGCCATAGTAACTCGAGTATGGTTGGCGCAGCCCCTAGTGTTCAGAAGGCCGAACTGGGGCCTCTATTGGCGCCTAATCAGAAGACCGATCCGTCGCACTCAACATTTATAATGGCGTTGCGCGGAATAAATCTTTAAGGATTTTATAACCTCTCGAATAGCGGACCAGCTCTCGCTTCATCATGACGGTCGGTTTTCGGCTTTCTCTATTGAGGTGCTCGTCCAGCTGAACTGGGACACAATCGCAGTAGTTCTCCCAACGCTACCTTAGCCGATAGAACGGAACGTAAGGTACCAAAACATGGGAGCCGGGCAAACCCAACCAATGACCCAAGACATGATTCGGAGCAGATGCATATAGTGCTATAAGTTCGGGGTGCCGAGCAACCGAAAAGGTGGTCGGACTTTATTGCCGTACTGTGAAGCCCCTGGTATAACCAGGCGAACGCGAAGCATGGCTGTCATTTTGGGCAAATGGGCGTCGACGATACGCGATGGCTGGTGTGTATTTTCTAAGTCCACGCATTGTAGTAGGATGATATGTCTATGCATATGAGTATGATGTATGAAAAGAGGTGTTGTTTGGCGGAACCTGTGGTGGCTGGACTGGAGGGGGTTGCGAGTGGATCAAGAATGAATCCAGACTGCCTTCTACCTGCATGTTCCTGCCATTGTGTGTCCGGGCTAATTCCATGCCGCCAATCCTGTTCTGCGTCAATCGTTAGTTTGTAAATGCAAAAATGCTTGGAGGCAGCTGGGCATCCTCTTGTTGTTGGTCCCAGGGTCCCTAATCGGGCCCCGGTGTGCCCAACCGTTATACCGTGAGGTAGTGCGAACTCCGCAATGGGTGTTCGGATGGTTGGCCTGGGTAATTTACCACGTGGAATCTAGTCGACGTGGTTTATCCCGTTGGCATACGGTAAACGACCATATGGTGGGAAGTGCCGGAGATTTATTGTTTGGCGTAGCATTTTTTGGGTGATCCGAAGACAACCGTTAGAGTGGTGGGCCAATAAAACTTGGCCTTTGCGCCTTACATCCTTTAGAAGATGTTATTCGTGGCTTCATTCCTTTGTGGGCTTTGCGTGTTATGGAGCCCCCGGACTACTAGGTCTAGAGGTACTGCAATTGACTTGCTGTGGTTTATGTGATCCTGTGCGATCGGCCGTACTGTTATGCTCTGGGGAGGGGGGTCTTGACGAGGCGCCTTGCTACCTCTTGAGCACTGCGTTGGATTTCCCCGAAGAGGAGAGGATGATGCAGTAAAGTAGCGTAAGTATTTCCCTCAGTTTTTGAGAACCAAGGTATCAATCCAGTAGGAGACCACACACAAGTCCCTCGTACCTACACAAAACGATAGCAACTCGCAACCAACGCTTAGGGGTTGTCAATCCCTTCACGGTCACTTACCAGAGTGAGATTTGATAGAGATAATATTTTTGGTATTTTTGATAGATAGATGCAAAGTAAAAAGTAAAGGCAAAGTAAAAATAAAGCAAGTAAATAAAGTGATATAGATTGATATGATGAGAGTAGACCCGGGGTCCATAGGTTTCACTAGTGGCTTCTCTCAAGAGCATAAGTATTCTACGATGGGTGAACAAATTACTGTTGAGCAATTGACAGAATTGAGCATAGTTATGAGTATATCTAGGCAAAGATCATGTATATAGGCATCCCGTCCAACACAAGTAGATCGAAACGATTCTGCATCTACTGCTATTACTCCACTCGTCGACCGCTATCCAGCATGCATCTAGTGTATTAAGTAAAACAGAGTAACGCCGTAAGCAAGATGACATGATGTAGAGGGATAAATTCATGCAATATGATAAAAACCCCATCTTGTTATCCTCGATGGCAACAATACAATACGTGCCTTGCAACTCTTTCTGTCACTAAGTAAGGACACCGCAAGATTGAAACCCAAAGCTAAACACTTCTCGCATTGCAAGAACTACCAATCTAGTTGGCCAAACCAAAAAGATAATTCGAAGAGACTTGCAAAGATAACTCAATCATACATAAAAGAATTCAGAGAAGAATCAAATATTTTCCATAGATAATACTGGATCATAAACCCACAATTCATCGGTCTCAACAAACACACTGCAAAAAGAAGATTACATCGAATAGATCTCCACGAGAGAGGGGGAGAACATTGTATTGAGATCCAAAAAGAGAGAAGAAGCCATCTAGCTACTAGCTATGGACCCGAAGGTCTGAAGTAAACTACTCACACTTCCTCGAAGGGGCTATGGTGATGATGTAGAAGCCCTCCGTGGTGGATGCCCCCTCCGACGGAGCTTCGAAACAGGCCCCAAGATGGGATCTCGTGGATATAGAAGGTTGCGGCGGTGGAATTAGGTTTTTGGCTCCTGTTCTGATCGTTCGGGGGTACGTAGGTATATATAGGAGAAAGGAGTACGTCGGTGGAGCTCCGAGGGGCCCACGAGGTAGGGGGCACGCCCAGGGGGGGCGCCCTCCACCGTCGTGACCTCCTCGGGCACTGCTTGGAGTAGGGTCCAAGTCTCCTGGGTCACGTTCGGTTGGAAAATCACGATCCCGAAGGTTTCATTCTGTTTGGACTCCGTTTGATATTCTGTTTCTTCGAAATACTGAAAAAGGCAAAAAACAGCAATTCTGGGCTGGGCCTCCGGTTAATAGGTTAGTCCCAAAAGTAATATAAAAGTGGAAAATAAAGCCCAATATAGTCTAAAACAGTAGACAAAGTAGCAGGGAGCAATCAAAAATTATAGATACGTTGGAGACGTATCAGGCATCCCCAAGCTTAATTCCTGCTCGTCCTCGAGTAGGTAAATGATAAAAAATATTTTTTGATGCGGAGTGATACTTTTGCATAATTTCAATGTAAATCTTCTTAATTGTGATATGAATATTTAGATCCGAAAGATTCAAGAAAAAAGTTCATATTGACACAAAAATAATAATACTACAAGCGTACTAATCAAAGCAATCATGTCTTCTCAAAATAACATGGCAAAAGAAAGTTCATCCCTACAAAATCATATAGTTAGGCTATGCTTCATTTTCGTGACACAAAGATGTTCCCAACTTCTATACCACCGATCACAAGCCAAGCAATTGTTTCATACTTAAATAATCTCAAACTTTTTCAACCTTCACGCAATACATGAGTGTGAGCCATGGATATAGCACTATGGGTGAAATAGAATATGATGATGGGGATTGTGTGGAGAAGACAAAAAGGAGAAAGTCTCACGTTGACGAGGCTAATCAATGGACTATGGAGATGCCCATCAATTGATGTCAACATGAGGAGTAGGGATTTCCATGCAACGGATGCACTAGAGTTATGAATGCTCAATAAAAGAAAACTAGTGGGTGTGCATCCAACTTGCTTGCTCACGAAGACCTAGGGCATTTGAGGAAGCCCATCGTAGGAATATACAAGCCAAGTTCTATAATAAAAAATTCCCACTAGTATAACAAAAAGATAACTTATGAGACTCACTACATGAGGAACAAGGTGCTACTTTGAAGCACAATATATGAGACTCACTACATGAAGAACAAGGTGCTACTTTGAAGCACAAGTGTGGAAAAAGAGATAGTAGCATTGCCCCCTTTTTTATTTTTTTGGGTCTTTTTTTTTTCTTTTTTGGCCTTTCTCTTTTTTATTTGGGCAATGCTCTAATAATGATGATCATCACAATTCTATTGATTACAACACAAGGATTACAACTCGAAACTTAGTACAAGATATGACTCTATATGAATGCCTCCGGCGGTGTACCGGGATGGTGCAATGAATCAAGAGTGAAATGTATGGAAAATAATGCATGGTGGCTTTGCCACAAATACGATGTCAACTACAAGATCATGCAATGGCAATATGACAAAAGTAATGTATGTCATGATGATGATGGTGGAAGTTGCATGGCAATATATCTCGGAATGGCTATGGAAATGCCATGATAGGTAGGTATGGTGGCTGTTTTGAGGAAGATATAAGGAGGTTTATGTGTGATAGAGTATATCGTATCACGGGGTTTGGATGTACCGGCAAAGTTTGCGCCAACTCTCAAGGTGAGAAAGGGCAATGCACTGTACCAAAGAGGCTAGCAAAGGTGGAAAGGTGAGAGTGCGTATAATCCATGGACTCAACATTAGTCAAAAGAACTCATATACTTATTGCAAAAATTTAGAAGTCATCAAAAATTCAAGTACTACGTGCATGCTCCTAGGGGGATAGATTGGTAGGAGAAGACCATCGCTCGTCCCCGATCGCCACTCATAAGGATGCACAAGCCAGGTACACTTCATGTTTCAAATTTGTTACACAACTTTAACCATACGTGCATGCTACGGGACTTGCAAACTTGAACACAAGTATTTCTCAAATTCATAATCACCCAACTAGCACGACTTTGATATTATCACCTCCATATCTCAAAACAATTATCAAGCATCAAACTTATCTTAGTATTCATTTCACTCAAAAGAAAGTTTCACATATCTTGAATACCAAGTATATTAACATTAAGCGAATTACCATGCTATTAAAGACTCTCAAAATAATCTAAGTGAAGAATGAGAGATCAAATAGTTTCTTTAAAACAAATCCACCACCGTGCTCTAAAAGATCTAAGTGAGGTACTAGAGCAAAAATTATTACGCTCAAAAGATATAAGTGAAGCACTATAAGCAAAACTATCAAGCTCAAAAGATATAAGTGAAGCACATAGAGTATTCTAACAAATTCCAATTCATGTATGGCTCTCTCAAAAGATGTGTACAGCAAGGATGATTGTGGTAGACTAACAAGAAAAGACACAAATAATACAAGATGCTCCAAGCAAAACACATATCATGTTGGTGAATAAAAATATAGCTCCATGTAAATTACCAATGGAAGTGGACGAAAGAGGGGATGCCTTCCGGGGCATCCCCAAGCCTGGACTTTTTAGTGTCCTTGGATTATCTTGGGGGTGCCATGGGAATCCCCAATCTTAGGCTCTTGCCACTCCTTGTTCCATAATCCATCAGAAGAATTCACCCAAAACTTGAAAACTTCACAACACAAAACTCAACAGAAATCTCGTGAGCTCCGTTAGAGAAAGAAAACAAAAATCTACTTCAAGGTACTGTAATGAACTCATTATTTATTTATATTTGTGTTAAACCTACTGTATTCCAACTTCTCTATGGTTTATAAACTAATTTACTAGCCATAGATTCATCAAAATAAGCAAACAACACACGAAAAACAGAATCTGTCAAAAACAGAACAGTCTGTAGCAATCTGTAACTAACGCAAACTTCTGGAACTCTAAAGATTCTACCAAAATAGGAAGTCCTGGACAATTTTTTTATTGATCAGAAGCAAAAAGAATCAACGCAAAATCACGTTCCTGTGATTTAAAAAAATTATATTCGTGCGCGCAAAGTTTCTGTTTTTCAGCAGAATCAAATCAACTATCATCGTAGGTTATCCTATAGGTCTTACTTGGCACAAACACTAATTAAAACATAAAACCACATCCAAACAGAAGGTAGATGGATTATTTATTCCTAGACAGAAGCAAAAACATAAAACACAAAATAAATCGGGTTGCCTCCCAACAAGCGCTATCGTTTAACGCCCTTAGCTAGGCATAAAAGCAAGGATAGATCTAGGTATTGCCATCTTTGGTAGGCAATCCTTAAGTGGCTCTCATGATAGATTCATATGGTAATTTTATTTTATTTCTAGGGAAGTGTTCCATACCCTTCTTTAAGGGAAATTGGAATCTAATATTCCCTTCCTTCATATCAATAATTGCACCAATTGTTCTAAGGAAAGGTCTACCCAGAATAATAGGACATGAAGGATTGCAATCTATATCAAGAACGATAAAATCTACGGGAACATAATTCCTATTTGAAACAATAAGAACATCATTAATTATTCCCATAGGTTTTTTAATAGTGGAATCCGCAAGATGCAAGTTTAGAGAGCAATCATCAAAATCACGGAAATCTAGCATATCACATAAAGTTTTGGGGATAGTAGAGACACTAGCACCCAAATCACACAAAGCATGAAACTCAAAATCTTTAATTTTAATTTTAATAGTAGGTTTCCACTCATCATAGAGTTTTCTAGGGATAGAAACTTTCAACTCAAGTTTTTCTTCATAAGATTGCGTCAAGGCATCAACAATGTGTTCGGTAAAGGCCTTATTTTGACTATAAGCATGAGGAGATTCTAGCACAGATTGCAACAAGGAAATACAACCAATCAAAGAGAAATTTTCATAATTACATTACTTGAGATCCAAAATAGTGGGTTTGGCAACATCACGGTTTTTATTTATTTCAATCCCACTTTCATCAATTTCATCATCAAGATCTAGAAACTCCGAATTCTTAGAACGCCTTCTAGGTAAAGGAAGATAATCTTCAGATTCATCAAGATTCATATTGCAAAACAAAGATTTAATGGGGGACACATCAATAACTTTTAGATCTTCATCTTGATTTTCACAGGGATTGGAAGAACACGCTTTAATAAAAGCATCTTTGGAAGCACGCATCCTAGCGGTTCTTTCCTTGCACTCATCAATGGAAAATCTCATGGCTTTGAGAGACTCATTGATAAAATGCTTAGGAGGAATAGATCTAAGCTTTAAAGAACCAATTTCAAGAGAAATTCTATCAACGTTCCTAGCCAAATCATCAACTTTAAGCAATTTCTCTCCAAGCAAAGCATCAAAATTCTTTTGTGAATTCATAAACTCTTTAACACTACTCTCAAATTCAGAGGGCATCTTATTAAAATTTCCATAAAAGTTATTGTAGGAATTTCCATAATTATTAGAAGGATTACTAGGATAAGTCCCAGGATTAAAATTCCTTCTATAAGCGTTGTTTCCAAAACTATTCCTACCAACAAAATTCACATCCATAGATTCATTATTATTCTCAAGCAAAGTAGACAAAGGCATATCATTGGGATCAAGAGGAGTATTTTTAGGAGAAAACATCTTCATAAGTTCATCCACCTTTTCACTCAAAACATTGATTTCTTCTATAGCATGCACTTTTTTACTAGAAGATCTTTCGGTGTGCCATTGAGAATAATTAGCCATAATATCATCAAGCAATTTGGTAGCATCCCCTAACGTAGTTTCCATAAAAGTGCCTCCCGCGGCCGAATCTAAAAGATTTCTAGAAGCAAAATTCAATCCGGCATAAAATTTTTGTATGATCATCCATAAATTCAAACCATGAGTAGGGCAATTGCGAAGCATTAATTTCATTCTTTCCCAAGATTGGGCAACATGCTCATGATCAAGTTGTTTAAAATTCATGATATCGTTCCTAAGAGTGATAATCTTAGCGGGAGGAAAATACTTAGAGATAAAAGCATCTTTGCACTTGTTCTAAGAATCAATACTATTTTTAGGAAAAGACAAAAACCAAACTTTAGCACGATCTCTAAGTAAAAACAAAAAATAACTTTAATTTGACAATATTGTTATCCGTATCTTTCTTCTTTTGCATATCACACAAATCAACAAAATTGTTTAGATGAGTAGCGGCATCTTCACTAGGAAGGCCAGCGAATTGATCTTTCATAACAAGATTCAACAAAGAGGTATTGATTTCCCAAGACTCATCATTATTAAGAGGAGCAATCGGAGTACTAAGGAAATCATTATTATTGGTATTCGAGAAATCACACAATTTGGTATTATCTTGTGCCATGGCAACAAGTAATCCAACACACAAGCAAACAGAAAGGCAAAGGGAAAAAGGCAAACGGGAAATAGAGGAGGAGACTAGGAAAAAGAGGGCAAATAAAACGGCAAGGGTGAAGTAGGGGAGTGGAAAATGAGAGGCAAATGGCAAATAATGTAATGCGAGAGATAGGGATTGTGATGGGTACTTGGTATGGTTGACTTGCTTGCCTGAGCCACCCCGGCAACGGTGCCAGAAATTCTTCTTGCTACCTCTTGAGCACTGCGTTGGATTTTCCCGAAGAGGAGAGGATGATGTAGTAAAGTAGCGTAAGTATTTCCCTAAGTTTTTGAGAACCAAGGTATCAATCCAGTAGGAGACCACGCACAAGTCCCTCGTACCTACACAAAACGATAGCAACTCAGAACCAACGCTTAGGGATTGTCAATCCCTTCACGGTCACTTACAAGAGTGAGATCTGATAGAGATAATATTTTTGGTATTTTTGATAGATAGATGCAAAGTAAAAAGTAAAGGCGAAGTAAAAACAAAGCAAGTAAATAAAGTGATATAGATTGATATGATGAGCCCGGGGGCCATAGGTTTCACTAGTGGCTTCTCTTAAGAGCATAAGTATTCTACGGTGGGTGAATAAATTAGTGTTGAGCAATTGACAGAATTGAGCATAGTTATGATTATATCTAGGCAATGATCATGTATATAGGCATCACGTCCAAAACAAGTAGATCGAAACGATTCTGCATCTACTAATATTACTCCATTCATCGACCGCTATCCAGCATGCATCTAGAGTATTAAGTGAAATAGAGTAACGTCGTAAGCAAGATGACATGATGTAGAGGGATAAATTCATGCAATATGATAAAAAAACCATCTTGTTATCCTCGATGGCAACAATACAATACGTGCCTTGCAACTCTTTCTGTCACTGAGTAAGGACACCGCAAGATTGAACCCAAAGCTAAACACTTCTCCCATTGCAAGAACTACCAATCTAGTTGGCCAAACCAAAAAGATAATTCAAAGAGACTTGCAAAGATAACTCAATCATACATAAAAGAATTCAGAGAAGAATCAAATATTTTCCATAGATAATACTGGATCATAAACCCACAATTCATCGGTCTCAACAAACACACCACAAAAAGAAGATTACATCAAATAGATCTCCACGAGAGAGGGGGAGAACATTGTATTGAGATCCAAAAAGAGAGAAGAAGCCATCTAGCTACTAGTTATGGACCCGAAGGTCTGAAGTAAACTACTCACACTTCATCGGAGGGGCTATGGTGATGATGTAGAAGCCCTCCATGGTGGATGCCCCCTCCGGCAGAGCTCCGGAACAGGCCCCAAGATGGGATCTCGTGGATATAGAAGGTTGCGGCGGTGGAATTAGGTTTTTGGCTCCTGTTCTGATTGTTCGGGGGTACGTAGGTATATATAGGAGGAAGGAGTACGTCGGTGGAGCTCCGAGGGGCCCACGAGGTAGGGGGCGCACCCAGGGGGGCGCGCCCTCCACCCTCATGACCTCCTCGGGCACTGCTTGGAGTAGGGTCCAAGTCTCCTGGGTCACATTCGGTTGGAAAATCACGATCCCAAAGGTTTCATTCCGTTTGGACTCCGTTTGATATTCTGTTTCTTCGAAATACTAAAAAAGGCAAAAAAACAGCAATTCTGGGCTGGGCCTCCGGTTAATAGGTTAGTCCCAAAAGTAATATAAAAGTGGAAAATAAAGCCCAATATAGTCCAAAACAGTAGATAAAGTAGCATGGAGCAATCAAAAATTATAGATACGTTGGAGACGTATCACGCCTCCCTTTATTGCTTCCAGCGTGCGACCAACTGCTTTGTTTTGAGGATCTTGCATTCCCTATTGGTATGATTTGCCGTCCTTCTAGGAGTACCATGAATTTCGCATGGTTGATCGAGCGTGTGGCTCAGGCCGGATAGGCTTGAGATGCTCTTTGCCCGTTGACCGAACTTGTATTTACTGGACCTGGCACTAGTTTCCTTGACTTGACATTTGTTGCCATTGCACCGAGGCTTGAGGGTGTCTCCTGGCATATCCTTCTTATTCTCTTGGACCGTAATGATGTGAGGGCATCGGGGTGTGCGCCTTGGGTTCTCCTGCTTGGGTTGAGGTAGCCAGTTGTGCCGTGTATGCTTTTAGTTGGGGCTGTCGAGTTCGTGCCTTTCAGTGGCCAGTACCTTGGTCCACCTATCTGTTAGCAAGTCTTGGTCAGCTTTAAGCTGCTCTTGCCTCTTTTGCATGCTCCTTGCCGTGGCCATGAGCCTTCGCTTGAAGCGAACTTGTTCTACTGGATCTTCAGGTACGCCGAATTCGTCATTGTGGCTTACCTCGTCGTCATTGGTTTCCTTCGGAGTGTCCACCATATATCTATTGTATGAGGAGGTGGCCGTCCAGCGCCCTATGAGCGGTGGCTCCTGTAATTCTCCTACATCGTCGTCCATACCGTCGATGTCTTCGGAGTCGAATTCAAGCACGTCGGTTAAATCGTCGATCGTGGCAATGAAGTGGGTGGTGGGTGGGCAGCAAATTCCATCGTTGTCTGCTTCCCACTCAAGCCGGACATAGTTCGGCCTAGAGTCTCCTGACAAAGAGAGAGACATCAATAAGTCTAGCATGTCGCCCAAAGGCGAGTGCTGAAAGACGTCCGCCGCGGTGAACCATCATCGGGGCCCAACCAGGATTGGCGGGCTCGGGGACGCGCGGACTGGAACCTACCTCCGGATATGAATTCGGGGGTCCGGAGTCACAGGCTCCCTCAGAAGTGAGGCCTGTGTTTGGCTCCATCGCAGATGAGGGTACGGCCTGTGGGGCGGGGTCCAGCCCTCCGTCCTTAGGCAACGCAACCTGCCCTAGATTTAGATCCGAGGCTTCTGCCGGGGTGATATCCCGAGCATCGTCTGACAGCTGGTCTGAGCCGTGCTTATCGTGACTGTTCGGCGCTCCTAGCGCTGGCCCGAATCCGTCGAAGATCAAGTCCCCGCGAGTATCTGTTGTGTAGTTCAAGTTTCCGAACCTGACCTGGTGGCCAGGGGCATAGCTATCGATCTGCTCCAGGTGGGCAAGCAAATTGGCCCGTAGTGCGAAGCCGCCGAACACGAAGACCTGTCCTGGGAGGAAAGTTTTGCCCTAGACAACGTCGTTGATGATGATTGAGGGAGCCATCGAGCCTAACAGTGACGACAAAGAGGAACTCTCAATGAAAGCACCAATGTCAGTGTCAAAACCGGCGGATCTCGGGTAGGGGGGGCAAACCTGGGTAAACATTTGTGTCCCTTGCTTCCTGTTACCATCAGCCTTGATGCACAGATCTGGAACCCCTACCCGAGATCCGCCGGTTTTGACACTGACACCCTCCTCACCGGGCGCGCTGGCCTTGCAAGGAACACATCCACAGTTGCGGCCTTGCCTCGCAGGCTCGCGTCCGCCACCGTCAGATGTGGACTTGAGCTTATGTTAATGCCCCTGCCTCGCCCCGCTGATCCTACCACCTCCAAGCGCCCCGACCTCGCTTGGCCTCACTCCGAGCTGCCGGCCATTGTCGATGCCTCTACGGCCCTGAGACACCGCCCCCGCTCATTTTCGCTCCGGATGGCTAGGGCGCGCTAAGACACCTCAAAGCCCGGCCGCGCGTCGCCTCTGAGTTGCCTCCGCCACTCACCTCCACAGCCACGACTTCACCTCTGTTGTCGCTCCGCCATCGCGCGTCGAGCCGGCCCTGCCTCCCTCGCCGTCGCACGACAACCTCCCTACCTCGCTTCATCGTCGCTCCTGTGAGCCGGCCGCCTCGCCCTACCACCAAAGCTTGTCCTCTGCTGCGGCCGCGCCAGGCTGGCCTCTGCCGCATGGCTTTGCCTAAAGTCGCCCACCGGCTCCAGCCCGGCCCTGCCTCCGAGCAGTCATCGCTAGCTTGGCGTTGCCTTGCCACCTTGCCTCGGCCTCGAGCCACCGCTGCGGCCACGACAATCTACCACACGCCGCCGCCTCCACCTCGCTGCCGCGGGACGGCCGGCGTACCAAGCCGCCACCATCTCGCGCTGTGCTGAGCGTCATCGCCCCTCGCGCTGCTCTAAGCCGCTCGGCCTCACCTCGCGCTGCCCTCGCACCTCCGCTCGTCGCCTTGCCCAGCCAGCTGCACCGTGCCGGCTCCGCACGCGCCTGCGCTGCCTGGTAGTTGGCTGCCGGCTCGCCAGTCCCCCATGCCAGCTGTCACATTGCCTCTGTCCGCACCTGCGAGCTAGCCCGCATCCGCTGCATGTGACCCGCCCTGCCCTGCCTCCCTGATGGCCTCCCGTGCTACCGGCCCCGCTTGCCTCGCTTCGGCCCCGGCCTCCTGAGCTGCCCACTCTACGGCTCCGCCTCGCCTGGTCCACCCCGCCCGCAGTCGCTAGCAACGCCGCCCGCACTGAGTGCAGCCACGGACCGCCCACCGGCTACTGCCACGCCCCGCGCCTCGTCGCCTCCGCCTTGTTCACACCCTAGCCTCTGCTATCGCGTGTCGCCTCCGCCTTGTGCACACCCTTGCACGTCCGCCCAGGGGCTATTTGCCTAGCTCGGCTGGATAAAATCTCAAAAAAGGGGGAGCTGCGGCAACATCTGAGACCGCTAATTGTTAGAGTACTATGTTTACACTGGATGAGTCGCACCATTACCAGGTTATCTACGGACGCTACATACGGATCATCTGTCATCCAAACAAATCAGGTGAAATCCATCCAGTCTATTTTTCTTGATACATTTTTATTCTTTCGAGAACAATTACTCTGGCTTGCGATATTTGTTATATAGGACAATTATTCACTGAAAGGTCGATCTTCGTGCCACGGATATAGAGATCTCTCCAACATTATCAAGCACCAGCATCTGACCGTGTTGCATTGTTCGAGGAATGTGTCTACAAGCCGCCGCCTCTATGGTTCAGTTTACACCAACGCGCGGCCGACTCACGTGCCTACACTGGCTTATAATGTCACGGCTGGTTTATGCCATAGCCAAGTATGAAGAATGTCAAGCCGACTCCACGAGTCTTCTTATAAGACTTGGAGGCTACACAGACATGATGAAATAACATGTGCTGCTGCCATGTGTGATTTTGGTAATAGATGACATTCTCTATGGACTAATGGTTACCTTGAGTTCTATTCATAGGATCTGTCCATAGGCTTTTCTTTAAGTCCATTTGTTGGTTTCAAGGAGTTTATGTGTTGTCCAAGGTGCTCTTCAAGGAATTATCCAAAGAGTAGTCATGTGAGAGTTGAGCTTATTGCAAGCATGTCTTAAAGAAGAAGATTGTGTGAACATTCATGTTTACCTTCAAGACATCATCCTAATGAAGAGAGTTGAAAAGATTCAAGGTTGATCAACTATGTCAAAGAGTGATTCAAGTTGCTCAACACACAAAGCGTAGAAGATGTACCATGTGGGATCGAGTGATCTCATGGTATGGTAAGTGCTACCTCTTGAGCTTGCGTTGGTTTTTCCCTTGAAGAGCAAAGGGTGATGCAGCAAAGTAGAGTAAATATTTCCCTTAGCTTTTGAGAACCAAGGTATCAATCCAGTAGGAGACAATGCAACAAGCCACCGAATACGTGCACAAACAAACACCAACTTGCACGCAACGCGATAAAGGGGTTGTTAATCCCTTCACGGTTATTTTCAAGTGAGATCTGATAGAGATGGATAAACAACAAAGTAATATTTTTGGTATTTTGGTTTATGGAACGGAAAGTAAAAGGTTGCAAAGAAAGTAAATAGGAAACTAAAATTGTAGATCAGAAACTTTTATGATGGAAAATAGAAGATTATATGATGGAAAATAGACCTTGGGGCCATTTCACTAGAGTCTTCTCTCAAGATAGAAAATATTACAGTGGGTGAACAAATTACTGCCGAGCAATTGATAGCAAAGCATAGAGTTATGACGATATCTAAGGCAATGATCACGAATATAGGCATCACATCCATATCAAGTAGACCGAAACGATTCTGCATCTACTGCTATTACTCCACACATCGACCGCCTCCTGCCTGCATCTAGAGTATTAAGTTCATAAGAACAGAGTAACGCATTAAGTAAGATGACATGATGTAGCGGGATAAACTCAAGCAATATGATGAAAACCCCAGCTTGTTATCGTCGATGGCAACAATACAATACATGTCGGTTCCCCTTCTGTCACTAGGATCAAGCACCGCAAGATTGAACCCAAAGCTAAGCACTTCTCCCATTGCAAGAAAAACCAATCTAGTTGGCCAAACCAAATCGATAGTTCAAAGAGACTTGCAAAGATATCAAATCATGCATATAAGAATTCAGAGGAGATTCAAATAATATTCATAGATAAGCTGATCATAAATCCACAATTCATATGATCTCGGGAAACACATCGCAAAAAAGTATTGCATCGGATAGATCTCCAAGAGAATCAAGGAGAACATGGTATTGAGAATCAAAGAGAGAGAAGAAGCCGTCTAGATACTAGCTATGGACCCGTAGGTCTGTGGTAAACTACTCACACTTCATCGGAGAGGCAATGGTGTTGATGTAGAAGCCCTCCGTGATCGAATCCCCCTCCGGCAGGATGCCGAAAAAGGCCCCTAGATGGGATCTCATGGGTACAGAAGGTTTCGGCGGTGGAAAAGTGGTTTCACGACTCCCCTGGAAGGTTTTGGGATATTTGAGAATATATAGGCGGAAGAAATAGGTCCGTGGAGTCACGAGGGGGCCCACAAGTGTGGGGGCGCACCCTCCCACCTTGTGGCCGCTTCGTGGCTTTCCAGACTTGCACTCCAAGCCCTCTGGATGTCTTTTGGTCCAAGAAAAATCATCGCGAAAGTTTCATGCCGTTTGGACTCTATTTGGTATTCCTTTTCCGCGAAACTCTAAAACAAGGAAAAAACAGAAACTGGCACTCGGCTCTAGGTTAATAGATTAGTCCGAAAAATCATATAAAATAGCATATTAAAGCATATAAACATCCAAAACAGATAATATAATAGCATGGAACAATAAAAAATTATAGATACGTTCGAGACGTATCAGGCATCCCCAAGCTTAATTCCTACTCGTCCTTGAGTAGGTAAATGATAAAAACAGAATTTTTGATGTGGAATGCTACCTAACATATTTATCCATGTAATTCTCTTTATTGTGGCATGAATGTTCAGATCCGTAAAATTCAAAACAAAAGTTTAATATTGACATAAAAACAATAATACTTCAAGCATACTAACAAAATAATTATATCTTCTCAAAATAACATGGCCAAAGAAAGCTTATCCCTACAAAATCATATAGTCTGGCTTTGCTCCATCTTCATCACACAAAATATTCAAATCGTGCACAACCCCGATGACAAGCCAAGCAATTGTTTCATACTTTTGACGTTCTCAAACTTTTCAACTTTCATGCAATACATGAGCGTGAGCCATGGACATAGCACTATAGGTGGAATAGACGGTGGTTGTGGAGAATACAAAAAGAAGGAGATAGTCTCACATCAACTAGGCATATCAACGGGCTATGGAGATGCCCATCAATATATATCAATGTGAGTGAGTAGGGATTGCCATGCAACAAATGCACTAGATCTATAAGTTTATGAAAGCTCAAAAAGAAACTAAGTGGGCGTGCATAAAACTCGCTTGCTCATGAAGACCTAGGGAAATTTGAGTAAGCCCATCATTGGAATATATAAGCCAAGTTCTATAATGAAAGTTCCCACTAGTATATGAAAGTGATATCATAGGAGACTCTCTATCATGAAGATCATGGTGATACTTAGAGTAAAAGGATAGTAATGCCCCTTCTCTCTTTTCTCTCATTTTTTTATTTGGGCCTTCTCTCATTTTTTTTGGCCTCTTTTTTTCGTCCGGAGTATCATCCCGACTTGTGGGGGAATCATAGTCTCCATCATCCTTTCCTCACATGGGACAATGCTCTAATAATGAAGATCATCACACTTTTATTTACTTACAACTCAAGAATTACAACTCGATACTTAGAACAAAATATGACTCTATGTGAAAGCCTTCGGCGGTGTGCCGGGATGTGCAATGAATCAAGCGTGACATGTAAAAAAAATGATGGACGGTGGCTTTGCCACAAATACGATGTCAACTACATGATCATGCAAAGCAATATGACAATAATGGAGCATGTCATATAAACAGAATGGTGGAAAGTTGCATGGCAATATATCTCGGAATAACTATGTAAATGCCATAATAGGTAGGTATGGTGGCTGTTTTTAGGAAGGTGTATGGGTAGTTTATGGTACCGGTGAAAGTTGCGCGGTACAAGAGAGGCTAGCAATGGCGGAAAGGTGAGAGTGCGTATAATCCATGGACTCAACATTAGTCATAAAGAACTCACATACTTATTGCAAAAATCTATTAGTTATTGAAACAAGTACTACGTGCATGCTCCTAGGGGGATAGATTGGCAGGAAAAGACCATCGCTCGTCCCCGATCGCCACTCATAAGGAAGACAATCAATAAATAAACCATGCTCCGAGTTCATCACATAACGGTTCACCATACGTGCATGCTACGGGAATTACAAACTTTAACACAAGTATTTCTCAAATTCAAAACTACTCACTAGCATGACTTTAATATCACCATCTTCATATCTCAAAACAATCATAAAGAATCAAACTTCTCATAGTATTCAATGCCCTTTATATGAAAGTTTTTATTATATCCCTGTTGGATGCCCATCATATTAGGGATAATTCTATAACCAAAGAAAATTACCATGCTGTTTAGAGACTGTCAAAATAATATAAGTGAAGTGCGAGAGTTTATCAATTTCTATAAAATAAAACCACCGCCGTGCTCTAAAAGATATAAGTGAAGTACTAGAGCAAATTTTGCCTAGCTCAAAAGATATAAGTGAAGCACATAGAGTATTCTAATAAATCATGATTCATGTGTGTCTCTCTCAAAAGGTGTGAATTTCAAGGGTTATTGTGGCAAACTAAAAAGCAAAGACTCAAATCATACAAGATGCTCCAAGCAAAACACATATCATGTGGTGAATAAAAATATAGCCTCAAGTAAAGTTACCGATAGACAAAGACGAAAGAGGGGGTGCCTTCCCTGGGCATGCCCAAGCTTAGGATCTTGGTGTCCTTGAATATTACCTTGGGGGGCCTTGCTCATACCCAAGCTTAGGCTCTTGCCACTCCTTATTCCATAGTCCATCAAATCCTTACCCAAAACTTGAAAACTTCACAACACAAAACTCAACAAAAAATCTCGTCAGCTCCGTTAGTATAAAAATAAATCACCACTTTTGGTACTGTTGTGAACTCATTTTTTTATATTGGTGTAATATCTACTGTATTCCAACTTTTCCATGGTTCATACCCCCCGATACTAGCCATAGATTCATAAAAAAGCAAACAACACGCGAAAAACAGAATCTGTCAAAAACAGAACAGTCTATAGCAATCTGGATATTTAGAATATTTCTGTAACTCCCAAAATCAGGAGAAATTAGGAAGTCCGGAGAAATTTATTTATTAATCTTCTATAAAACTAATCAACTTAAAATCACGTTTCTGTGATTTATTAAAATTATTTTTGTGCATGCAAAAGTTTCTTTTTTTCAGCAAGATCAAATCAACTATTACCGAAGCTATCCCAAAGGTCTTACTTGGCACAAGCACTAATTAAAATATAAAACCACATCTAACCAGAGGCTAGATGTAATATTTATTGGGAAACAGCAAGGAAAAATATTTGGTTGTCTCCCAACAAGCGCTTTTCTTTAAAGCCTTTTAGCTAGGCATTGAGATTTCGATTATGCTCACATGAAAGATAGCCATTGAAACACGAAGAGAGCATCATGTAGCATGTTAAACCACATCTAAGTCTAACATACTTCCTATGCATAGGCATCTTATAGGCAAAAAAATTATCAAGACAAGCAAAAACCACCATATGCAAGGAAGAAGAAAGAAACAATAGCAATCTCAACATAATGAGGGGTAATTTTGTAACATGAAGATTTCTACAACCATATTTTCCTCTCTCATAATAATTACATGTGGGATCGTATTAAAACTCAACAATATAACTATCACATAAAATATTCTCTTTATGAACCACATGCATGCAAAGTTGACACTCTTCCAAAATAGTGGGATTATGATAAAATAAAGTCATGACCTCTCCGAACCCACTTTTATCAAAAACTTCATAAGATTGAACATTATCCAAATATGTGGGATCTAAAGTTGACACTCTTACAAACCCACTTTCAATATTATTGCAAACATTATTATCAATCTCATATTCATCATGGGGCTTAAATAAATTTTCAAGATCATAAGAAGAATCACCCCAATCGTGATCATTGCAACAAGTAGTGGACATAGCAAAACTAGCATCTCCACGCTTAGGATTTTGCATATTATTAGCACAATTGACATTCATAGAATTTATAATAACATCATTCCAATCATCCTTTTTATTCAAAGATCTATCATGAATCACTTCATAAAGTACTTCATCACAATTTTTGGATTCTCGAATTTCAAGCAAAACTTCATAAAGATAATCTACTGCACAAAACTCACTAGCAATTGGTTCATCATAATTGGATCTCTTAAAAAGATTGGAAAGTGGATGAGGATCCATAGATCTTAGGTTCTCTGATTTGCAATAAATACACAATTATTCCAACCAAACGAGCAAATGAGCCAAATAAGACATCAAGGCAAACGAAAAGACGAAGAGAAGAGGGGCGAAGAAAAAGCATTTTTCTCAAAAATCGTTTTAGAAGTGGGGGAGAGGAAAACGAGAGGCAAATGGCGAATAATGTAGTGCAAGGGATGAGAGTTTATGACGGGTACTTGGTATGTCTCGGCTTGGCGTAGATCTCCCCAGCAATGGCGCCAGAAATTCTTCCTGCTACCTCTTGAGCCTGCGTTGGTTTTTCCCTTGAAGAGGAAAGGGTGATGCAGCAAAGTAGAGTAAGTATTTCCCTCAGCTTTTGAGAACCAAGGTATCGATCCAGTAGGAGACAACGCAACAAGCCACCGAATACCTGCACAAACAAACACCAACTTGCACCCAACGCAATAAAGGGGTTGTCAATCCCTTCACGGTTATTTGCAAAGTGGGATCTTATAGAGATGGATAAATGGAAAAGTAATATTTTTGGTATTTTTGGTTTTTCAGATGGAAAGTAAAAGATTGCAAAGAAAGTAAATAGGAAACTAAAATTGTAGATCGGAAAATTGTATGATGGAAAATAGAAGATTATATGATGGAAAATAGACTCGTGGGCCATAGGTTTCACTAGAGGCTTCTCTCAAGATAGAAAATATTACGCTGGGTGAACAAATTAATGTCGAGCAATTGATACAAAAGCGCAAAGTTACGACGATATCTAAGGCAATGATCATGAATATAGGCATCACGTCCGTATGAAGTAGACCAAAATGATTCTGCATCTACTACTATTACTCCACACATCAACCGACTTATGCCTGCATCTAGAGTATTAAGTTCATAAGAACAGAGTAACTCATTAAGTAAGATGACATGCTGTAGCGGGATAAACTCAAGCAATGTGATGAGAACCCCATCTTGTTATCCTCGATGGAAACAATACAATACGTGTCGGTTCCCCTTCTATGACTAGGATCGAGCACCACAAGATTGAACCCAAAGCTAAGCACTTCTCCCATTGTAAGGAAAACCAATCTAGTTGGCCAAACCAAATCGATAGTTCGAAGAGACTTGCAAAGATATCAAATCATGCATATAAGAATTTAGAGGAGATTCAAATAATATTCATAGATAAGCTGATCACAAATCCACAATTCATCGAATCTCGGCAAACACACCGCAAAAAAGTATTACATCGAATAGATCTCCAAGAACATCGAGGAGAACATGGTATTGAGAATCAAAGAGAGAGAAGAAGCCATCTAGCTACTAGCTATGGACCCGTAGGTCTGTACTAAACTACTCACGCTTCATCGGAGAGGCAATGGTTTTGATGTAGAAGCCCTCCGTGATCGAATCCCCCTCTGGCAGGATGCCGAAAAAGGCCCCTGGATGGGATCTCACGGGTACAGAAGGTTGCGGCAGTGGAAAAGTCGTTTCGTGGCTCCCCTGGAAGGTTTTGGGATATTTGAGAATATATAGGCAGAAGAAATAGGTCGGTGGAGTCACGAGGAGCCCACAAGGGTGGGGGCGCGCCCTCCGACCTTGTGGCCGCCTCGTGGCTTTCCTGACGTGCACTCCAAGCCCTCTGGATGTATTTTGGTCCAAGAAAAATCATCGCGAAAGTTTCATTCCGTTTGGACTCCGTTTGGTATTCCTTTTCTGCGAAACTCTAAAACAAGGAAAAAAACAGAAACTAGCAATGGGCTCTAGGTTAATAGGTTAGTCCCAAAAATCATATAAATAGCATATTAATGCATATAAAACATCCAAAACAGATAATATAATAGCATGGAACAATCAAATATTATAGATACGTTGGAGACGTATAAGTAAGCATTGTCCATTATGCTTTGTGTACTAATCCATGGTCTACGTGAGAGTTCTATGTGGTGTTAGGTATGTTTCCATGGGCTTGCATCGAGAGGAAGATCTCATACAACCAATGGAGGATGACATCAAGTGGTGATCGTCATCAAGTTTGCGGTGTGCAAGTTCAAGTGGAGCATCACAAAGAGATCATGCTTGAAGCTTGTCGTTCATTGTGGTGACAATGGACTGGTGAAGATATGCCGAAGAGTGGCTCAACCATAGTGGAGTATGGGGGAGCAATCAACTTGAGGAAGTCAAGATCGTCATCATCTCAAGTGAGTAGCTTGATCGTATCTGTAAGTGCATCTAGTGCCACCCCTAGTTGGTTTTGGAGTATTGACGACAAAGTTGGTTGAGGGACTAATGCGTTTGTGAGAATTGCAGGATAACGCAGGTAGTGTCTCTCATCAATTCGGTTTACCTACCGGAGATGACCCCTAAAAATGTATGAAGACATTGAAGACAATGGTGGTATGAGAAGATATTCATATTGAAGACTATGACATGAGAAGACATTGTGTGAAGACTATGGAGCGCGAAGACTGTGTGGTTTCGTTGTTTCCTTTTCTTCTTTGTTGAGTCATAGGAACCACCGTACTATTAAGTGGGGTCCAAGTGAACTAAGTCAGAGTGACTGAAGTGATGCTCAACTCAATTCCTATGTCTTCGAGCGAAGACAATGAGAGCAAACCTTATCCTGAGCTGGATGAGTCAGCTTTGCTTGTAGCCCAAGTGAAGTTGCCGCGTGTGTTTGAAATCTGACCGTTGGAACACGTGTCAGTTCCTTAGTGACCCAAGGTCATTTTGGATAAATCAGGTCGGGTTGCCTAGTGGCTATAAATAGCCCACCCCCTACACCATAAATTGGTGGCTGCTCAGAGTTTGTGCACGGCTTTTGTCGTTTGAGAGCAACCCACCTCGAAGCATTTGAGAGAGAGAAATCCTTGCGAGGACAAAGCCCAAACACCCAGAGCCAAAGAGTGTTAGGCATCACTGAAGTCTTTCTATCTGTGTGACCTGAAGACTTATTACACTTGAGGACTGTGAATCCTCCATCCGGTTAGGCGTCGCGTTCTGAGCATCCAAGAGTCATTGTGGATTGCCGGTGAACAAAGTCTGTGAAGGTTTGGAAGTCTCCCTTGAAGACTTACCAGAGTGATTGGGCGAGGACTGGGTGTCCTTAGCTCAAGGGGAATAAGGTGAAGACACGGTCTTTTGAGTTAAATCTCAGCCTCCCTAGCCAGACGTACAGTTGTCACAGCAACTGGAACTGGTCTAACAAATCCTGTGTCTTCAACAAGCAACAGGTTCTATCCCTTCCCAACCTTACTTAAGTTTGTCTTCGTGAAGTCATTGCCTATCTGTGTATTTGTTTGACTTCATTGCTTGACTACTACTGTTGATTGGCTTCATACTATCTTCCATCTTGATCCTTACTATCTAGCTGCTATTAGTCCTGTACTTTCACATCATTGCATACTTGACTATGGTTTGCTTAGGGTAGTTTATCTTCCGCTGCATAACAATTAGGTCATTTCTGTTGTTTGTCTTTGAAACTTCCAAGTTTTGAATACTTTCATAAAAATCGCCTATTCACCCCCCCTCTAGTCGATACTAGCACTTTCAATTGGTATCAGAGCCTGGTACTCCCTTGTTCTGTGTGATTCGGTTTAACCACCTGGAGTTTCAGCTATGTCGACTGCAGGGATAATCAAGATCTCCGCTGCTTGCCCCGTGTTCGATGGAACTGAATATCCCTACTGGAAGAATAAGATGCGTATGCATCTTGAAGCCATTGATGTCGACCTATGGTATATCGTCAAGAATGGCGTTCGCAAAACTGGTGAAGGTGTCACCCCCACTGATGTCAAGAAGTTCATTCAACTGGACTCTACTGCAAAGAACATCATCTGTGGTCGTCTGACCAAAGGACAGTATGGCCGTGTGAGTGCTCTGGAAACGTCGAAGCTAGTCTGGGAC
The DNA here is from genome assembly GCF_002162155.2 of Triticum dicoccoides. Lineage (NCBI taxonomy): Eukaryota > Viridiplantae > Streptophyta > Magnoliopsida > Poales > Poaceae > Triticum > Triticum dicoccoides. Next base: position 401,951,077 of record NC_041387.1, read on the forward strand.
TGGCTATCCAAGGTCAACGAAGGCGTCTCAACCCAGAGAGATCAAAGAATCAATGTTCTTCGCAACCTCTTCAACCGCTTCAAGAGAAACGACAATGAAAATGTCCAGCTCACGTTTGATCGCCTCACTGATATCACAAATGAACTTCAAGCTCTTGGCGCAACTGAGATTACCAAGCATGAAATCGTCAAGACACTGCTGAGATCACTTGATAGCTCCTTTGACACCCTTGCCCTCATGATACAAGAACGTCCTGACTTCAAGACACTCGATCCGTCTGATATACTTGAGAGGCTCAACACACATGAGTTCCAGTTATCTGAGAAAAGAGATATCTATGGCCCAAACTATGGCCGAACTCGCGCTTTGAAGGCAAAAGTTGTTTCCTCGTCTGAAGAAGAATCTGACTGCAGTTCTGAAGATCCTGAAGACATTGGAAGGGAACTTGCTATGCTTGTGAAGAAGTTCCAGAAATTCACAAAGAAGAAAGGCTTCAGAAAGTCTTCACGATCCAGCTCAAGGAATGATGAAGCTTCCACCCATGATCACAAGAAGAGAACCTGCCACAAGTGCAAGAAACCCGGTCACTACATATCTGAGTGTCCATAGTGGGACAATGAGAAGAAGAAGAAGAGAAGCAAGGAATATGATTCCGATGACAAGAAGAAGAAGAAATCCTCAAAGTCTTCTAAGTCTTCTTCCAAGTCTTCATCATACAAGAAGAGCTCATCTGGCAAGGCTCGTGCTTTTGTTGGCAAGGAAATGGATTCAGAGGAGGAGTCTGCTTCGGAGGAGGCGGAGGTGAAGTCTGGAGAGGAGTCTGACCCTTGCGTTGCAAGTATGGCTCTAGCCACAGCCTATGTCGCCAAGTCCATCTTCAACACTGAAGACAATGACTTCCACACCAACGCTGAAGCTAATGACGACGACGATCCTACTCCCACCTACTGCTTCATGGCACGCGGTGCCAAGGGTACATCACCAAAAGCTTCAGAATGGATTATGGACAGTGGATGCACAAATCATATGACTGGTGATCGAAGTCTTCTCATGGACTCAACGTTACGTCCATCCGACAAGAGTCACATTACATTTGCTGACACTGGTAAAAGCAAGGTATTGGGTCTAGGTAGAGTTGCAATCTCAAAGGATCAACGCATGGATAAAGTGATGCTTGTTGAATCCCTTGGTTCAACTTAATGTCTGTCTCAATGCTTTGTGACTTGAACATGATTGTGATATTTGGCAAATATTGTTGCCTTGTACTAATGGAATCTGACAAATCTCTAGTCTTTGAAGGGTATCGAAAAGATGATCTATACATGGTAGATTTCTCAGCAGGTCCACAGCTTGCCGTATGTCTTCTCACAAAAGCTTCAGAATGCTGGCTCTGGCATCGAAGGCTAGGACATGCTGGCATGAGGAACTTACACTCACTCGTCAATAAGAAGCATGTCATTGGCATTGAGGATGTCAAGTTCAAAAAGGATCATCTGTGTGGTGCCTGTGAAGCTGGAAAGATGACAAGGGCAAAGCACCCCTCGAAGACAATCATGACAACATCACAACCCTTCGAGCTGTTACACATGGACTTATTTGGACCTACTCACTACTCCACCCTCACAACAACTGCCTGTCTCTATGGCTTCGTCATTGTTGATGACTACTCAAGATACACATGGGTTCATATAATTCTTTACAAGACTGAAGTGCAAGATGTCTTCAGGCGCTTCGCAACTCAAGCAATGAACAATTATGGCGTGAAGATCAAGCACATCAGAAGTGACAATGGCACTGAATTCAAGAACACTAGACTTGATCTGTATCTGGATACAATGGGAATCACTCATGAGTTCTCTGCTCCATACACACCTCAGCAAAATGGCATCGTTGAGCGCAAAAACAGAACCCTCATTGAGATGGCTCGAACAATGCTAGATTAGTACAAGACACCAAGAAAGTTATGGCCTGAAGCTATTGATACAACATGTCACATCATCAACCATGTGTACATCCATAAGCTTCTGAACAAAACATCTTATGAGCTCCTTACTGGCAAGAAGCCAAACGTCAGTTACTTCAGAGTATTTGGAGCTAGATGCTGGATCAAGGATCCCCATCACAAGTCAAAATTTGCACATAAGGCTCACGAAGGCTTCATGCTTGGCTATGGAAAGGATTCACACTCCGACAGAGTCTTCAACCTTTATCTCTACAAAATTGTTGAAACTATGGATGTGAAATTTGATGAAACCAATGGTTCACAGAGAGAGATTCTGCCAAGTACACTAGATGAAGCTCCTTCAAACGAGTCTATCAAGCTGATGGGAACTGGTGAAATCATGCCCTCTGAAGCACAGCCTGAAGAGGAACTTATCATCTCTGCACCAAATCAACCTGAAGACAATGCTTAGACCGAAGACAATCCTCCCAATGATGACAATGATCAGCCAGAGCAAAATCTTCGTCCGGTTCATCCTCGAATTGCAAATGAAGTTCAAATAGAGAAGATAATTGACAGCATCAACGCACCTGGTCCGCTCACTCGATCATGAGCAACACAGCTAGCAAACTTCTGTGGGCACTTTTTATTTGTGTCAATATCAGAACCCAAGAAAGTTGCTGAAGCTTTTATGGAACCTGAATGGATTCAAGCCATGCAAGATGAACTTCAACAGTTCAAACTGAATAATGTCTGGGAACTAGTCAAGCGACCTGACCCTCGCAAGCATAACATTATTGGAACAAAGTGGATATATCGAAACAAGCAAGATGAGCATGGTCAAGTCGTCGGAAACAAAGCACGTCTTGTGGCTCAAGGATATACTCAAGTTGAAGGAATTGACTTCGATGAAACATTTGCTCCTGTTGCTAGGCTTGAAGCTATTCGCATACTGCTAGCCTACGCTAATCATCACAACATCTTGCTATATCAAATGGATGTAAAGAGTGCATTTCTCAATGGCAAGATTGAAGAAGAAGTATATGTCGCACAACCACCTGGCTTTGAAGATCCAAAACATCCTGATATGGTGTACAAGCTAAACAAAGCACTGTATGGCCTCAAACAAGCTCAACGTGCCTAGTATGATACAATCAAAGACTTCCTAAAGAGCAAAGGCTTCAAACCTGGATCCCTCGATCCCACACTCTTCACAAAGACATAATATGGAGAACTGTTTGTGTGCCAAATATATGTGGATGACATAATCTTCAGCTGCACCAACCAGAAGTATAGTGATGAGTTTGGGTACATGATGCAAGAGCAATATCAAATGTCCATGATGGGTGAGCTGAAGTTCTTCCTTGATCTTCAAATTCGTCATCAAAGAAATGGCATCTTCATATCTCAAGAAAAATACCTCAAAGATTGTCTGAAGAAGTTTGGAATGGAAGACTGCAAAGGCTACACGACGCCAATGCCAGCCAAACACCATCTTGGTCCCGACGACAATGGTAAAGAGTTCGATCAAAAGGTATACCGCTCCATGTTTGGTTCTTTGCTTTATTTATGTGCATCTAGGCCAGATATTATGCTTAGTGTTTGCATGTGTGCTCGATTCCAAGCGGCACCAAAGGAATCGCATCACTTAGCTGTGAAGCGAATTCTTCGATATTTGGCTTACACCCCAACACTCGGATTATGGTATCCCAAGGGCTCAAAATTTGATTTGGTTGGATTCTCGGATGCTGATTATGCTGGTGACAAGGTGAATCGCAAGTCTACATCAGCCACATGTCATTTTCTTGGTCGATCACTTATTTGTTGGTCTTCAAAGAAGCAGAACCGTGTATCACTCTCAACTCCTGAATCTGAATACATTGCTGCTGGATCCTGTTGTGCTCAGCTTCTATGGATAAAGCAAACTCTCAGGGATTATGGCATCAACCTGAAACAAGTACCTCTCTTCTGTGACAACGAAAATGCCATCAAAATAGCCAACAATCCAGTCCAACACTCGAAGACAAAGCACATTGAAATTCGTCATCACTTTCTCAGAGATCATGTTACGAAGAAAGATATCGATATCATTCACGTCAACACTAAAGAGCAACTGGCAGATATCTTCACAAAGCCCTTGGATGAGAAAAGGTTTTGCAAGTTACGGTGTGAGCTAAATATCTTGGAATCCTCTAATGTCCTGTGATCAGGCACACATCCTAACACTTATGCATGTTGATGACTTAGATGTGCAACACACAAAGTAATGTATATCTTCAATCAATGAAGATTTACACTCTGAGTGTGAATACATTAACATGGAATATGACTTCGGAGCGCCACGATAATTGTGCGCCGTGTCTGGGTCTAATACTTCCTATACGGTGGGTAACGCCACCACCAACTTTCTCCGTTTGAAGTGTTTCACTCATGGCGTTATATTGCAATGACTTCCCATTTGGTTTGTCTTCGGTTTCAATTTATCTTCATGACTTTCTACACTATGATGATTTGATTGTTTTCTGATATATATATATATATACTAGTGTTCTGTCCTCTACAACATTCACTTATAGCTATGTCTTCAAGATTGGATCTTTTGAACTAAGTGAATGTGATCGGACCCTAGCCTCTCTATGCTTCCTATCTCAAACTCTATCTGTCCAAATCATATGCATTCTATTGAAACTGTCAAATGTCTTCTCTGCATCCTAGTCAGCAGAAGGTAAAGAGACAAACATTAAATCCGTTTTAAATGACTTATCTTTATTGTTGAAATTCGGAGAAGCCGGAACAACTCTCCGACATGCCTGGCGGGCGTGGGAACGTGGGACAACTCTGAGTATGTTGCATGCTTGCCACGTGCCCCTCAGATGTGAACTGCCAGGGGCACCAGCGTAATTACGCTGTGTCTCTCATCTACTTATAAATGCATGTCCCCTGCGGTAAAGAAATCCTTCTTCCACCTCTCCACCTCCGCCAAAACCCTAGCGCCACCGCTAGCTCGCGACGACGCCGGCGACAAAGTGCTTAGCTGCCGCGACTTCTCCGACGCCGTCCTCACGCCGGCCGCGGACATCTTCCTCTCCGCCGTCGCCGTAGGTGTCCTCCATCGCCAAGTTAGGGCACGGTGGGCTGAACTGCTCGGTCTCCTATTCATCCCATCTAGAAGTTCTTCGTGCGATAATTGTAACTCTATTTTTACCACCTTTTTGATCTTCAAGATTCATCCTGTTTACCGAAAGTGGTTTCTGCCTATTCAATGTTAGATCTATTCCGTCTGCATCTCATACTGCCTAGTCTATTCACTTAGATTTCCTGTCTAGTTTGATTCCTCACTTGTACTTATTCATGGATTGGTACAAATCTGGAACCAACTCACCTATATAAGTGAATGTCTTCGCATCATGAGGTCAATGTCTTCAAACTGATTTATGTTCAAAATCTTCTGAGAATGCATATGACCTCTTCCCCTTCCCTCGCATCTCTAATGCTGTCACAGGTACATGTCCATGGGAGAATCCCTTGGTTCTCATAGTCTGCATTCGTTTGCAGAATATTTACATCATCATATCAATTCTCTTGAAGCCAGTTCCTGCTTGACCAGCAAGCGTAAGTCTCTGAAGCCTTTGAACGTTTTGAAGCCATTCAGCTTGAAGTTCATGGCTGCAGAAAAATCAGCAAGGAAGGGTGGCAGACAGCGCAGAGAAGGAACATCCAAAGATCTGCCTGATGACTTAGCAGAACTCTACAAGACAGATCCCGAAGAAAATTATCATCAGAGAAAGACGTGAATCCAATGGATTCGACGCTATTGGGCTGAGGAATGGTTCAAGTACAAGTTTGTGACGAAGGAATATGCAGAGAAGAATGCCATCAAGAGACCTTGGGGTGATATCCTCTATTGAGGCCTTCAACCCAAGAACAGAGCTGAAGCCATTGCTCAAGGCTTCTATCCTTGCATGGTCCGTGGACCACAGCCTGAGAACGCCGATCCCACCTCACTACTCTGGTGTCGTGACGACTCTCTCTTCAAGCGCAACTACCAGTTTGCTGTGGCTTCGGCCAAGAAGAACAAGAAGTCCTTGGGCTTGGACTTCAACCCAGGTCCCTCTGCTCCCTGTGCTGACGGCTCCCATGATGCTGATCCCAATGTGATCGGCCCCTTCTCCAACCTTGACGGCCTCATCACCTACATTGTGGTCCAAGGCGCAAGAGTAGATCACTCTGAAAATGATGCTGACTCCGATGAAGCCCCTGCTCCTCCTCCAAAGCCGCTGAAGCAAAAGAAGCTAAAGGCTTCAAGATCAGCTGCACCTCTCAAGACTTCTCGTGCGAAGCCACTGGCCACTACCCCTCTTGAAGCCAGTGTGCAGTGTGAAGATCAATCCCGTATCTCCAAGAGAACGGAGAAGAAAAAGCGACTTGTCAGACCATCTGATCAAAGAGCCTTGACTCCTGCCGCCATTCTGCGCGAAGAACCCATTGATCTATCAAGTGATGAAGATCTTGCTGATGATGCCCTTGAGCAGCTGATAAAGAGCAAGGAAGAGGCAGAAATCTTCAACAACTTGCCTCTCTTTGATGTGGCAATCATCCACAACTTCATTGATGAGTGGTTCGACACCCCCAATCTCAGCTTTGAAGATTTACAGCTTCCCATTGGCCTCAGTGTCGCCTTCAATGGCGCCATTGCTTCTGAGCTAGCTCTTGCTCAGCGCATCGTTGAGCTCAAGAACAAGATTGATTATGAGAAGGCTCAATTCAAGAAGCATGTGGCCAAGCTAAGTGTTCAAGACGTCAGAAACTTCAAAGTCATGCTACATGAGCTTAATGAAGCTTTTCTGAAGAAGCGTGAAGAAGCTCAGGGCTCTCGAGAGCGCATGAAGAGTTTGGCTGATAAGTGTGTGCTCGCCTACAATGAGGCTAAGAAGCGCAAGTCACTTGGCCGTCCTGGCATTGACCCCAGGATGGCTGCAAAGAAGAAGAAGAAGCTTCCCGCTGAACAGCCTGAACCTTCAAGCCAAGAAGCCCCTCGCATTATCTTCCCAAGCAGCATGACTGGCTCGAAGCCAAAGGTCACCACAACCGCTTCAGAACAGAAGAAGACGAGGGCTGCCGAGGCTGAAGCCAGAAAGAGAAAGAACACTGAAGCCTCTGATGCTGCTCCCTCCAAGAAGAAGCGCAAGACCAAGAAGACTAGGGCTGCTTCCACAGAGCCCTTAGTTGTCGAACCCATTTCAGTGGTTCGCCCAGCGTCAGAACAACAAGAACGAAGGATGATAGTCCATGAGCCTGCTCCCACAGAGGCTCATGAAGCTGAAGATATTCCAGCAGTTGAACCCACCGCTGCTGAAGACATTGGTCATGATGACAATGTAGCTGATGATGAAGTTCTTCCTCAGATCGAACATGACGTGGTATCATCGCCTGTTCATACGAACAGCGAACTCATCAGCATTGGTCGTCCTCTGACGCCAATTGCTCAGGATGCATCATGGGCTGATCACCCACAACTACAAGACTCCTCCAGTACTCCCCAACAACAACAACAAGCTACACCCCCCGTGCAAGAAGAGGATGAAGAATTTGAGGCCCAGCCAACTCCATCTCCTAAGGCGTTGCCAGCATTTCGCAGGCTTCGCAAAGGACAAAGGCCTCAAGTCCCTTTGTCGAGCGTTCCAGAAGGAGAAGTGCAACGTTCACCTGTTGCACGTCAAGTATTTTCTGAACCTGCTCCAACTGTGAATGTCTTCGAGTCTGAAGCACATGCTGCTGAAGACATTTCGGCTGCATCAGCCGAGGAAAATCAAGAAGAAGTACGTGTACCTACTCCCCCAGTAATTGAAGAAGAAGCACTTCCTGATGTGAACGTGCCTGTGCCCGACCCTCCTGTTCGTCAAGAGGAGGTTGACAATGTTGAGGCTGCTACCGCCAACTCCAATGAAGCTAATGACGTAGTCATGGCTGACGCTAATGTGGATCCTGCACCAACTAGTGTGCCTGAAGCAAATGTGGCTACTGAACCTGAAACCATTGAGGCTGCTGCACTTGAAGCTAATGAGACAACCGCTCCCAAAGCACCTGTTGTGCAGCCTGACGCCTCAGCTATTGCCCCTGCTCCTGTTCCGCCACCAAGGCCTCACACAATTGAGCAAGCATACAGTCATGGTCAGCTTACCACTGTCCGATGGCCCATTCTGGTGCCTCCGGCTACTGCCTCAGGACCTCAATTTGACTATCACATTGAGCATAGGCCTCAGGTTCAGAAGCCAAAGCCTAGGTTGCCAAGGTTTCCAGGTACTGCCAACTCACCAGGGTCCTTCAATGCAAATGGCTTCAAAAGCCACAATACCTTCTTTGACAGCGCCAAGAACCCCTACTCCAAGCCAAGGATATCATCAGATCGGTTCTGGAGCTATCAGCAGAGAAGCTATTACTCCTGCGTTCTATATGATCAAGGGCACATTTTCCCTCATATGCGCCTTGATACTGAAGCCATTGCTGGACTGCCGTGCTTAGAAGAAGCACTTGATTGCTTTCATGATGCTGGTCTGCTCCACTTTGTGACAGACAAAGAACATTGGAATGAAGAGCTATTGCTTCAATTCTATGCCACTCTACACATTCGCGGCTACAACAGAGACATCAAGACATGGGTTCTCGAGTGGATGACTGGAAATGTTCATCATAAAGCCAAAGCTATGGATATCATCGAGCTTACAAGGCTAGCCACTCCTGGAGAACTATATGAACCTGACTGTTAGCTACACCGCAATGCTGTAGAGAGTATCTTCCATAAGCCAGAACCCAATATGAGCCAGATGTTGAGTATGATGAAGCCCTTGCCATCTGACGCTGAATATCCAACAGATTTCTTTGTTGAAGACCTTGAGTATCTGCCTCGCACCATATATCATATCATCAGGCAAACTCTATGGCCTGTCAAAGGACATTCATCAGCGGCCAAGCTTGAAGGAGCTATGAAGACATTGGTCTTCTATATTCTCAATGGCATCAGCTTTAACACTCAAGAATTCTTCATCAGGAAACTTGCTGCTTCTGGCTCTGACCTATTTGGTCTGAAGTTTTATGCTCCCTGGGTCATGCGCCTCATCAATCGACATTCATCTGTCAATTATCAGCCCTCTACTCGCAATCATATGATCTTTCTGCCAGAGGTTGATATGTCAGTTGAAGCCATATACTCTGACCCTGCCAAGAGGCCTCTTTGTCTTTAGAATGTCGAGCACCAAAGCTTCACTCAACCTATTGAAGGTGTTCAAGCAGCGACACAAATCTATCCATTGGCTGGAAACACTCGTCTACCTCATCGAGCACCCACTGAAGCCACTGAAAGCACCATTGCACAAAGGCCTTGGAAGCGTTCTCGCGTTCTCAATGACCGAGAACTTCTTGTGGCCCTTCATCAGAAACAGGATAAGCATCATTTCTGGCTCAAGAGACAGATGCAAAGCCTCTTGGTGGATGTCAATCGCATTCGCAACCTTGCCACCAAGAATGCCTTTGTTGCTCATGAAACTTGCCGGCGATCATGGAAGAGTTTGACCTTGCTCAGTGCTGAAGCTGATCTTCAAGACGATGGCTTCAATGAAAGATTCCAGTTTGACTCCACTCCTCCACGGATTGCTGTCCTACGTCGCACTCCATCTCTTGAAGACTCTGAATATTCTTCCTTCGCGGCAACGGTAAATGCCAGAGTGATCGATGATGAAGATGATGCTACTTCACCACCTCCTACTACTGCGCGCATCGACACTGCACCAATTTCTTCTGCACCGCCAACCAACGACGACAACCCTGCTGCTTCACCTACTCATGATGACGAGTAGATGCTCTATGTCTTCAAAGCTTTTTGGTCCTTACTGACAAAAGGGGGAGAAGCGTATGAGTTGATAGTCTTCAAGCGGGTTCACATGGGCGGTTGCATTATATTTTGTCTCGTGCTTACAACTCTTGCCTTTTAAAACATTTGGTTTTCTGAGTTGTAACACCTAAACTTGATGGTCGTCTGCTACTTATTTGCTTTACTGTGATGCGATGATAAATTCGGCATGTGCGATGATAACTTCCGCACTTAGATCATTCTGCAGACGTCCATTTTTCATTATGCATGTCATTCTACTTGCTATATCATTTCATGCATGATGAATTATCTTCATAAGTTGAAGTGGATCTCCACAAGTACAACCTGTCATGTGCATTTGCAATCCAAAAGCAAATTTCTTATATGTACATCTTTAGGGGGAGCCCTTGCAACTTATGAAGACAATTTCCTATCCTTACAATTTCACATACTTTATCCCTGTTGAAAACTTCAACCAGTTTGTCATCAATCACCAAAAAGGGGGAGATTGTAAGTGCATCTAGTGCCACCCCTAGTTGGTTTTGGAGTATTGACGACAAAGTTGGTTGAGGGACTAATGCGTTTGTGAGAATTGCAGGATAACGCAGGTAGTGTCCCTCATCGATTCAGTTTACCTACCGGAGATGACCCCTAAAAATGTATGAAGACATTGAAGACAATGGTGGTATGAGAAGATATTCATATTGAAGACTATGACATGAGAAGACATTGTGTGAAGACTATGGAGCGCGAAGACTGTGTGGTTTCGTTGTTTCCTTTTCTTCTTTGTTGAGTCATAGGAACCACCGTACTATTAAGTGGGGTCCAAGTGAACTAAGTCAGAGTGACTGAAGTGATGCTCACCTCAAATCCTATGTCTTCGAGCAAAGACAATGAGAGCAAACCTTATTCAGAGCTGGATGAGTCAGCTTTGCTTGTAGCCCAAGTAAAGTTGCCGCGTGTGTTTGAAATCTGATCGTTGGAACACGTGTCAGTTCCTTAGTGACCCAGGGTCATTTTGGACAAATCAAGTCGGGTTGCCTAGTGGCTATAAATATCCCACCCCCTACACCATAAATTGGTGGCTGCTCAGAGTTTGTGCACGGCTTTTGTCGTTTGAGAGGAACCCACCTCGAAGCATTTGAGAGAGAGAAATCCTTGCGAGGACAAAGCCCAAACACCCAGAGCCAAAGAGTGTTAGGCATCATTGAAGTCTTTCTTTCTGTGTTGACCTGAAGACTTATTACACTTGAGGACTGTGAATCCTCCAGCCGGTTAGGCGTCGCGTTCTGAGCATCCAAGAGTCAATATGGATTGCTGGTGAAGGAAGTCTGTGAAGGTTTGGAAGTCTCCCTTGAAGACTTACCAGAGTGATTGGGCGAGGACTGGGTGTCCTTAACTCAAGGGGAATAAGGTGAAGACACGGTCTTCTGAGTTAAATCTCAGCCTCCCTAACTAGACGTACAGTTGTCACCGCAACTGGAACTGGTCTAACAAATCCTGTGTCTTCAACAAGCAACTGGTTCTATCCCTTCCCAACCTTACTTAAGTTTGTCTTCGTGAGGTCATTGCCTATCTGTGTATTTGTTTGACTTCATTGCTTGACTACTACTGTTGATTGGCTTCATACTATCTTCCATCTTGATCGTTACTATCTAGCTGCTATTAGTCCTGTACTTTCACATCATTGCATACTTGACTATGGTTTGCATAGGGTAGTTTATCTTCCGCTGCATAACAATTAGGTCATTTCTGTTGTTTGTCTTCGAAACTTCCAAGTTTTGAAGACTTTCATAAAAATCGCCTATTCACCCCCCCTCTAGTCGATACTAGCACTTTCAGTATCGTTCGTAGAGAGCTCAAACCATTGCATCCTTGAGTGAGTAGCTTGATCGTATCCTTCGTAAAGAGCTCAAACCATTGAATCCTTGCATCATCTTTGTTGGTTCTTGTTTGGTGTTTCTCTTTGTGAATCTTAGATCTTATGGTCATCTTCATGACAAGCTCGAGTTCATCAAAAATGGTGTTCATATATGCATCTTCTATGATGTTTTAAATGGTGGAGTTTTTGTCGGTTCTTCATTCATAGAGGTTTCACATCTCTATATCATAGGCATATCTCCCCTGCCACTTCTTACTATAACCCGGAGATGAGTCACCCGGAAGATGAGTCCCGAAGATGAGGTGCCCATAAGATGATTCCCCCGGAAGATGAGTCGCCCGAAAGATGAGTCCTAGAGATAAGTAGCCAAAGATAAGTGGCCAAAAGATAAGGAGCCAGAAATAAGTCGCCCACGATAAGAATCCCGAGATGAGAAGCCCGCATAAGAAGTTGTAAGTGCATCTAGTGCCGCCCCTAGTTGGTTTTGGAGTATTGACGACAAACTTGGTTGAGGGACTAATGTGTTTGTGAGAATTGCAGGATAACACAAGTAGTAGTCCCTCATTGATTCGGTTTACCTACCAGAGATGACCCATAAAAATGTATGAAGACATTGAAGACAATGATGGTTCGTGAAGATATTCACTCGAAGATAATGAACTGTGAAGACACTCACTTGAAGACTATGGAGTGCTAAGACATAGCTGTTTTGTAGTTTCCTTTTCTTCTTTATTGAGTCATAGGAACCACCGTACTGTTAAGTGGGGTCCAAGTGAACAAAGTCAGATGACTGATGTGTTGCTCAACCAAAATCTTATGTCTTCGAGCGAAGACAATGAGAGCAAATCTTATCCAGAGTTGGATGAGTCAGCTTTGCTTGTAGCCCAAGCCAAGTTGTCGCGTGTGTTTGAAATCCGACCGTTGGACACATGTCGGTTCCTTAATGACCCAGGGTCATTTCGGACATATCATGTCGGGTTGCCTCCTGGCTATAAATAGCCCACCGCCTACACCATAAATTGGTGGCTGCTCAGAGTCAGTGCACGGCTTTTGACGTTTGAGAGCAACCCACCTCCGAAGCCTTTGAGAGAGAGATCCTTGTGAGGACAAAGCCCAAAACACCCAGAGAAAAAGAGTGTTAGGCATCACTGAAGTCTTTCTGTCCATGTGATCGGAAGACTTGTTACACTTGAAGACTATGAATCCTCCAACTAGTTAGGCGTCGCGTTCTGAGCATCCAAGAGCCATTGTGGATCGCCAGATAATGAAGTCTGTGAAGTTTTGGAAGTCTACCTTGAAGACTTACCAGAGTGATTGGGCGAGGACTGGGTGTCCTTAGCTCAAGGGGAATAAGGTGAAGACGCAGTCTTCTAAGTTCAATTTCAGCCTCCCTAACCGGACGTACAGTTGTCACAGCAACTGGAACTGGTCTACCAAATCCTTGTCTTCACCAAGCAACTGGTTCTATCCCCTACTTCCTTTACTTTTCAGTTTGTCTTCATGAAGTCATTGCTTGCTTGTCTGATCTGATTGTCTTCATTGTGTGAAGACTATTACCTGTTTGGCTTCATATTGTCTTCCATTCTGATTCATACTACCTAGCTGCTGATAGTCTTCGTACTTTCACAATATTGCTTACTTGACTATGGCTTGTCTAGTGTAGTCTATCTTCCGTTGCATATCAATAGGTTCATTTCATCTATTTGTCTTCAAAGACCTCGTGTTTTGAAGAATTTCATAAAAATCGGCTATTCACCCCCTCTAGTTGATAACTAGCACTTTTAATTGGTATTAGAGCAAGGTGCTCCCTTGTTCTATGTGATTTGGTTTAACCACCTGGAGTTTTAGCTATGTCGACTGCAAGGATAATCAAGGTCTCCGCTGTGTGCCTAGTCTTCAATGGCACTAATTACCCCTACTGGATGAATAAGATGCGCATGCATCTTGAAGCCATTGACGTTGACCTCTGGTATGTCATCAAGACATACGTTCCATAGGTCAATGAAGATGTCACCGCTGCTGATGTCAAGAGTTTTTCTCAACTAGACTCGACTGCCAAGAACATCATCTATGGTCATCTACCCAAAGGACGCTGTGTCGGTGCACTGGAAACTTGGAAGCTAGTCTGGGACTGGCTGTCCAAGGTCAACGAAAGCGTCTCAACTCAGAGAGACTCAAGGATTGATGTTCTTCGCAAAATCTTCAACCACTTGAAGAGAAACGACAATGAGAATGTCCAGCTTACATTTGATCGCCTCACTTATATCACAAATGAGCTTTGCGCTCTTTGCGCCACTGAGATCACCAAGCATGAAATCGTGAAGAAGCTTTTGAGATCACTTGACAGCTCATTTGGCACCCTTGCCCTAATGATACAAGAACGTCCTGACTTCAAAGATCTCGATCCATCTGACATACTTGAGAGACTCAACACACATGAGTTCCAGCTATCTGAGAAGAAGAAGAAGAAGAAGAAGAAGAAGAAGAAGAA